>NC_067167.1:36284794-36620486 GCF_903995435.1 Acomys russatus
CTGATTCTTTTATTTCATCCTCCTGCTCACTACCTTCCATACTGTTTCTTTTAGTTGATGGTCTCCATTTCTCCAAAAAACTTAGTCTCACATGGCCCTTAACAGGTAGTGGGTGCCTAGTGAGTGTTTCTCTGCATCTGCAGTGGAGGTGATGTGAATCTCACAATGGATACACAAGATACAAGTTATGTATTGGAAGCCCATGATAATTAGATAAATACGCCTCCCGATTACTGAAGACCTGATGCTTACTTAGTCAAAACACAAGGGAAGAGTGAGAAATCATTCTCAAGTCTAGGAAGTGAATCATTGCCATCAGATATATGAGGTTTTGTACTTAATTACATGTTTAATGCGTTTTGTAAGATACACACACATACATGTGTATACAATACACATACACTTTGTGCTTTTCAGACATTGGTACTTGCATGTAATATTTAATTGGAAGATATTTATCAGTACCAATGGTGTATCAGACATTATGACAGTTGTTGAAGATTTTGACAAGCAGCAAGGCGTAATCCTGTCTCCAAGGAGTTGACAGGCTACTATGGAGGAACAGAGAAGCAAACAGTAATTTGCATGCAGGGTCGATGAGTGCTCTGTGTACTGGGCCCTGTGCAAGATGCCATGATGGGCAGGGATGAAAGTCTGCCCCTTCCCTGAAAGACTCACACAATAGCAATTATGACGAGCGATGCATGCAGTTCCATCAAAAATAATAGGGAAAGAAGAATATGAGTGTGAGTTGAGAAGTTAAAAATATTTCATCTAGGATATGGAAAATCTGTTTGACAGTGAGAACTATCTTAAAGGGGCTATGATTTGAGTCACCAGATAAATCAATAATTGCTCTGCTTAAGTACAATGTAATTGTAATTGCAATGGGTTGTGAATCTCTTTCCCTTTATTCTGAAGGATGAACTATTTTGTTATACTCTAATTATGAAAATTGTTTCTTTTCATTAAGAGTCAAGTTTTATGAATTTAACATAGGGATGCTAGCCTCCAACACACAGGTGTAGCCTCCAACACACAGGTACTAGCCTCCAACACACAAATGCTAGCCTCCAACACACAGGTACTAGCCTCCAACACACAGGTGTAGCTTCCAACACACAGGTGTAGCCTCCAACACACAAATGCTAGCCTCCAACACACAGGTACTAGCCTCCAACACACAGGTACTAGCCTCCAACACATAGGTACTAGCCTCCAACACACAGGTGTAGCTTCCAACACACAAGTGCTAGCCTCCAACATACAAGTGCTAGCCTCCAACACACAAGTGCTAGCCTCCAACACACAAGTGCTAGCCTCCAACACACAAATGCTAGCCTCCAACACACAGGTACTAGCCTCCAACACACAGGTACTAGCCTCCAACACATAGGTACTAGCCTCCAACACACAGGTGTAGCTTCCAACACACAAGTGCTAGCCTCCAACACACAAGTGCTAGCCTCCAACATACAAGTGCTAGCCTCCAACACACAAGTGCTAGCCTCCAACACACAGGTATTAGTCTCCAACACACAAGTGCTCGCCTCCAACGCACAGGTATGGCCTCCAACACACAGGTATGGCCTCCAACACACAGGTGTAGCCTCCAACGCACAGGTATGGCCTCCAACACACAGGTATGGCCTCCAATGCACTGATGCTAATACATCAGCTGTATTGAAATTTTCAACTGATGCTGGATTGTTTCTGGGATGTGATTAGTCCAAAATTTGGTAAAACCTGACACCAGAAAAATCTCTAAGAAACAGACATCAGGTCGTTTTAGATGCCTTTGCTCTCATCAGTAACCATATTGTTTGATTCTATATGAAGCCACAAAGCAGTGAGGATTGCCATAGTTAAAAGAATTTCAAAACCCAGCAGCTTAAGTACCCGATAGAATATCATCGTTGTCCTCATTTACCTTATTATTTGACACAAGTGCAATGGCAAACATGAGAGAGAGAGAGAGAGAGAGAGAGAGAGAGAGAGAGAGAGAGAGAGACAGAGACAGAGAGACAGAGAGAGACAGAGAAACAGAGAGAGAGAACAGGACAGTACAGACACAAACAAGAAGAGGACAGAGAAACAGAGAGAGAGAGACAGACAGACAGACAGACACAGAGACAGAGAAACAGAGAGAGAGAGAGAGAGAGAGAGAGAGAGAGAGAGACAGAGAGAGAGAGAGAGAGAATTTTCACCCAATGGATGACAAGTATGAAACAGTCCCAAATGACCTACAGAATAGGGTATTGCCTACACCCAACCTGATCAAATTGTCACTGGCACCCAATTGTTAGGTTCAAACCCTCTGGAAATCCCTTGTCGTCTGAGAAGTGACAAGTGTCACACAAGTTTATGAAATAGCTGAACAGGGTAAATGGTGTGTGTGTGTGTGTGTGTGTGTGTGTGTGTGTGCACATTGATCAATGATGGTTCTGGCATATTACATTCTAAATTCATGGTTTCCTGTTTTAAAAGAAAAGCAGAAATGACAAAAATGCAGAGGAACTACAGTTTATTGTCAGCTTCCCCAGGTGAACCTTTAAGGGTGTGTACTCTACACTTGGAAAGATTTTGGCATTTGTCAGCCAATCAGACATCAGTATAATCACAATTGCAATTAGTTTTAAGAGGCCGTTTAAGGGCCTATTAAGCAAGTAGAAGCAATAGTTAATTTATTCACTTCCAAATCTCTTCAGTGTGCTTAAAGTGCCTCTGAGGACAATTCAAGAAAAGCATGTTAGAGTTTTAATGTCCTGGTTGTGACTAGTGTGTGCCTGGTTATGCACTAGCTTTGGGTGACAATGACCTGTAGCTAAATATAAGCCCGACATACTAGACTTCAGTGACTCCCTTCATTTTCATCTTACCCATACCTTTTCATACATCATCTAACTGACATTAACAAGGCTGGTTGGACAGCAAGGGCTATTCAGCAAGATACAATGATGTGAAATACACCTGATAAGAAAGCTTCACAATACGTAAAGTCAAAGTTGCTGGAGAGGGGAAGCAGGCTCATACACACAGAGGTAGAATGCTGCTCTCATCCCTCAGTAGCCAGGACAAGCAGATAAAAAGTTCATAAAGATATGGAGGATGCGAGAAACATCATGTATCCACTCAGAGTTCTAAGAATGCTCTAT
Source organism: Acomys russatus (assembly GCF_903995435.1). NCBI lineage: Eukaryota > Metazoa > Chordata > Mammalia > Rodentia > Muridae > Acomys > Acomys russatus. The sequence continues at coordinate 36,287,950 of NC_067167.1, forward strand.
GAAACTGTAAAATCCACTGTGTGTGGTGGCATATGACTTTAATCCCAGCACTCGGGAGGCAAAGGCAGGTGGATCGCAGTGAGTTCGAGGCCAGCCTGGTCTACAAAGTGAGTCCAGGACAGCCAAGGCTACACAGAGAAACCCTGTCTTGAAAAACAAAAACAAAAACAAAAGAAAAAAATGTAAAATTCACTTTTCTTTAAAATTATGTGTTATATTAATTAAATAGATTTAATTTATTTATCTCTGTGGGTGTTTAATGGCTTTGACCTATTAAAATAATTGAAACCACACAAAGTATATTCTCAGATCATGATGAACTTTAGGAATAACAAGCTGCACAATCATAACCCATGAGAGGGTTCCTGTATCATTGCCCTTTTAATAATGTGTATAAGAAGTCAGAAATGAATAAAAATACATTGAAAGACAAATTCCACTATTGGTGGGCTAAACTGTGTCTCAGTAGCGTATTTCCCTATTGTACAGGATCCTGGGTTCAATTCCAGCACCACATAAGTCAAGTGTAGTTTTATATTCACAAGGTAGGAATAGGAATCAAAAGTTCAAGGTCTTAGTTAACTCCTTGTCTCTTCCCCCTTCTGTCCTCTACCTCTCCTTTCCCATCCCAGTTAAAAATTTCCATCCCTACAACGCCCACTCTCTGTTTTTTTATTATCTGTGCTCTGCTGTCCCTTACCTTAAAATACTTCCCACCCAAAGATGTCATTTCCTAATATATATATATATATATATATATATATATATATATATATATATATATATTCCAAGTTAAATATTCAAACCTAACGATTTGAAGTTAAGGTCCACATAAGAAATAGAATATGTGAAATTTATCTTTCTGGGTTTAAATTACCTCACTTTATCCATTTAATAGCAATTTTCATAATCTAATATATTTCTTTATATCTTAACCAAATTGAAGAATATATGAAAAGCATAAATTTACTACTTTGTAAGCTAACAAAAATATATATATATATATATATATATATATATATATATATATATATATATATACATATATATATAAAAGAGGGAGAGATAAGAAGGAGGAAGAGGGAGAGGGAGAGGGAAAAGAAGATCTATATAATGTTGATCCTGAAAGCCAAGGGTTGTTAAAAAAAAAAAAAAAAGCCTCCGTACTAGGTATTAAATATTTCCTTATGAGTTGTTGTCAAGGAGGTCCCAAAGACCTGAGACGAATACAGGTTCTCACCAGAGTCAAATGATAAGGCACCGTGGCTGAAGACGCCACACAACCTTTTTGCAAGATATAGAGAAATCAAGTTGGAACTGACCTGGAAACCTCCTACCTGGTGTCTATCTTTCCAAGTGCCAGGAGATGCTGTCCAAGCTCCTGGGGTAGAAAAAAGACATCAGTGAACTTACCCAGGTGTGAACCCTGTGAGCTATACTACCAATCTGCCAGGCAAGACATGCTCAGCTGTGCCGTAAAGGCCTAACTCTTATGGGGGTAACTAAGTGCTCTCTGAGGCCTCCTCTACTAGAAGGAACCCAGGCTTAGTACTATAATCCTGGTCAAAAGCCCAGGTCTGAGGTGGTCTTAGGTGACAGGGGAAAACTTACTATTATTTAGCTGCCATGGACCACCCCAGCCTGGTGTGGGGGTGCCTGCGACGAGGATCCTAAAGTAAGTAAGTAAAGATTAGGCGATGACAAACAGAAAGCAAACACAGAGGCAGTTTGAATTCTGAGTGTCTTCGCCAAATCTTTACCCATCTACTTCAGGACCCTCATCCCAAGCACCCCCACACCCGGCTGGGGTAGTCCGTGGCATTCAGCTAATTGTCATGGCACCACGCTGTCTTATAAATACTTAAGTTTAGACCCATAGAATATAGAGGCCTCTTTGCAATGAGTGGCAGAAAATGTAGAGATGAAAGGCTACTCAGGATGCTGAGACTAAGTGGCACATCTCAGCCCTGAACAGGACATTCGTAGGCATAAGGTTGTTGCGCAATTCAAATGCTGATTTCTGGTCCCCTCCCCAATTCTTGTTGCATCCTTATTCTGAGAATCTCCTGTCTCAACGTCGAGTAAACCTTGTTCCAGAATTGTCCCCCTGATTTGCTAATAAAGCAGCTTACAGCCAATCGCTGAGCAGGGGAGAGAATAGGGCTGGACTTCCTGCCAGCTAGGGGAGGAGGAGTTAGAAGAGGAAGTTGTGAACTCAGCCATAAGCAGATGTCCGGGAGAGATGAGGAGAGAGAGAGAGCTCAGCGGGAAAGCCACAAAATGCAAGTATCTCTGGGAAGTACGCTGGGAGGAAGCCAGATTTGCTTAGAAGGTTAAGAATAGAGTAATAATGGCTCGGTTATTGTGCTATGAAGCTTATTAAAATAATATAGTTGAGTCTCAATCGTCAGGGTGATAGCCGGGTTAAGAGAGAAACTGCGAGACAAACACAATTGTATTAAAAATAACTTTAACAGACATTTATGCCACTGCTGGAAAGTTCAAAGGTCATTACATTATGGGGGTGGCAGATGGTATGGCGTGGTGGTTTGACTAGGAATGTGCCCCACAGCTTATATATTTGAATGATTACTCATTAGGAAGTGGTGTTACTTGAGAGGAATTAGGAGGTGTGGCTTTGTTGGAGTAGGTGTGGCCTTGTTAGAGGAAGTATGTCACTGGGTATGAGCTTTGGGGTTTCAAAAGCCTAAGGCAGGTTCAATTCAATCTCTCTCTCTCTCTCTCTCTCTCTCTCTCTCTCTCTCTCTCTCTCTCTCTCTCTCTTTCCGTCTCTCTGTCTCTGTCTGTCTCTGTCTGTCTGTCTGTCTCTCTGTCTCTGTCTGTCTCTGTCTCTGTCTCTGTCTCTCTCTCTCTCTCTCTCTCTCTCTCTCTCTCTCTCTCTCTCTCTGTGTGTGTGTGTGTGTGTGTGTGTTCCAGAAGCCTAGGGGTCTGGGTGTAGATATCTTAGCTTCTTCTCGATCACCATGTTTACGTGTGTGCTGCCATGCTACCCACCATGCTGATAATGGACTAAACCTCTGAAACTGTAAACCAGCCCCAACCCAATGCTTCCCTAAATAAGTGTTGCTGTGATCATGTCTCTTCACACCAGTGGAATAGTGATTAAGACAAGTGGGCTGGTGGTAGAAAGACTGTAAGAGCTGAAAGATGGTGAGGACGATGATGCTGTCCTCTGGGCATGGCACAGCCAATGCATTCAAAGCCTTATAGTAGCTGTGGCTTCTCCAACTGGCCTGAACAAGACTGGGCCTATTAACAGTCAGTCATGGACTGGGAAGAGATTCATGGGGTCCTGCCCATCCCTGTGGAATGACTGGCTACTGATGTGCTCTGCAAGAGGGGCAGTCATTGACATCAATTATGTGTCCACTGGGCATCCCACCTGGCTCCAGTGGATGAGTATTTAAAAAAGACATGAAAGCGCCTGTAAGGGAGAGATAGGAGGGATAGGAGGGAGTTAGAGAAGCATGGGGTTATAGTAATAGGAACACACTTTATCTCTGTATGAAACTTTCAAAGGAGAGATTCAGTGAAAGTTATAATGTCAAGGTCATTCTTGACTACACAGGGAGTTCAAAGTTAGCCTGAGCTACACGAGACCAACCAACCAACCAGCCAAACAAACAAAATAACCATTGTTTATATTTATACAATTTGTTTTATAATCCTTTTTACTCAAAGTTATTTTTTAAATTATTTAAGTGCTAGAAAACTGAATTTCCAGGGAATGGAAACAGATAACAAGGACTCCTTGTCTACCTACTGAGTTTAGCCATCATTCTTAAAATAGGCAGGGACTTGTTGGAACATATATATCCAGGTAGTTTTCGATTCTGTAGTGGTTGAGGGAAGACCCAGTATCTCTGATGTCCCCCATATCTGGTATATCATGTCAGCATGCCTGCTTTTAATGTCAGGATGATTTCACTAGCACTAAAGTTCCCATATTGGAAATAATTTACTTTTCATCTTCTATATATGTCTTCAAGTGTTTTAAAGGTTTATGTAGACATTGTTTCTATGGCTTTCCTTGCTCTTCTAAAGTATATCATCTTAACTGAGGAATACTCTTCAAAAATAAGAATCATCTCTAGAAAACCTGGTTGGCTAACATTATAATATATACACTGTGTTAGGCAACAATTTAAAATAGCCTTGTGAGCATTTTGAAGTGGCATGAAAATATGTTCCTACAGAACTACTGGGTGAAAACATAGCTTTCAAATCCATAACACAGTTCCAGTAAGTTAAAAATAATGTCAGTTATATGCACATGTATGCAAAGATAAATATAAGACCAGAGTTTGGATCAAGAGAAAGAAAGTGCACCAAAATGTTAAATGTGGTTATGGCCATTTGATACAATCTATGGGAATGTTCTATTTTGTTTCTCTATTGTCTATTGTTAATAATGAAAACATACATTTCTTTTGAAATGTAGAATAGATAACTTCAGAATGAAGAGAATTAATTTAGATGAGCAAAATTCAGAAACATCATGCAGGGCTTACTTCCTAGAAATAGAGAGGTAAAGTTTGGCTTCTATATATTTTATTTTTGGCTGATTCAAAAATAGTTAAATTTGAATTTACTTCCTTATTTGTAACAGAATTTGGTTTTGAAAGAAGTTCATTTTCCCATCTCTGTAATCATCACTTTTGTCACAGACCTCATATAAAATGTGATTTTAATTTAAATTCTGAAGTCAAATAGAGACTAGACTGCCTACTTTCTTTTCTAAAGCAGTGTACTTCTAAGATTAGAGGTCCCAGATGACTCTTTTGCAGGAGAGATGGTTCATATTTTCTCTCCACTTCTACTCACAACAAAGTAGAGTTTTGGTTGGTATCTACCACATGGAATTGAATGTAAAAGGACTTGATTAAAAAAAAAATAAAATGAAACTGTCTATCATATCCCTAAATACAGAAAAAAAATGTTACAGGTTTGAATTATGTTAAAACAACAACAACAACCACCACCAACATGCAGGGAACTTGTAAAATAATTATTTCCAGCCTTTGAACAAACTTAATCTAAATATTGTGACTGTGGTTCGCCAAGCAGGGAACACAAATATGCTAGGTGATTTGACTTTCATATCCTGCTTAGATTTCTCATTCACAATACATTAGGTTCACTTTTGTGTGTGGAGGTAACTCACTTCTTTCTTTCTTTCTTTCTTTCTTTCTTTCTTTCTTTCTTTCTTTCTTTCTTTCTTTCTTTCTCCCCACGCCCTCACCCACAGTACTGAGGATTGACCCTATATCCTTGTATATGCTTGGCAAACATTCTACCACTGAGCCACATCAACCAGGTCCTCTAAGCATCTCTGTTTAAAAAAATATTTATGTTTGTGTCTGAGTGCTTGTGTACATTTGGGCATGTGTGTGGACACTTAAAGTGATATTTCTCAAGAATGCCAATCATTTTTGAGGTTGTACCCCACTTTGGCCTGAAACTTAGACCATTGGGGTTATAAGCATGCTGCCATGCCTAAATTCTCACACTGTGTTCTGGGGACTAAAGATGGGACCTTGCATTTGCACAGAAAGCATCTCCTACAATTTTCCTCTGGTCTCTTAAGATCATCAAAGCATGGCAACTTGTCCCCACATTTTAAAATTAAAAGTATTTTATACCAAAAGCATGGAATGAAGAGTAGAATCCTGGCTTGGTGTATTAGTTGACCTGAAATAGTTATCGACTCTTGATAAGATTTTTTAAAAATATTCACATTTATGTTATTGTAATTTGAAATCATTGAAGTTTGAATTAATGAAAAATTTTTATGGAAAATGTCTATTTAGCTTGATTTGGCATTTGGACAGCTAGATTTATTTTTATGTTTTAGATAGATAGATAGATGAGAAGATGATAGATAGATAGATAGATAGATAGATAGATAGAAAGAAAGACAGAAAGAAAGAAAGAAAGATCACAGATATACATTGTGGTTCTTTATTGGCTGAGAAATCTATGGAACAGTGATGGCCTGGCAGCAGTTGTTCCATCTCTGGAGAAAGTTCTTCAGGCACCCAGCTGGTGCTTTTGCTGCACTGGCTGGTTTTATGTGTCAACTTGACACAAGCTAGAGTCATCAGGGAGGAGGGAGCCCCAGTTGAGGAAATGCCTCCAGGAGATCCAGCTGTAAGTCAACTTCTCAAATTAGTGATCAATGAGGGAGAGCCCAGCTTATTGTGAGTGGTGCCATCCCTGGGCTGGTGGTCCTGGGTTCTATATAAAGGTTTGCTAAGCAAGCCATGAGGAGCAAGCCAGTCAGCAGCACCCTCCATGGCCTCTGCATCAGCTCCTGCATCCAGGTTCCTGCCCTGTTTGAGTTTCTGTCCTGACCACCTTCAATAATGAGCAGCAATATGGAAGTATAGGCCAACTAAACTCTTTTCTCCCCAAATTGCTTTTTGGTCATGGTGTTTTGTCCCATCAATAAAAACCTTAACTAAGACATTCGCCATCAGCCTCTCATCTCTATTTAGTGCACGCTTTCTCTATGGCTCCTTGTTAAGTGCCTACTCAATTCTGCAATTATGCTTTCTCTTACCTAACCCCTGACTGATTAACTTCAACCTACCATTTTCTTTTTTTCCTGATTACTGATTTCTACTACACTAAAGAGATTCATATATCTTCTGTATTTGGTGTTCAATAGCTATTGAACTCAATAGCTATTCCATTTAGAGTATAAACTCCATGAAGAACAGAATCTTTGTCTATTTTTTTGGTAATTATTCCCAAGTGCCTAACAGACCTCGAGCTTATCTTATGTACTCAATGTAGGTCAGTATAATTATTTAAAATCAATATTGTAGTTTGATTTGTACTAAATGCCAGCAGATTATTCTGCGGTTTTAGAATGTAGGTGATGTGTCATGTCCTACTACAATTTAAACCATATTTCCTGTTTTTGTTTGTTTGTTTCTGAATACACCCAATAACATGGTATTTCTTATATGCCCATTGTATATTTGTTTTCTTTTGAAACTTTTGAAGTGTGAGTCTCACGTCACAGTCTAGGCCAGCCTTAAACTCACACCAATCCTCTTGCCTCCAGCTTTCAAGTGCTAGGGTAGCAGGCATAAGGTACCATGCCCAGATATAACCTGTGGTTTCTTCACAATACATTTTTTAAAAAATTATGCCTACACAAAGAACACTGGTTAATTGTTTAAGTATGTTAGAGGCCATGGTACAGTCAGTGGGTATTTTAGTAAGATTTTTTTCTAACTCATTATGCCATGTTATAGAGATATAGTTTTATTTTGTTTTTGAGACAAGCTTTCTCTGTGTAGCCTTGGCTGTCCTGGACTCACTTTATAGACCAGGCTGGCCTCAATATAACGGAGATCTGCCTGCCTCTGCCTTCCAGAGTGCTAGGATTGCAGGAGTGCCCCACCACACCCAGCTGAGATATAGGGAATATTTTAAAGGAAATATGTTATTTTCAAAATGTCTATTTACTCAGTCCTATAGACTAACAAGCCACATCATTCACTACTGTAAACATACATCTATCTGTAAGATTCAAAGAAAGGAAAAAATATGAGAAAGAGAAAAGAATAGAGCTACACCTTAGTTGAAAGAGGTAAGCAGCCAGTCAGGGAAACACAGAGCCTCCTCTCCTGGGGACACTTTTAGATCATCTTGTAATTATGTGGAGAAACAGTGCAATTGAAATGGACAATAATCGAAGGGTTGACTGCTCTCAGCTGTATCCCTTGGATATTTTTATACTCCCAGTAACCTTATAGTGACCCAATTAAAGGAGGTTTAAAGGAATAGAGTAGAACGTGTGTTTAGATATTCCAAAGTAGCTAGTCTAAGCGATATTGGAAGGCTCTGCGCTGGTCAGGATGATGGATGGTATAAGTGCAGCATGATTAATGCCTCGGGATGGATGGAAAGCTAATGCGGGGGAGTTGGTGGTTTGTAAATAAATCTTTTACTGACATCTTGGATGAGTCACACCTCTGCAGTGACTGAGCAGGTGACGGGATAATGTGTTGGTACCAAGAGCTAGATCTAAGGGAAGTTTTGAAATAAAATTTTAAAGGTAAACTAATATTCTGTAATATTTTGTCTTTTACTAAACGGAATAATTCACGTATATTTATACATAGGAAGTATATTTGCCTTATTTTAGGAACTCTGTTTCTCAGAATACATACTTCTGTTTGTGTATACAAGATGTCTCAAACATACAAATCTCAACAGAACCAGAGCTGTGTTACACTGTAAGATAATATTGTGATTTTCTATATTGAAGCCTATTTATTGGAAGAGGGGAAAGAAACACTTTCCACCTAAGTATTTTCTGACTCATATTGTGGAACTTTTATGTGACTTATAGTTAACTCTTATACCGTTTTATGAACTTAAGATGATCCTAATAAGTGTTAGCTTTTGCCTTTGATTGGCATGGATTGACTGTAATTATTCATGAGTTCTGTGTGGTGTTTCAGCACATTCATACAGTGTGCGCTGGTCAAATCCAGACTCCCTGACTCCCATTTAGTCCCTTTCCCCAGTTCATTCTCCGTCTCCCGTAATCAGTATTCATTAGTCGGGTTCAATGTCAGTGAACATCGGAGATCCACTTATCTAATTTCTGTGCCCAGCTTATTTAACTTAACATCTTCTGGCTCCGCGTATTTGCTGCGAATGATAGATTTCATTCTTTATGGCTGAACAACAGAGGCAAGCCCCATCATTAAACAGAGAGGCAGCACAGTTAGTACCAGTTCAGAACCGAGCTTCGCAAGACCTGACTGAGCTCAAAGACAGCTCTGCGGGTGGTTAGACAAATCATGCCAGGGAAGCCACTAACCTACAGGGACTTCACTTGTCACCTCCATTCCAAAACTAAACCAGCATTTCACAGAGCCCTTTGGATGTTCAGTGAGGTAACTTGCATTTTGTGAATCGTAAGTGTGTCTCTTCACCCACTCTCTATGCAGAGGGTAGATGACTCTTCTGTGCAATAGGGAGAGAACATTTTTTAAAATTAATGGCAAACTCATAAATTTAAACATAATGCCTTCTAAATTTCCAGGCCATTCCTTTTCATTCTGAGCTGTTCTGCTTTGAATATACTTCAATTCGCATCAGTTTGTGTGTGTGTGTGTGTGTGTGTGTGTGTGTGTGTGTGTGTGTGTGTGTTTTGTTTTTTACTTTGAAGGCTACTCTTTTTGCCTCTCATGAAAGATGTCTCTCAAACAAAAGAAGATGGGCTTTGAGAGTGCTAATGAGGTTTGGTGAAGGACAGGGTTAGACCAACCATTCATAAGCCTTGGTGGGGAATTGGTCACTGTTAACAACGGATTCTCTGCGTGGTTGGAAGCACAGAGCTAATGTGCTACCTGGACTCAGTTCATTTCTTGTCCTCTGTTAACACTCGCCATCTATTTTACATCTTCACCTTTTTATGCACCCTCTACAAAGAAATTATTCATTCAGTTCTGCTTTAAGCACCTGCTGACATGTTCTTCTAAGCTCAGCTTGTAGAAACCCTGTCTCAAAAAAAAAAAAAAAAAAAAGGCATAAAGATAAAACCCAAACCCAATACTACATCTGTTATTCTAAAGGAATGTATCAATAAAATGACTTCTGACAACATTCTGCTGCACCCATGGATCAGTGTCTTGCTTAGCAGTCATCAGAGAGGCTTCCTTTTGCACCAGACGGGGGGTGGGGGGGGAGCAAATACAGAGACACACAACTGGAAATGTGCACAATATGAGAGACCTTCCTAAACGGAATGTCTCCATCAAACCCCTCCCATCAGGGCTTGCACATGGAAGAGTAGACAGAAAGGTTATAAGACCCAGAGGGGATAGACGGTGCCAAGGAAACAGTGTCTTCTTGATGCAAAAGGCCTGAGGCACACACGAACTCACACAGATGTGGCAGCATGCACAGGGCCTGCAGAGGTTCAAGCCAAACGGGTCCCAGCACTGAGAAGAGAAAGTGGACAAGAGCTCTCATATGTAACCAAGAATCTATCTCCAATTTGCAAGTGCTTGCAAAAGAAAAATTAGTATTTCCAGGCTGTTATGGTGCAAGTCTTTAATCCCAGCACTTGGGAAGCTGATGCAGGCCTGTCTATGAGGAATATCTATGGGAGTTTAAGGGCAGCTTAGTCTACAGAGGGTGTTCCAAGACAGCCAGGGCTACACAGAGAAACTCTGTCTTGAAAAACAAAAGTTTTCCCCCCAGTGGAGCCTCATGGGTATGTAAACCACATTTAAGAGTAGGGCCCACACCCAACAGTAGATGGCTACAAAACTCAATGACATTTTTATAGCTTCCCCCCACCATATTGCTTTGTTTGGACTTCTTATTGTTATCTTAATGGTCCTTTGCTTGTATATTTTGTATATTATGTTTCCCAACTTCGCATTTTTATGTTACAGACACACACACACACACAGAGAGAAAGAGAGAGAGAGAGACAGAGACAGAGACAGAGACAGAGACAGACAGAGAGAGACAGAGACAGAGAGACAGAGAGAGACAGAGAGAGAGAGAAATTCTTCTGCATTTTTTTTTTCAGATTAGTTTTCTAAAGAGAGACAGAAAGAAGGGTGGAGTTGGGTGGGTGGGGAGGTGGAAAGGATATGAAGAAGGGAAAACCATGATCAGAATATACTGGAGGAAAAAAACATTTTTAATTTAAAAAATATTTACTTTATTCATGTGTGTGCCATGTGTTATGTACAGGTGCTCTTGGAGGACAGAACAGGACAACAGGTCCCCTGGAGGTGAAATTACTGGTGGTCATGAGCTACCCAAAGTAGGTGCTGGGGCCATCATTCTTGTCCCCCCATTTTTCCTTTATTTGAGTAATAAAGTAATAATGAATAACCAGGCGCCAAAAATAACAGCTCAGCCAGGGTTATTTTTACAATTCTGAACTACTCTAGTCAAATTGGAAAAAATTTTTTTCCTGTTAAAGAGATTTCCATGTGGTTTTTCATTCAGCTTCCTATAGCCCCTAGGCAAAGTACATTGCTAGCAGGCTGCTTGCTGGCAAAGTCATAACCAATTATATTAATTGAAAATTTAAATCTACCTCCCCCCCCAAATAAAGGTTGAAATTATCTATGGAAAAGCAAAATGTTCTAGGCATAGCTACTGCATGGCTTCATTGCTGTAGCAATGTTGTCTTCTTGGAGAGTCATGTAATTTTGAAAATTATTATAGAGAGGAATAAAATTAGGGAGACACAGAGCTTCTGCGAATACACCGAACTTATTTCCCACCAGACTCCATTCATGCAACAGCTCTGATACGAGGAATCTTAGCTAAGATGGATCTCTCTCCTCTTACCACCGAGCACGGGTGTGTACTGTATCTGGGAGATGGATGCTGGATGAGGCGTTGCTCTGGCGGTCAGGAAACATAAAGTGAATAAAGCTGTCAAAAGTCTCTGTCATTCTAGAGATTATATCCTGGGGCCAAAGGAGTGGGCGAGAGAACGTAAACTATAGAAATATAAGTAAGCCTATTTATCAGAAAGTGACGTGGTAAGGGAGAACTTAGAACTGGAGCCTCCGCTGTAAGGGGAAAGCTGTGGCTTAATACATTTTGAGTGAAACTCTAGCCCACGGGTGCGGAGCCCGCCGAACCCACAGGAGCAACTGAAGAAGCTGCAATAGCGAAGCTTCCTGTGCCTCTATTTTTAGGAGAGAAAGCCTGGTAAGGTATTAAAAATACATGTCATCTTGCTCTCGCTCTACCTGTTAGAGTGCAACTCCTGATCTTGTCTGTCAGACATAAAATAAGTTATAAAAGTAATAGATGGCGTGGCCTGGGCACTCAGGCCCCTTGAGGTCCAGCCTGATTTAGGATCTGTTGCTGATGTTGTCTCACATTAGGCGCCTCAGTCCTCAGGGCGCGCAGGAAGGAAGCACGGAAGGAGATAGGCGGCTCGATTCAATGAGCAGTTATACTACCTCTTATTTGGCTGGCACAACTTTATTCAATTTCCGTTAATGCAAAATGTAGAGGTTCTCAGGGAGCCTGCAGGTGGTGGAATATGTGCCACAGATAAATGAACTGTCTGAGGACAAAAATATGGCCGTGCTCAGTGAGCTGGCAAGAGGAGGAACACTGTAATCTCGGGTTCCTCCGGAGCTTTCCAGAGCAAGTTTAGACCTGTGTAAGCCCTGCTGTGGTAGTGGTCCAAGAGAGGCCCATTGGCCGAGAGGCAGCAGCATAAGCCGCGGGCAGAAACAGACAACAGTCCTGAAGGGCCCCTGGCTGAGGGAGGTTTTGGCTTAGAGTAGTTAGTGGCTAGATTGATATGGATCTCCACCCTAAGGACACAGATACAGGGATTAAAAGCACACATGTTAGTTTGTGCACTGTGGTGGCCTCATTAAAGACACAGATGTGGAGCAGAGAAGTCCACTTGAGACGAAAAGGCAGGAGTGGCTCAGCTGTTAAGAGCACTGCTTACTTTTCCAGAAGACCCAGGTCTTATTCCTTGCGCCCACACGGCAGCTCGCAGCCCTCCATAACTCCAGGTCTAGGCTTCTGACGACTTCTTTTGACCACCAAGGGCGCGAGGCACAGGAGACGTGCATGCAAGCAAAGTGCCCATATACATTAAAATTTTTAAATTAAACGATAGACGCTTAGACAATCATTCCCATAAAACACCAAAGGCCATTCTTTTCCTTTAATTTACACGGGGGTGCTTCCCTACCTTGGAAGTCTGACCTCCCTGGTTTCAGGCACTTTGGTCATATACTTCAGGGCTGGAATCTAGTGCAAGTGCAAGTATTGGGAGAAAGAAGCGTGGGGTAAGCTAGCTGGCAGGTAGGGGGCGCTCTCAGAATACCCAGCTAACCTATACAAAGCTGTGAATGGGAGCTCTGGCCCAAGCCGGCTGGAACTCACTGCTAGCCTATGCTTCAGTGGGAAGCTGGTCTGCCTACAAACACTTAATCCCAACAGTGACCTGAGTCAAAGGTAAATCAAGATCTGAGGAAGGACCAGATGGATGGTTCCCTCCAGGCTCACCTCCTTGGGTTTCTGTAGACGTGGCCCCGCCTCTTCCCGCCCCACGCCCCACTCCACTCCTCCCCACTGCCCTGATTTAGGAGGAACCCGGCCCCTGTAGCTTGCCTATAGCCCCCTTCCTCCCCACCTCCCCCCGTGGAGTTTGCTCTCCTCTCAGCTTCAGCTAAGACCCGGAGAGGTGGAATTTCGATTTGAAACTCCCGAGCCTGGGCTGGTGCTGGGCATGCTCAGTGCCTCTGGCGTGTCGGGCTGCTGCTAGCTGCACTGGCAGCAGAGGCGCTGCCTGGCTCGGAGGCTGGCACTGGAGTCCACCCCACTGTCACTGCCGGATGCAGGCTTCCAGGAGGCCAAGCTCTCGCCTCCTCCGAGACCCTTGCCTCCACCAACCTCATCACTGGCAGCATCCTACTCTCCACCTCTCCATCCTTTAAGGGTGGTGAAGCCAGTGCTCGGTTCCCTCGGCGCGCCACAGACCGCCCTGCGAACCCCAGCCGAGGACCCTGTCATCGGATGCACAGGATCAGAGGACTCTTGGCAGTGGTTCTCTCCAGTAGCACTTTGCCTGGAGTGGAGTCGCGGCGGAGTTTCTCCTCCGCCCCTCAATGCGCACACTATGAGGAGGGCAGTCGGCTTCCCTGCACTGTGCCTGCTGCTCAGTCTTCACGCTGCAGGTAAGGGCTTGCTGCTGCTCAGAGATGAAGCCGAGGATGAGATGGGAAACAGCATATGCTTAGGACTCCAGGCAAAGCTTGCCTAGCAGAAGAAGGTTTGGGATAGTATTAAGGGGTGAGAGCGTGCACCTGTTGGAAAGCTGGGGCTGAAAACTTAACGCTAAAATCGGCTCCTGCTTTTTCTTTATCTTGCAAGACTAAGAGTGAACATTTTAAGTGTGAATATAGGTTAGCTTTCCCCTCCATCGGGCTTCCCTACTTGAGCTTCTAGGCTTTGCTCTTGCTTGCACATTTTACTGGAAGAGAGAGGAGACATCCTGCTGGATGGAGACCTTTCTACTGCAGCGGCTACATCCACAAGGTCTCCCGGTTTAGCGAGCGAGCGCTCACAGGGGTACCCTGTCTTTAACCTGATGGACTACGTCTGCGCCCCTAAGAGCCAAATGTAGGGTTTATTAACAGTGCTGTTCCAGGCTGATTTGGCCCCAGCTCTTGTCACTCGAATTTTCTGAACCAATAAGAGTAAGGGAAGGTTTCAAATACGAGCCTCTTCTCTATTTCAGCACCATGGTCAGTATCCGCAGTCAGTAAAGAAAAGCCCAACCACACTTAGAAACCTAGGGGTTATCACTGTCTCCCCAGGGATGGGTTTGATGAGAGACAGCTAAAGTGCAACCATATAAAAATAAATTCGACACAAGAATAAGTATCTAGCCTAGGAATGCAAACCTGATAAAGTGCCCAGGAATTTTATAGTCAGTGTTACCTGTCTCCTCTAATACAGAGGACAGGCTTGCTGGACTGCATCCTGTATGGTTTTCACACACACGTGAACCAAAATAAAACATGGCAGAGAGGTTTTATGAACCCCGCTGTGACCGCAGTTGTCCATGCAGTAGCCCTGTAACAAGAAAATGGCTTTTCTTGAGTTTAGTTCACAAGCATTCATTTCTCTAAGTACACTGACTGGGAGTATATTATGTTAGTGTGTACTGTGACCATAAACATACACACACATACACACACACACACACACACACACACACACACACAGAGAGAGAGAGAGAGAGAGAGAGAGAGAGAGAGAGAGAGATGGGAAATGTAATCCTGTGATAGTTGTTTAAGGGAATGAATGCTTTTCTCCATGTACACAGTAATGAGAGTGAAATATAGTACTTTCTTGTCCTAACTATTGTTTTTTAAATGCATTGTGAAAAAAATGCATTTAGAAAAAACGATGTATAGGAACAATAAAGCTATAATTAAGTATTCATGTTAATTATTATAATTACAATATTACATTGTGGGGGTTTCAGTGGGTCTTTGGTATCTTGAAAACTAGAGGCAGAGAAAGCTATGACTTGGTTATTAAATTATCTGCTAACAACTGTAATGAATCACTTCATTGCCACATAACAATTATTTAATGTTAAAATAGAAAATGAAAACACAAACACTGGTATTGTTTTATACCCAGTTTATTTAATGCTACAGCTGACAAAAATAACCATTACCAAAGAAGTTTTCACTGCTACTAAGTTAAGTAATTAATTATTTGATATAAAAAGGCATCACTATAGTTACTTTTGAAAGTTATAGTTAGACAAATGTCAAAAGTTGTAATTAATGCATATTATATAGTTATAAGCTTAGGGTTACAAATAGACTTTATATTATGCATGTAGGAAACAATTCTAATTTATTATAGATGAACCCAGAGGATGACAAAAGTAGTGGACTTTTGTTCATCAGGAGCAAAACCTAGAAGCCTGCTTCCCTAGATAGTGTCTGAAGTTTCACCAAAGTTTGTGGTGCCAAGTCAAAGCAAACGCCCTGTACTTCAGCTTCTTTTTTTTAATTTTTAATTTTAATTTTATTAATTTATTCAGACAACAACTCAGTTGTTATCCCATCACTTGTATCCTTCCTTCCTCCCTCCTGCTTTCACTCCCCTAGGTCTATGACAGAGGGGGACCTCCTCCCCCACTATATGGTCATAGGCTATGAAGTCTCATATTGGTAGCCTGCTTATTCTTTCTTTGAGTGCCACCAAGCCTCCCCACCAAGGGAAGGTGGTCAAATATGTGACACCAGAGTTCATGTCAAAGTCAGTCCCCACTCTCCACCTAACTGTGGAGAATGTCCTGTCCATTGTGTAGATCAGAGTAGTTTCTTAACTAAAAAAGAAAGAAAGAAAGAAAGAATATTCAGCCACTGTTAGTTTCATAGGGCAAAAGGTGACTTGCTTTATATTTCAGATCCCAATTACAGTAGGCTATTTGTATTTAACACAGTGCTTTGGAACAGTGCTTTGTCAACGCAGATTGCAGGTCTGATATTGTAGTTGTCTTTCTAGTTTCACTTTGGATTCACTTTGATTTTAAACAGCATTTGTGGGTCACAAGCTGTCATCAGATTAAAATGCATCACAGTTATCTAATAATACTGTTCGAACTTTCCATCGGGATTCATATAAACATAGATTTCTTGATCTATGCTTCCACAGATATAGGTAATAAGAAAATAAGTGGCTAGGAGAACAAAGATTAAGAAGCCCGCAAGCCTTTTACTTGTTGAATCTCTGAGTTTATCTCCTGGAAAGAGAGCCATGCTACCAGGGCGTAGGCTGACTTTATTTTTTAAAATGTCTGTGGTGTCTATACATTTTAGCTGCCTGGTTAAAGGGTTAGTTGATCCATGTCAGTTATACCCATATCACCAGAAAATACTTTATGGTGGCAGAAATGATGGTATCTTAGAATGCTTCAGAAATGGAATAAATTAAATAATGGGATGGGATGTGGGATATGAGTGTTCTCAGTTGTCTGGGGATTGCTGCCTGAGGCATAACTACATCTCTAATGACAAGGCTGCAAATTACTTTCAACATGAGTGCCATCTCCACTTACTTGGGATAGTTGCCTACGGCATAGTGACCCTGAGTCCTGACAAGCTCAATAGGAGGAAGAACTGTGGCCCATAAAGTCCAGTGCAGCTGTCATTCCTGGCTAACACAATCCTAAAGAGCTGCTAAGCCCATAGCTTTGACAGAGAAGTTGCATGCCATGTGACGGCTAATTGCTACAGATCTGAAGAAACAACTTATACTTACTGTCCATCCAGTTGCTCATCTTACAGGCAAGGATAACAAAATACAGTAGTGACAACCGACAACATAGTCTGGAAGAAAAAAAAAAAACAGGCGCATAGGACTATTACTATATACATAAAATTCAAGTGCCCACTTACACCCCATCCCAGCAGCCAATCTCTCCCATTTATGGAGCATTCTAAGATGCCATAATTTCTGTCATCATAAAGTAGTTGCTGGAAACCTAGGCAAAACTGATTCTAATAGAATAGGACATCGTTGAGGTAGAGGTGACAGATCCTCCTTCCTTAACTTTCACACCTTCTGGGATTGAATGTAACAAATACATTCCAGTTTAAAAGCCCACATCATCTACATCCAAGGGGCAGCTAAAAGCAAGCCAATGAGAAAATTGCTTAAAGAATAATCACCCAGGAGACTCGCAGACACCTCATTTACATCAATCCTCCCTCTCACTCTTTGCCCAATGAGTCATATTTTGCTTGATGATACTATGTTAATGTAGTAATATTTTCAGTGCCAACAAGTACATTTCTTGTGCTAGCCTTAAAAAAATTATCACCTAAAATCTTATTTTTTTTTTCTTGCACCTGAATGTTATGATAATAAGAGACTGAGACACTGTCCTCAGCACTGGAAAGGGTGACTTCAGATTCAGATTGCCACCTTGTCCTTGCTGCTGTACTTTCTGGACGACACACACTTCTTCAGGGTGTGTCTCAAAGGTGTCCCTTCACTCTCTGAGAATTACTTAGCAAACGTATCTAGTCTTCCAGAAGGACAGAGTTCATGGAGCCATAAGGAGCTAGGAAGTCATTTGCAGCGATGGTATGCTCAAGAAAATGAGCAGACTAGTGGGAAAATAATATGAGCTATTTTTAAGATGATATAGTACCCCCTTCGTAATCCAAAATCAAAGATTACTCAAACCCAACACGATCCTTACAATACTCAAGTTCGGCTGCGTTTTCCTCCTCTGTTGTTTTCACATGAACCACCCACTGCTTTCCTCTTTCCATTTATCTCTGCTCATATTGGTCTCTGTGTTCCTAGAAAATGGACATACCTTGCATATTTTCTCCTTCACCAAGGAAAGCCATTTCATGGGCTAATATATCTGTGATTTTAGAGGGTGGTCTTTATTAAAATGTTACCTTTTTTAGTGGGACTTTTTCTCTTAGCTCCCTTCATACTCCCCTCTCTCAAATTGATGCTGTCTGTTCCTCAGCCTTACTCCCAGAGGTCATAGCGCTTATCATAAATATATTTTTCTTATTGTGTTTATTATGCTCCCTTCTCTACATGGCAGTACAAGCCTTTTGAGGGTTCCTAATCTATCTTGTTTTGGCTATATCTATCAGAGATCATGTCCTGTCTAGAAGCTAGTGTTGTGTGATTAGATTTTTCCAAGGGGAGATTCAACACACACCTCTACTCACCTCAGATAGAAAGCCTACAACAGACCAAAGTACAAATACTTTCAAAGTCCAATTTGGTGAGTCAATGAGGTTTTGGGGTCTCACTTAAATATGATTGAGGGATTACTTACAGAAGAAGGCGTAACTCAAAGACAGCTACATCACCAAAGACCACTCTGGTATGGATGACAGCTCACAGAAGCTTGGAACCCGGATCATACTGCACCCTGAACTACAACAGGCCGGAGAGTGGTAGAGAGATTTTCAAGTGACTTAGTTAATTAAAGCCTTTTCCAGGAAGCCTGCTGGTCTCTGATTCTTATGGGCAGCTGGTCCTGGTCTCAGAATCTTTTTTATTTTTTATTTTTATTTTTATTGTAGCTTGGTGTGTTTGAGGGGGAGAGGGAGGGGGCCTAGTAAATCTGGTCAGTTCCAGAAACTTCCTGAAACTATTTTGAGTTGTTTCTTTTCTAGTTTAAAGAGCTTCCCTGCAGGATAGAATGTTTCAATCTCAGAGAAAACTGCTACAGAACAAGGAAGTGCTTAGCATAAATGTTTCTAACTTCTGGGAATTATTCAATGGTTGCTATTTTCAAGAAACTCCTTTTGTTATTTTTCTACTTAATTTCATTGGCTAATTAGATTCAGGGCTATGTATCAGAGATCCCCAAGTCCACACTTCTAGCTCAGACATCTCTCCTGAACTCTAGTACTGCTGTTTATCATTACCTAGACTCATCAGGTACTTTATAAGAATGTAATATCCAACTGTTTATACTCCACACACGACTTTATAATTTCTCTATTGTTAACCTTCCACGTCACAGAGAATAATGCCAAGATCCCCATCACCTAAGCCTAAAACCAACGACTCACCCTAGAAAGCTTGTGTTAATTTGACCATTGCTGTAACAAAATACAGGACAAGAAGCAATTTAAGGAATAGATAGGTATTTAGTTTACAGTTTTAGGAGATACAGGCTATTATAGTTGGGAAGGCATTACAGTAGGAGCAGAAGAAAGACTGATCACATCGTGTTTCCACTCAAGAGGCAGACAGGGAACAAGAAGTGGAACCAGGGTATAAAACCTCAAGGCCTGTCCAGTAAACTGCTTCCTCCAGCAAGGCTCCCCTGCATAAACAACATCTCATCACCATCCCCAGCAGCTCCCCCCGCTGGAGGCCAAGCATTCAAACACAGGCGCCTGTGGGGACATTTTATGCTCAAATCACAACACCCTTTCTACACTGCTTTTATCCTCAAGATTCTCTGTCTTTGAAGTCAGGTCTTCTCCCATCCATGCTCATGCCACTGCCTTGAGATGGGTCCTTATTATTTAAAAAAATTATCAAACTTCTTCATAATGTCCTAGATAAAGTCTAAAAACATACTTGTCTCTTTATAAAATTATCTAACAATGCTGTTGCTTTTTTCCTTTACTTGCAATAAAATCCAAATGCACAGGCATGATGAAATATTTTTCAATCAGATTTTTCCTAACCTTAGACTTACTATCTCTCATTCTTCCTATTCCACACTATTGTCATATTATGACCAAATTCCATTACTGACATATTTCACCTCCTTTTCACATGTTATTTCTTTTTTCTTAACTATCTATTCTATTTTGTTTTCTGGATAACTTTTATTATAACTTCGGTTTTTGATGAGACATTGCTTACTTTGAACCTTTCCTTGATATTCTGCCTTATTCAAGCAGCTTGCCTATATTTTCCTCATAGGCAGGTGCCTTCCTTTATGAATGCAGCAAACCAGTGTTAAAGAAAACTAGAATTGTAATTGTTACTTTTGCGTACCTACTTCCTATAATTTTCCTTGTTGTTTGCTATTCTATCAATAAATTTTAGATGAATAAATGAATATGTTCGGAGTATATGTGGTGATATAATGATGGCAAATTGATACCAACTAATAGATTATATATCATTTTATGAACATAAATAGGAGAATTTAGTATTCCTGCTATTGAATTTATATTTATTCACAACAAAGAAGTGGATATGTAACAGGCTTGATTTATAAATAGAGTGTTTGTTTTCCAAATTTATAGTATGATTTATACAGTCATTGTGTGATGATGATCTTCTCCCAGATCACTAGTAGTAGTCAAGATAATTTCATTTAAAAAATCAAGGCATCAGATAACAAACACAGGAAAAGAATTAGGCACTAAGAAATATACTTTTTACTTCTAGTTCTAATTATCAACTGATTATCTTTGTTTGTTGGAGGAAGTATGAATGCTGTTCATATTCAAAATCAATATGAAAAGGAAAAATTACTCTAAACCTCTTTTCCTGCCTCAAACAAGAATACAGGAATAAAATGTCTGAGCAGTTGGGTGGTTGGGTAATTTTTCCTTCTCTCAGTTTATATATAAGCAGCTTTACGAAATTATTTTCAATCACATTTTAATGGAAAACACATATATCATAACGGAATTTGTTTTATGAATTATAAAAAAGTCACTTTTAAAAGACTATAAGGGCCAGGTTCAGTGGTGCACACTTATAATCCCAGCACTCTGACAGGGAGAGGCAGGTGGATTTCTGTGAGTTTGAGGCTAGCCTGGTCTACAAAGTGAATCTAGGACAGATAAGGCTACACAGAGAAACCCTGGCTTGAAAAAAGACTAAATAAATAAGTAAATACGTAAGTAATCATAAGATCACACATAAAATTCCACTTAACCACCACTAATATTCATTGTGGCATGGGTAATGTAGTTTTGGGTAAGCTTACTGTTACATCTATGGAAAGCTATTTTGTGGAGACAAATTCAAAGAGAGAGAAATCCCACATTCCTTTAGAAGGGGATTTTGAGAGATCCAAGTGCTTACAAATGTTGAAAAACTTATAATGTCACTGGTTGTTTCCCCATAGTTTTTCAAGAGAAAAAAATTAATAGTAAACTGTTATGTTAGAATAAAAACTTCTGACTTGTCTGTACCATATAATATTACTGTAAGTTTCTATTATAGTAATGATATTTCCCACAGAAAGACAACTAGCTAATTTATATTATGAACATTAGGACTTTTCATCTAAATAATTTTTACTCGTAATGACTATTTAGACTTTCTTCATAATCAAATCTCATTTGATGTTTATTATACTAAGATAGTGATAGTAATTAAAAACGCAGCTGCATGGGCCAGCAGCAAAGCAAAACTAATCATTTACACAAAGCAATCCTAGATCAATATGTCTCACTGGGGCGAATGCCCTGTTCAATTGGATATGAGGTTTTTTTCTTAGTTTGACTGTAAAGCATTGTCAATTTTCTAAGAGAAAAAGATTTAAGATAATCTTAAAGGACTAGAAGTTCTTTGGGAAGGAACACTTAACAAATACAAGAAAAGCAACCCAGAATGACTGTGACCTGAAATCAATATATACAGAAAAACAAGACCCAGTGGCTATTTCAATATATGGCAGAGCATGATGCCCTGTGCATAAGTAGTCAGCATCCATCACTGTGTGACTTTTATTTATCTGGTGAAAAATGAATGTTATGGGGTATGCCAAACACAATACCACTTAAATGGGGTTGAAAGATCATTAGCTCATTAATATAAAGGTAAATTTTTAAATGATAAGCAATTTACACTATGTTCTTGATTTTGGATGGATTTCATTTTTCTTTTCCTGGTTCTTCCTGGGAGAAAAATAACATAGCATGAATAAAGAAAGAGAAAAAGAGAAAATTGATGGCTTATTGCAGGATGCCATGGTGGCGCATGCCTGTAATCCCAGCACTTAGGAGACAGAGGTAGGTGGATCTCTGAGTTCAAGGCCAGCCACATCTACAATGCGAGTCCAGGACAGCCAGGACTACGTGAGAAACACTGTCTTGAAATTTTTAAAAAGAAAAAAGAATTAAATGGGAAAACGTATAAAAGCCGGTACTAGCTGGGCGTGGTGGCGCACGCCTTTAATCTCAGCACTAGGGAGGCAGAGGCAGGTGGATCACTGTGAGTTCAAGGCCAGCCTGGTCTACAAAGTGAGCCCAGGACAGCCAAGGCTACACAGAGAGACCTTGTCTCGGGGGGGGGGGGAAGGAAAATAAAAGCCGGTACTATTTTAATAAGAGCCATGTAGATTTTATGCATTATTTGATTAAGGCTGGAGAGAGGACGCCTACTACACACATGAACCTGGACACAGAAGCAGATTTGAAATGAACCATGAAGCACCAAGGCTAAAACATCTCTTGATCCCCAAATCTGTCTCCCAACATTTGCCGTAAGTCTTTTGTCTGAAAGTTGTCTCCAACATCATGTGTTCAGAAAAGTCCCACATACCAAGATGTGAGACACTAATTTACTTTTGGTTTATCTGATGGTGACTGGAAAGTGTGTAACACATTACTACCGCAAATCTGAAATAACTAGTTCTGATGCGTTGTTTTGCTTGGTGGATAAGCCAGACTCTTTTAGAAGTTATCTCTTACAGCCTCTCTGAAGACACACAATGTAAGAAGTTTTAGCAATGACCAAGGCTGCCATCAGGGCTCTAAGGATCTCCCCTCTTCTGTCTGCAAGTGTACTTATATGCATTATATGCCACTTTAGGTAAACATAAAATGGTAATTCCCTGTATCTTTTCTAGCAGCCTTAGGTCCATTTAAAAAGTATTTCCGTGAATAATACAAATGAAAGCTTAGCATCTCAAAAGTCATGAGCATGCCTTGATAACTCTGTGTTCTGGCATTGTGTACACATTCAAGTTTGAAGATCCTGCCCATGTTTATTAGGTGTATATGGTGGGGAAAGGACCAGTCAAAGTTTTCCAGTATATAATCTGAGAGTCGGGCATTGCGTTCCCATCTGAGGCCAGCTCACCTAAGTCTGTTAGGAAATCATGTTGGGCATAAAGCCACTGCCTTCCAGTCCTTGTCTGTACTATGCTGGTCCTCCATCTTTCAGTCTGCGATATCAGCTTTCAGGGACAACAGCCTCCTCCTTCTCCTAAATTCTGTTGTCTACAAGTTTGCCCTCCAGGGCTCTGTGCTCAAGCTTACTGTCTATCTGAACATTGTTTTTATCTCTCACTTTCAGTTAAATTGCATCATTGCTGGCAATGTAGCCCTTCCCTAGAAAGCTTCAGATTACTAAAGTCATCAAAGAGCGCTACCTTAGCTTATTAGCATTCAGATAGGGAGTGTATAGGATACAGTGTAACAGAAGTGTAGCCTAGTGTGTCTAATAAGTGTTTCTCCAATTAAAAAAAAATTTTTTTTTGGTTTTTCGAGACAAGGTTCCTCTGTGTAGCCTTGGCTGTCTTGGACTTGCTTTGTAGACCAGGCTGGCCTCAAACTCACAGAGATCCACCTGCTTCTGCCTCCCCAGTGCTGGGATTAAAGATGTGCACCACCAAGCCTGGCACAATTTTTTTTCTTTCTGTTTTTTGTTTTTGTTTTTTTGTTTTTTGTTTTGTTTTTTTTGAGACAAGGTTTCTCTGTAGCCCTGACTGTCCTGGAACTCATTTTGTAGACCAGGCTGGCCTTGAACTCACAGATCCGCCTGTCTCTGCCTCTCGAGTGCTGGGATTAAAGTGTGCGCCATCACTGCCTAGTTGTTTCTCCAATTTTTATCTGTGGACAAAGAAGAGTATCTATCTCTTCCAGAAGCCAATTAAGGACCTCATTCATCCTTTCCTCTTGTACTGGGTGTTTATAGCACTGCATTTTTCTTAAGACGACAAGATTTTAATGTCTATGTTTTCCTATTTTTGGTTTCTTTATTGTTTGTGCATTCAGTGTGTGTGTGTATGTGTGCATGTGTGTGTGTGTGTGTGTGTGTGTCACAGTGTGCCAATGGACACCAGAAAGCAACTTGTGGGGATTAGTTCTCTGCCATGTGGGTCTGATGGATGGATCTTGGGTCTTGGTAGCAAGTGTTCTCACCCACTAAGCCATCTCTTCAGCCCTGTTTAAAACTAACTCTTCACCTGCTATGAACACTGTTCTTAGAACAGATACTATGTTTTAACATTGGAGACCAGTTTCTTGAGGAAGTAGGGGGTTTTGCTATAGAAACAATAGGTTACTTTTTATCCTAATCTAAAAAATAGGAGAAATTTCTATTTTTCTGCCTGAAAACAGTTCTAGCCTTACCCACTAGTACTCTGGCTTTCTCCAAGAGGGCAGATCTTGGTCCTTGGGTACCATTTCTTTTGAATTTAACACACATTTCTATCAACCACCCCTCCAAGCAATGAACTCAGTTCTGACTCCTTTTATCTGAGCTGATATAAATTGTTCTTCCAGCATAATCTGAGGTTTTGTAGTCTTCATGAGTTATTCCAACTGTCATTGTCCCAAAGTGTTCAGCTTTTACTGTATTGTGTTCCACTCTGTAACAGACACTTCTCCAGTAAAAAGCAACTCCATTAAAGCTGAGTGATAATCAAGAAACATGAGAGGAGCCTTTTTTACAATTTTGCCACAAACACATAGGACCGCTGAATTTTTCCTGGATGGCGATCCATTAGAGTTTCTCAAAGTTCAATGGATGAGAAATGTAGGAAGAAGGGAGGGGTACCCAGTGTTTTTATAGTGGGTGGAAGTGGGAATAGGAACAGCTTTTCTTTTTTAATGGGAAGCTTAGGACAAGGAGGAGTAATTATATCAAAAGACACATAGGAAAAGTTTAGAGGCACTTTAACGGAAATCATTCCTTATTGTAGGACTCTCAAGTCTTCCTTTGAGTAGAAGAGAACAGCCAGCTCTCTCAAAACAGGCGTTAGTCTGCTGTTATTGTTTTTAAACATCTAATGTAGGTAAATCAGATACATAAGATATGGTCAAGCACATGGAATGCTCAGCAGCCCAGCACCTCCTAGTGAGACTGTTTTTGCATCTTAGTATTGAGGGCCTATAGGCTAGATTGCTGGGGAAGTGGTCCTGAATGGGGATTTCTTTCTATTTTAAGCCTTTTGAGTGTCATGTGGGTTTGCAATTTTAGTAAATGCAATTTTTATTATCTTATGAAATCCTGGTTTCACTTTTTCTTTCATAGCAATGGAGTTGGTCTGTAAGGATGAACAACACTGTTAATTTGGTTGTCTGGTATCCAGATACAGAACAAGTATATGCACAAACAAGTATATACATATGCGTAGATGTTTTGTTAGGGCATAAAAAGATGTGCGAACAGAACTCTTTAAAAACAGTTTGACACACATGCACAGTCATTACAAGCTCTTTCTAAGTGTCTGTACAATCTCCTACTATGATCAATTGGAGAAGCAAGACTTACGCTTTGAGAAGTCATCCCAATAGATCTTGACAATCGTGTCTTGGGATGCTGTCATGTGTAAGTTTCAGTGATGCCATATGCCTACTTTTGACTGAAGATTGTCATTGTGGTGATGTTGGGGTGACAATTACCAATATAATTATAGAACAACTCAAGATATTTTCCTAATGTTTTCCTTCTTACATTCAAGGCTATCATTTCTTGAACATGTTGCTTCCTTAAATGCCAAAAAGGTCATTTTTTTTATATGTGTGGAAGAGAATTTTTAGAGAAAAATCAAGAGTAAGCAAAAACTGTCTAAATGATTTTCAACATTTCTTTTACTGAAGTCAATTTCCATTCTGCTTATAGACACATGTCTTTATGTAGACATTACCAAGAAAAGTTCCGGGTGCTACCCATTTGCCTCTCCTTTCTAGAGAGGAAAGGCATAGTGATGCTTAAAACACAAGTGTCAGATAGCCCAATCGCCAGTTTTGGTTGCTCTTTTTTGGGGGGTTGAGTTTGAGAATATTGCTTCATACTTTGTTCCTGCCATAACTCAGTAACATAAAGCTTGCAGGGCAAAGACTTATTCTGAGGGGTGTTCAAAAGGCCACTCTACCTTCTGTGTTGAGAAGTAACATGCATTAAATTTGGAATAACAAATTGCAGTGTATTCAGTCTTATCAGTGTGGCTTCATACATTTTTTTCTCTTTTCTTTGTGAAAGATCTTTTCATATATTATTAAAGTCATATCCAGAAGGTAATTTCAATCCATAATTTTTTGACTATCAAAGCTCACTGGTTATTCTCATGCAGATGTTGGTTTTTATAATAAAAAGTACTTTTATTTCTAGGTCCTTTCCAGTACTGAATATTATTAGAAATTTTCATTTAGAATTTCTGAAATGAAATTTATATCATAATTTTAAGTATGCATTCATTAACGACTACTAAATTTTGAACATATTTCCGTTTGCTTGTTTGCCATCCAGGCATCCTCTTTAATGCTTTTCAAGTTTTTATCACATTTTTATTGCTTATCTGATAGTTGATGAGTTTCGAGAATTCTTTTTCTATCGTGATTGCCAGATATGTGTCTCAAAAATATTTCCTTCCAATCTGTAGGTAGCTTTTTCATCTCCTAGCAGTATCCCTCATATAACAAAGAAGTGTAATATCAAATTTGTAAATTTTTAATATGTATTTTATTTTAAATTCTGTGTATGTCGATGTGGGCGTCTGTGTATGTGAATTCAGGTCTCCACAAAACTCATAGGCAACAGATTTCCCTAGAGGTGGAATTACAGGTGGTTGTAAGTTGCTCTATATGAGTTCTGGCAACTGAACTTGGTTCCTCTGCAAAAAGAGTCCACGTTCTTAACTGCTGAGCCCTCTTTCCAGATTCATTGTTATTATTATTAATTTAGCCTTCCTTCCCTCCCTGTCTGGGTAGTGTATATGTATAGATGAGAGGATAACATGTGAGAGTCCGCTCTCTCCTTCTGCCATGTTGGTCCTGGGACCTGAACTCAGGTCAAAATGCTTGGCAGCAGCTGTCTGCACCCATTCAGATATTGCATCAACTCTAATTTTCATTTATTGTATGTGAATTTAGAACTATCTACCAAAACTCTTTGCCTCAACTTATATACACTTTTTTCTTTTTTTTCCCCTAAAAGTGGAGTGATCATATATCTTTAGTTCTATGAGATTTTTTTAGGGTTACTATTTTTTTTATTAATTTATTCTTGTTACATCTCAATGTTTATCCCATCCCTTGTATTCTCCCATTCCTCCCCCCCCATTTTCCCATTATTCCCCTCCCCTATGACTGTTCCTGAGGGGGATTACCTCCCCCTATATATTCTCATAGGGTATCAAGTCTCTTCTTGGCTACCTGCTGTCCTTCCTCTGAGTGCCACCAGGTCTCCCCCTCCAGGGGACACAGTCAAATATGAGGCACCAGAGTACGTGAGAAAGTCATATCCCACTCTCCACTCAACTGTGGAGAATGTTCTGACCATTGGCTAGATCTGTGTAGGGGTTTAAAGTTTACTGCCTGTATTGTCCTTGGCTGGTGCCTTAGTTTGAGCGGGACCCCACAGAAGCTGGGAACCTGAAGTTCTGTGGGCAGAGCA
The DNA here is from genome assembly GCF_903995435.1 of Acomys russatus. Lineage (NCBI taxonomy): Eukaryota > Metazoa > Chordata > Mammalia > Rodentia > Muridae > Acomys > Acomys russatus. Next base: position 36,315,625 of record NC_067167.1, read on the forward strand.
ACAGGTTAGAGAGTGTCCTTTCCTGCCTGGTTGGTATCTCAGTTGACCAACACGTCTTCCAGGCAGCTCTGATGGCTTCTGCTTCTTGCAGGCAACTGGTCAAGTATCAGAAATTTTTGTCCAACTTTTCTCATCTGGGATCTTCCTCATTGGAGCTTGGCTCTGCTCTTCAGAGAGGGAATCTTGGCTTTTATTTCTTACTAGTGGGTGTGGTCATTTTCAGAGAATTCCTGAAGCTCTTTTGAGTAATTTACTGCTTAAGGAGCTTCTCTGCAGGATGGAAAGTTTTTATCTGGGAGAAATCATATAACATATGAATATAATCAATGTACATTATATACTAGCATGAGCTTGTCACATCAAAACACATTATGTCATACAATTATCATGTACTAGTATAAATATTACTTACCAATAAAAGATAATTAGCTTGGTGTTTCTGCAATGTTGGATTTCCTGCTGTCTGTCCCCAAGCCTTTTCCATGTGAAATCTGGTCCTCTGAAATTTGATCCTCTGAGTATCTGGTAAATCTTTGCAAATGAGGGTCATTGCACTTGAATTCTCATCACACTGGTCCTTGCCATGCTCTTCTCATGCTTTTTATATTTCAGCAACCTCTGATTTTTTTCTTCCTTTTCCTGTGATTTTTGCACCTTATGTGTGATCTCTTCTAGGTCTCGCTGTAGATTGTTTGATTGATCCTCAGCAAGGTGTCCTTGTCAGTTTCTTTTTTTTTTTTTTTTTCCTTCAACTGGACACAAGCTACAATCATCAGAGGAAAGGGACCTCGATCAGAAAATTGCTCTATCATATTGCCTGTAGAGAAGTCGCTGATATTTTCTTGATTAATGATTGGTGTGAAGGGAACCAAGTCAGTGGAGGTGGTAGCAACCCTGAGTTGGCATTCCTGGGTAGCATTAAAGAAAACAAAAGCTGAGCAAGCCGTGAAGCCATGAGGAACAAGCCAGTAAGCAGTGTTCCTCTGTTTCCTTCAGTCCAAGCCTCTGTGTTTCTGCCACAGCTTTCCTCACCAATTGGGACATCTAAGTCAAATAAACCCCTGCCTCCCAAATTTGCTTTCATCATGGTGTTTATAACAGCAATGGAAAGCAAACTAAGATACTAGGTGATGAAGTCACCAGTAAGTGCCACCCTCCATGGCCTCGGCATCAGCTCCTGCCTCCAGGTTCCTGCCCCGTTTGAGTTCCTGCCCTAACTTCGCTCATTGATGGAACACTGATACGGAGGTGTAAGGCAAAGAAAACCTGTGCTCTGCGTATTGCTTTTGGTCAGGTGTTTTATCACAGTAATAGAAATTGTAAATAATAAAAATATCCTAAACTCACATTTCTCTATCTAAATGTAGGTACTACCACATATTTATTTTTCCAGTTATCTTTAAATTCCCACTTCTGGCTCCTTGCCACAATATCAGCACTATCATTGAATGGACCATTTATTTCAGTTTTATATCTTAGTAGTCTTTTAATTAAGCTTTGCTTTATCCTCTGATTATTAGTTGTTCTGGAGTTTTCTCTTGTCACCCACAACAATGTTCTCTATGGGATCTCTGTACATTCTGTTATTTCTCTCCAATTCATTTTCTCCTATGACCAAGGTAACCATGTAGAAATCTATACATATGCATATATGATTTTTCTCACACAGTATATCCTGATTATGTTTTCCCATCCTTCTGCTCCTCCCCATTTCTTCCCATCTTGCCTCCTGACCATATCTACTCCCTTCCTGTCTCTCATTAGAAAACAGACTGGCTAGGAGAGAATAATAACATAATAAAATAAAACAAAAGCTAACAAAACGAAGTGTGTGTGTGTGTGCGTGCGTGCGTGCGTGCGTGCGTGCGCGCGTACAGTCTCTCCTGAAATCTTGTAAATGCTCTCCTTTCTCTAATGTTCTATGTCACTACAGTATTTAAAGCAATGGGTTATCTTCAGTGTCTCTCAGCATCTCTGCACTATTTTCCTGTTGCTCCATGACAATTACTCTGAAGTTTGGATCATATATTAGTATTCCTCAGTTTCTTTAGACCATAAACTAGAGTATGGCTTTAGTGCCTTCTCCAAAGTCTCCCACATGGCTGCCAGTAAGATGTTTTCCAGGGCTCGGATCTCAGATCGAGGCTTTGTTTGGGGAAAAGATCCTTCTTAGCTCAATTATGTGAATGTCAGAAAGATCCAGTTCTTGAGCAGCATAGTCTCAGTTTCTCACTGGCCTTTGGCCAGAGGCCACCAACTTACATACCTGAGGCCAACACAGTTTGTTTTATTAAAGTAAGCAAGAAAGTCTTCTAGCAGCACAGAGATAACCTGTTATAACATCTAATCATAGCAGTGAAATCCCATCACCTTGGCCGTATCTGTTGATTAGATGTAGTGTATGCTCAGTAGCTGAGGACTGCACACAGATGTGAATGCTGTGGAGTGTGGCCATAGACTGGAAAAGTCACTCTGCCACCAAAGCTTACTTTTTTCAATTTAATTTATTTTGATTTAATCAAAATATCTATCTATCTATCTATCTATCTACCTACCTACCTACGCCCTCCACCATCGAGGATGGGAGCTTTGCCCACACCATGTATATTCATGATGCCCATAGAGTCCAGAAGAGCACGTCAGAGTCTCTGGAGTTGGAGTTATAGTAACAGTGGTGCTGAGGAGGGCAGGGGGGACCTCTGCTATGAGTTCTTAAGTGCTAAGCCATCTTTATCTCCTTGCCTTCTCTTCGGTGTCACCATCTATTTATAAATTTCCCTATTCTCTTTTCTGAGTAATTACCTAAATTTCCCCAGTTTACCATTTTTCCGCCCAGTAGTGTCTACTTCACCCCTTATACCTTTTGTTGAGGCCCCATGATTGTTACTTTTCTTCCCAATTATAAGAGTAAGCACATACTGTTGATTTCTTCTCTTGTTTCTTTGAATATCTTTTTAATTTTTCTCTTTTCACTTTATTTTATTTTTGAGATTATAATTTAATTAAAACATTTCTCTCTTCCTTTTTGTCCCTCCACAACCATCTTGTCTCCGCTCCCTGCTCTTCTTCAAATTTATGGCCTCTTTTTTTAACTATTTGTTATTGAATGCATATAAATGGCTTCCCCTCTCTTTCCTCCTCCCTGATTGTTCACACTTCCCCTCCTATCCAGTTCCACCCCTTTCTGTCTCCCGTTAGAAAACAGACTGGCTAAGAGATAATAATAATATAATAAAACAAAACAAAAATGAGCTCATTGGAATTAGACAAAACATAAATTCAGGTGGGAAAAAAAGCCCAATAGAACATCTTTGATCATCATATTTTAAAGCTTTCTTGTTCCCTTTAAGTCATCTTTTTAAATGGAAATCTTCTGGCTTCTTCTGTCCTCTGTTCCTCACAGAGGTGGTCTATTGGTGTTCCTAATAATTATTTTTATCTGTTAGAATACCGTTACTGGAATGTATTTTTTTTTTCATTGAAACCCACAGAATCTCCATTTCTGTGCTAACTCCTAGGCTTTAACACTTATTTGAAGACATTTGTATTAAGCTTCCACAAACTGCTCTTCTTTTTTCCCTCCTACTCTGTTATCTTTCTTACTCAGACAGCTTTACATTACTCTGTTCATTGTCTTTCTATTAAAAACTGGTTATTTAGCACTGGATTTTTTTCCCGTTGCACATCACTCACTCCCCATCTCCTCCTAAATCAACCTCCCCTTCCCTAAGTATCCGATTTGTACCCTTTTTTTTATTTTCCCCAATCAAGTCTAATTTGTGCTCCCCATATAGTTTTGGATGTATAACCTTCCCCTGGAACACCGCCAACCTACCAGCAGAAACACTCTTGGAGAAAAACTGACTCTGGCTCTTTTAGCTTCCATCAAGTGCCAATTACATCTCTGTTGGGGGTAAGACTTTGTGTCTATGTTCGCTCTCCTGCTGGGATTTGGTCTGGCTTGGCCTTACACAGGGCATGGAAAAGCCACTGTGTTCATCTGTGCAGCAGCTCTGCTATGTCCAGAGGAAACTGTTTTCTTGAATCCACTGCTGCCTCTGGCTCTTATGGCCTTTCTCTTCTTTCTCTACATGATTCTTGAGCCTTGGGAGAAGGGGTTGTGATACAGATATCCTATTTAGGGTTGAACAGTCCATAAGTCTCTTATTTCTTCCACCTTGGCCAGTTGTGGGTCTCTATGTCACTCACCACATACTGCAAATAGAAGCTTATCATCTCTTGATGATTAGGAGAAGTTTTTTTAATACCTCTTTTTAAAATAATTTTTATTTTTATTTTATGTGCATTGATGTTTTGCCTGCGAGTATGTCTATGCAAGGGCATCAGATCTTGGAGTTTCAGATAGATGTGAACTGCCATGTGGGTGCTGAGAATTGAACCTGAGTCCTCGGGAAGAGCTGTCAGTGCTCTTAACCACTGAGCCATCTCTCCTTAACCTATGTGTATAATAATAAGTCATTAGAAGTCCATTTAGTAGTATGTCCATTCGCAGAATAATTCGAGAAGATACTCTCATGAGGCCAACTAGCCACAGGTTCTTGACCCAACAATGGTGCCTGATATGGCTTTTATCTTCTGGAGTTGGTTACTCCAGTGATATCTGTACCACTGTTGCACAAGTGAGCTGCCTCCCCAAGTCAGCCATTATTGTAACGCATAGGACTCGCATGTGGGTAAGATTGATGATTGCTCTTCTTCTAGTAGTACACAGAGCACCTTCTAACGCTATGAAAGCTAGCCTTAGAGATGGAGCTTTGCTAGTTCCATGTTCTGTGACTAAAGTATGTGGTTTCTTGGCCAATTCGGTTTTACTTAGAGAGTAACCAATAGCATTGCCAATAGCTTATGATGTTTAGAAGTCTATGAGACATCACTGGGAACAACACCAAGAGAGGCAGTGGGATTTTGATTTGTTTGTCTGTGGCATCTAATAGGTGCATCTTTATCCCATTGTAAGGTAACTCCATTTTAATTCTTTGTGTGTGTGTGTGTGCACGCATGTGTGCCTGCACGTATGCACCTGCACATGTGCATACATGCATTAGGAAGCTTGTACAGTAAGTAGTATGTTTCCATATTATTTTAATGGTTCTTTGGTCTTATTTTTCCCTTCCCACATTCCTTCCTCAAACCTGCCTTTTAAATCCCCCTTGTGCCCATTTAACCATTTCTGTTCTATTATTCCCTTTAAGTCTTTATACCATTGCTTTTCATTTCTTCTACTTTGAAATCCCACCTGCCATGCCACTGCAATAAGCTCCTCGCCTCTGTGGATATTCCAAAAAAAGCATAAATATCTAAAAATTTAAAGATAGCATCATAAATGATCTACGATGCTTATCATTCTAGGTCTGGATTAGCCTCACTCAAAATGATTCTTCTCAGCTTCGTCCATTTACCTGAAGATTTCACAATTTAATAATTTTAAGATATCACAGTTTGGTAAAGATGGTGACTAAATAGTGATGACCTTTGAAAGAGCTATACTTTGCTTTTCTAGATGAAATAAGAATTCCTCGCATTTGGAAAAGAAATAAACCTTAGAAACACACACACATTATTTGTGATATTTGTAATGGGGTTTCAGTGTTATCGTTCTTGGCATTTAATAACAGAGAATGGCGATGATGAAATGTTGGAGATGTAGATTAGCTTTCTAACCACGAAGTGCTCATTTGGGCAATATTGGGTGTCCAAGAAAAGTTTTTGTGATTGTGAAAGATGAGTGGCTCTTCACCCCCTCTCTGAGGAACATCTTAAGAACAGGAATGATGAATGACTGCCTTACAGCTGAAAAATGGAATAGACGTCGCACTTTTGCCCTGGTTGTGCTTTTCTAGGGCATCCCATTTAAAGATTGCTGTTGTGAGAAAGACGTATTCGGTGCTTAAATACACTGGGGAGTCCATCTTTAGATATAGGCTGCCCTACCAAGGAGTAGACCTTACCATTTTAGAGCATGAAAACTATACTTCACGTGGTAGTGGTGTTGAATTAGGTTTCTTAGTATTTGAGATTTACATAAACAATTTTTAGATCTTTGCAAGATGTGAGGAATAAAAAGTAAGAGAAGTCTTGACTACAAAAGACATGCTAAATACAGAAGTAATTGCTCAGATGACTTTGCCACAAACAAATCTGGGATAACCTAGATTGGTGGTATTACTATGTGGTAATCTGTTCCTTGATTTTTATATTAAAAAGTAGGTTGTATCTTTGCTTCTTAATGTGTTGATTATCCAGATGATAACTTTTAAGTTAGACATAATATCTATTTTTCCCTATGGTCATTGACTAACAAGAGCAACAGGTATTACATTCAAAGAATATTGGTCTAACAGTAGAAATAATGAATGTACTGATTAGCATTTAGGCTCAGTTGCTATAGCTAAAATATTTAAAATAACAGCAGCTATGATAAGGTAGAAACTTGTTTCTCTACTACAGGAAGTCTGAGTAGAAAATCGGAGTGGCTGTAGCATTTTCCTTTTACAAGAGAATTCTTTTATAGTTTATATATCACGCTCTTACTGCACCAACCATATCTAAGTCATTACCAAGGCTGACAACACGTTTATATATATATATATCTCTTCACATTAACAACCTACCAATAAATATATATTTTCAAATAGTAGTATTTAGTCAAGAGAAAGGCTGAGAAATGTATATAATTTTACAGTATGGGGAACAAGTGTGCTATCAGACAATTAAAAAATGTTGCTATGAGCATACTCAGATTTCTGCCTCTTCTTGCCTAAACCTAACCTAATTAAAAAATTGTAAACATGGGATACAATTTCTGTATATTAACAATTTATGTAAGGATTATATTAACATAATTATGCTTATATGGTCATCAACACAATCGGAAACTTTAAAACACTATGTCTAACATTTGAGAAGCAGGCAGGACACCCAGATACGAGTCCAGCACAGTGCTGCAGGTTTAGATAAAGGAAGGAAGCGGCACGGGGAAGATGCTTGCTGTTCAAGAATGAGGAGCTGAACTTGGATCCACAACACATCCCCCAAAAAATCAGGAGTGGAAATTGTGCCTATAGTCACAGCTCTGCAGAGAGGGAAGACCATGATGTCTGCTGGCCTACCAGTATCACTGAGTTGGTGGATTTAGGTTCAGTCAAAGGTCCTGTCTTAAAAGATAAGGTGGGGAGCTATTGAGGAAGAAACCCCATGTTGAAGTCTGGCATCCACAGGTACATGCACACATATGTACACAAACATGTATGCACACATGCACACACACACATACTTGTGTGTGTGCAAATATACATACACGCATACTTACAAAAGTATAGATATTCTGTATGTTTTTCTGGATATGATTTTTTTCATTTCTTTCTGGTTCTTCTGTCTTGTAGAGTGTTCTTCGGGAAATAATGATCACTTTTTGGACATTCGTCAAAAGAAGAGTTGGAAGCCAGTGTTCCTCTATCACCGTTCACAGGGTATCCAGAAGAGCCTGGACACAGCTCAAGAGGGATATAGATATAACTACCATTCCCTTTCTGAGGTTCAAATAAGCAAGCATCACCAAATCATTAATTCAGCATTTCCTAGACCTGCATATGACCCATCTCTTAATCTGTTGGCTGTGTCTGGTCAAGATCTTGAAATAGAAAACCTCCCAATCCCGGCAGCAAATGTCATTGTGGTGGTAAGTACCAAGTTAACTGGCGTTGATGCTGGTCTTGATGTTGATGCTGCTGCTGAGTCTGTTGTTAGCACTCGTGCTGATGTTCCTCTCTGTGATTAATACCATAAAAAAGAAAAGACTAACTGTGAATACTTAGGGCGGGTCTCAGTGATTACTTAGCACACCTTTTCTCATCATCTGATATTCCTTCTTTGCTGCTTATTATTTCCTTCTCCCATGAAATTAGAAAATTTCCCTGTGTCCTCTGCTCACACCCAGTGCATGACACATAAAAAGTACATGCTGAGAACTAAATATGACTTTAGGAAGGCGTTAGCATTACGGCAGACCAGATGCTAAGCAGAGCCTCCTGCCCTCAGTGTAATATGTTCCTTAAAATTAGGCCTATTGTTGGCTTGTGTGAATAACTAGCACTTACCAAAGATTCTCTTGTAAGAAGAAACTGTTGAACCAGGGAATAGTTATGGGGGAGATTAACGAGCAGTGTTCTGTCACTGGAGTAAATAAGATGGGTTGGGAGGAAGTGGTCTAGGATAATATTCCTGATATCACTGGGCAAGCATCAAAGTTTACAGAATAAATTATCCTAGTAGAGGAGATAAACTAACCAGAGTTTTTCAAGTTGTGGAGGTGTTATGTGAACATTTATTCTGGGGTTAACCCCCTTTTATACTATGTACTCTCTCATACTGGCACTGAAGCAGAAGGATTGTCATGAGTTCAAAGCCAACCTGAGATACATAGCCAAATAGATCTTCAAAAAAGTTGATGGCTCCACACTAAACACATGAACCAAAATACCAAATTGTGTTTAGAACTACTTTAAATCCTAATTTTAAAACTATAAAAACCATAGCTTTGGGGCTAACATAGTTCACAACATGATTACATCAAACTGTCCTTGTTTATTTTCTTTGTGTTTACATAACATACGTATAGTGTCCATTTTCAGTGATAATGATCACAGGTCCATTTGTTGACACTTTCAACATATATCGAATATTTATTTGGCCCAGTTGTCACTTAGGATATCTAGAAAAGGAGACGTAGGAGACTGTCTTTGGTCATGCTTGAGAAATGTCTGGGGAAATATGCCAGTAATTAAAATAAGAAGAAGTAGAAATCAGCACATGAGGACATAAGAGGAACTCTTCATGTAGGATGTTTGCTCTCCTGTAAGACTTAAACTTTTCCTCTCATGACTAACAGATGTTATAAGAGTGAGAGCCGTGTACCCTCTCTATGTGTTGAGGATGAGTAATGTTAATGGTGCCTCTGTATCTGGGAATTGGCTCATCTAAGAGCACTGACGGTCACAGTCCTATAGTCACCAATGCTTATGTTACTATGAATCACAGTCCAAAAGGTTGGACTGCTTTTTTTTTTTTTTTCAAACATCATGTACTATCTAGTTAACCTAATATTATAGACATTAAAAGGCAGGAATTCAGAATTATGGTGTGTCAGTTTACTTTTAGGCTATGCATAGTTCACGGATTTACTAAGAAGCTGTGCTTTGCCCTTTGGGGGAAGATGGCACAGAGGCAAAAAGTGCTTTTGCTACCTGAGTCCTGTAATTCTGGAGCCTCTGCAACTGTGATTGCCAGGCCCATTTGTATAAAACTACTTACGTTATGTATGCACATGGTAATTTCCTAGGAAAACTGGAAAGGTGGGGTTATTTTTTTAAATAAATCAATACTGCTAGGCTACTTCAAAAGCAGACTGTGATATGCACATCAAGATCAGCGAGTGTGAAGGACATTCTTTTCAGAAAAGCAATTTAAGAGTAGATCACAGACAATGCAAAAAATATCTATCAACAATTTAATGATCTTGCTGGAATAACTATTGTGTCATGCATATAAGACTTACACACATTTGTCTGTGTTTAAAATACACCTAAACTGACACAGATACCCAGTATGCAAATGCTTATCTGGTCTTTTTTGTTTAGGGAGTAGTTCACCAATACTGATGAATTTTTGTGTGGTTTTATAAATATAAAGTGAGCAGTATTAGTAAGTAGCCCTCCATTTAACTAATTAAATAATTGAAATGTTTTTTATTGAAAATGTTAAAAGATATACTAAGGCTCTCAAATTCATACTTAACTTCTAAGAGTTTCCAATCAGGTGGGAAAATCTGTCTTTTGTCCTCCATATTTAGTCCATGATTTCTGATGTTATTTGTTACTGTTGATTTTGAAATATGTGTGCAGTTTCTCTCTTACCCCAGCTAGCACTCAAATAATTAAGATTCGATGATTTTATTATTTAATATGCTTTATGGCACAATACTGAGCAGTTATTACTCTATTCTTAACACTCTAAACTGATCTGACTCCCACTTTGCCAACCCTGACATCCTTGCATTTTATGGCTTTCTCTGCTCTCTCCTGGTGTCGCCTGGACCTCTGCCTGTGGCTGAATCCTACTTCCTCTCTCTCTCTTCTCCTCCCCTTGCTGGCAGGAAGTCCAGCCTTGCTCTCTCCTGCTCATTCATTGGTTGTTAAATTGTAATACTGACATATCAGAGGACAGTTGGGGGCACAAAGTTTAGACAGGAGAATCTCAGAACAAGGACTGCAAACAAATATGGGGGCAGAGAAATCAGCACGTTAACCTTTACACGGTGCACAACAACATTATCCCTACAGTTATTAGTAGCGAGGGTTAGGCCGAGAGTTTTAGGAAGAATGGGCACTTCCTCTTTTTCATGACTTCTAATGAATACCACAAAGAATTCCTTAAGAGATTTGTCCACAAACGATTCTTTTCTATTTCTTCTCTCTTCTGTAATTGAGAAAATCTATACTTTGCTTTGTTCCATGGGAAGAACCACATAATGAATGTGTTTATCTCAAGGAATGCTAATTATGTTCCAGAGACTCAGAGAAGCTGCTTTTGACTGTCGCAAATACAAAATAGAGGGGAAATTAATGGTCCCCAGTCAGTCATGAGGAAAGCTGTGGTCTTCACTAGAAATTCCGTGGCTCATATTACTGGGTCCCTAGGTTGGTTGTCAGGCCCCTGGGTTGTATTCTAGCACGAAGGGACCCCAGGGACATGAGTGCAGGTGGCAGGATGGAGTTAGGTCTATGCTTTTTCAGCTTGGCACATGTTACTGAGTGGTGAATAGCTTAACATGGCCAAAAAGCCTGAGAAAACCGGGAGCAAGTGAACCTTTGGAGTTTATGGAGGGTGGCCTATGATAGGCTCAGTGAAAAGAGTTGTAGGTAGAGAGATGACAGTCTGCTTCACAGTGTATATGTGATATAAAGAAAGAAAAAGAAGTTGGAGAAGCAAAGGAAGTGAAAAGGAAGGAGGGGGTATGTTGGTAGTTTTACCATAAATACCCAAGACAGTGGTAAATCTCCGGAAGCCAAAATGGTCTCTATAAGATCCCAAGAATGCTGTAATTTCTTTATTGGTCATCACTTACCCAGGCAAGCACTCAGATGGCTTTCTACTGTTTCTTTGGAAAAAAGTATATTTCAATTATTCTTTGGAAGTTTCATATACATGTATACACACATATACATGTATATATGTATACATGTATGTGTTTATACATATATATGTGTATGTATACATGTACACACACACACACACAGAGTATCTGGATTGTGTCCACACTGTACTTCCCTCTAATTCCCCTCTGGCTGCCCACTGCCAAATATCTTTCTGACAACTTCTTGTCTTGTTTTAAATTTTCATTTTCAATTTTTATCCCACTGAGTCCAATTCGTGATGCTCATGTGCAAATGGCTCTGATGGTATCCACTAGGGCATAAGCAACTTGCCAGTGGCTGTTCCCCAAAGCAAAGCCACCAAATATCAATAGCTCTATCGTGAGGCCTCGGGCGCTGCCACCCACCATCACTACGTTTGAATTTTTAACTGGCCTGATGTAGTGTAGTCTTGTGCAAGTAACTTCAGATGCTGTGGGCTCATGTGTGCAACAGGCAAGTCAAATCCAGAAGACAAAGTTTCTCAGTACTTCTCTCTGTGTTCCCTGGGCCTTGGTGGAGGGTGACAGGTTGGTATCTATGGCTAAGAACCGTGAGACACTTACTCTCAGCACTTTGAGGAGTTGAGAGTTTCTTCCTTGACTCATGAGGAGAGTTCCCCCGGTTAATATAATGTTGGTTTTCGGCATGCCATTTGAAGCCTTCGTTAGCCTGAAATATATTCCTTCTAGTCCAAATTGTTGTAGGTCATTTAACATGAAAGGATGTTGCATTTTGTAAAAAGCCTTTTGTTTCTGTTGAGATGGCCAAGTAGTTTCTGTCCTTTAGCCCATTTATGCAATTTACAACAATTACTGATTAACACACCCTGGGCCATCCCCAGATCTCAGCTGTGATTATGGTGAGTGGGCTTTTCGATGTCTTCCTGAATTTGGTTTGTAAATATTTGATTGACAATGTTTGCGTTTCAGTTCATCAAGGAAATTGTCTGTGATTTTTTTTTTTCCTGTGGCTTGGTGTGCTGTGTGGGATTCCTGAGTGTGCAAATGGGTGGGCCTCAGTTTCTTTTACCTTCTCTTGTGCTCTTTTCCTTGTCTGTTTGTTTTGTTCTAATCCAATGTGTTTGTTAGTTTTCTTTTATATTGTTATATATTATTATTATCCCTTCGAAGCTTGATGGTTTTCTAATGAGACAGAAATGGGGGGGAAGGGGGTGGATCAGGGTGGGAGAGGCTATGGGGGGGACTGGGAGGATCAGAGAGGGGGAAACATAACAGGATATACTATGTGAGACAAAAACCTGTTTTTAATAAAAAGAAAAAGAATGATGTAAGCATCACCTAATTGTTACAGCAACCCTATAGCAATAACAGATCAATTGTCTTCTTTCTCCAATTTAGCTTTTTTCTTCTTTGCTTTATGCTGTTCTAACACCCTGCTAACAGTCACTAAACATTTAGCCTTTAATCATTAGACACTGCCACACACATTCACACACACACACGCGCGCGCGCGCGCGCACACACACACACACACACACACACACACACACACACACTGATTTCCATTGCCAGGGAAATAAAGTCTAAGCATTTGCCATGCTGAACCTCATATGTCTGGCATCCTTGGCCCCCACAGCTCGGACCCATCAGGTCTGTGGTCTGGGGACAGACCCCAGAAATCTGTAAATACAATGAGCACTTTAGAGCTCTGGGGTCGGGTAGGGACATTGCATGCCATCTGGTTTTCATCTCTAGGTCTCTGCACCCCTCCCCCCCCTGCACAAATTGCTCTGGCCTTCTCCCTGCCCGCTCCTAGGTCAGGAACCCTGTCCTTGATATTCTCCTTCCAGTGAGACATTTCTTGAAACTATTGGTCTAGAATACAGTGAAGGCTCAATAGAAAGTGTTCAGTTTAATACATGGCAAGTATTAATGTGCAGTTACTTATGGACAATGTGTTTATGAATGTTTTTAAAAATCATACCATGTTGTCCTTACAGCATCATAGGATTTCCGTTTCTTTATTCATTTTATTATTTAATTTTTAAACAGGTATCTTAGATAATTTTTACCTACAGAAAAGTATGGGAAAAAGATAACATAAAACCTCAGAGCATACCTCATAATTAATAAGAGAAGACTGTCTTACACCTTTGTGAAAATGTCACTCTACTTATGACTTGCAAAGATGCCCTTGGCCACTTTCCTGCATACTTATTTTCTCTATAATGCTTCTGGCCATCTAGTTGCTATTTTTTATGTCACTTCATCCTGTGACCAGAATTTATGTTCCAAATCATTGGGATTTTCTATCTCATTCCTTCTGTGTCTATAATAGTAACTAGCCCATAGTAGGGGATGAAGCATTGACTACTGGACAGAAAATGAACTGATAATAAAAACAGAGCAGTTCGAATGTTTGTGAGTAAATAGTTTATTTTATGAAGAAAATAAGATCATTTTAGTGCTTATTCATGGACCATCATAGGCATTTCTAATTTATTTTATTGTACGGGGGCAAGTGTGCCCCGGAAGCTTCGGGAGGTTCAAAGACGACTTAGTGGGTATGGTTCTCTGCTTCCACCTTCCTATGGGTCCCAGGAACGAAGCTCAGGTGACCAGACAGGCACAGGAAAAGTTTTCTCCACTGACCCGTCTCACTGGCTCCTTCAACATGCCATCTTATTTTATGTTTTTCCTTTCCACATTGAATAATAGCCAAGTCAATAAAAAAAACTTTTTTAAAGAAAAATATCTGTCACCTCTGAAAAGATGAATGCAAAATAAGTGTTTGATGGCTGCTTAGTTCAATCCCAGAATTTACAGCTACTGGACTTGATCCAGAGATAATGACTAATGGAACAGTGTCCGAGTTTAGTTTTGAAAAGGTCTAGAAACAGAAATTCAGCAATCTACTTCAGAAATTTGGTCAAACATTTGCTTTTAAGCTAATGCAAATGCTTCCTGTTAAATGTTAATATATTACACAATCACCTCCACTTTGATCCCAGATCTCCGCATTGTGTAAAGCTGCATGCTCACATATCCACAGATATTACTACACCCTTACAGAAGATCTCAAAGTAGAAGTTCCATTCTTGAGCTTGGCATCCTGACAGTCACACTGTCACCATCTGTTGCTTTTCTGCTTTTCTGACTATTAAAGCAGCAAGGAGGATCTGGAACATATTTTGAGAATGCTGAATGCTAAACTTCGGCGATGTCAATGTGGTGTTGCTATGCTGGACCACTCAGTGCGTGATGTTGCCATGCTGAACCACTCAGAGCATCTGCTTGTTGTACATCATACAAACTCAGTATCAGGATGACTGAAGTCTTGGGAGAGTTGGGGTAGTAGTTTATCAAACTAAAGAGGAACCTTGTCGTCTCAGTGTAATGAATTGCCTTGTAGATAGAGAATAAGTTAGCATCGTGTTGCTCCAATGACAAAAGGTGTGTGTGTGTGTGTGTGTGTGTGTGTGTGTGTGTGTGTGTGTGTGTGTGTGGTGTTATCCATACAGTTTTAGAATATTTGGAAAGCATAAAGAAACAAGGAATGAAAATAATTTCTAAGAATTTTAAATATTAATGTCACACAGATAACAATGGATATATGTGTTCATATGTATGTGTGATTGTATAAATTATTTTAACACACATGGCATCTGATATACAAAATTTGGAGTCTTTACTTTCTTAGTAGCATAGATACCTTCCTAAGTCATCACTTCTAACCACCGATGGAAAATCTATTATTGTGTTATCTGTCTCATTTCTGTGACAAAACTCACAACAAAAGCAACTCAAGTCAGGAAAGAATTTCCTTGGCTTAGTTGGACTAGTTAGTTGATTGTGGTAGGGGAGTCATGGGGACAAGCGTCTATAGCAACTGTTCTCGTTGCACATACAGGCAGGAAGCAGAGAGTGATCGGTGCTAGCACTGAAATCTCTTTCTCCTATTGATTCAGTCTAGGACCCCAGCCCATGTTAGCCACGTTCCATTTTCAGTCACACATTTATAGAAATAGTCTGGTAGCCAAAAGTATGTTTCCATGGTGATTTTAAATCCAGTCAAACTGACAGTGAAGATCAAGCATGAGAGAACAGTTTAATGTATTGGCATATTCACAACACATGCTTTGACCAGGCAGATAACCTCCCAAAGGAAAAACAAAAACAAACTACATGATTAACACAGTATTATTTCCATAGCAATTGTTTAGTTCTTATTGTGAATGTTTAATGAGCTCATATTTCCTTTATGAGGTTTTGCTCTCTCTATATTATCCTAGGGTGCTTAATTTTTCCTTTGATGATGAAACTGCATATTAAATAGATGTTTAATTAGTTTTTAGTTGGTATACAAAATGGTTTTAGCTGTGATATTTTTTGTGTATACATATCATTGTATTTTTACCCATCTTTGTATCTTCCACTCTTTTCCCCAGCCAAGTGATCTCAAGGTTTCAGCGAAGGAAGTGTTTAAGGCTACCGGTGTCGTAATCAGGGCAAAGTTGTTAACGCTCTGTTCAGAGAGTATGAGACAATGTGATAATATGTAGGTCTAACTATGCATGCTGTGTTTTCTCTGTGACGTGTTCTTGTTTGTTTGCTTTAAAATGGAGGGTAAGCATGGTGTGGTGATGCACACCTGTAGTCCCAGCATTCACGGAGGCAGAGGTCTTGTGAGTTCAAGACCAGCCTGGTCTACAAAGCAAGTCCAGGACAACCAAGGGCACAAGAGGAAACACTGTCTCAAAAGATCCAAAAAATTAAAATAAACTAAATTAAATGGAGGAGAAAGTCCCCGACCTCATAGAGGTACAGAGCATCTATGAGGAAATGTGTCCAAACACTTACGCAACATGCGGTGTGTAGGAGGCGGTGAGTCCCACCGTAAATAATAACAACATGCCAACGTACCTACACATGCCAACGTACCTACACATGCCAACGTACCTACACATGCAAAGCAGATTGAGATACTGGATAGCAGAACTGAGACTCAAACTAGCAGCATGTCAATGTAAGATCTGGAGCTCCCAGGCACTGGGAGAAACAAAGCCTCCTTAGGTATGAGGGGTATTTTTCAACCATTGTCCTAGTTGCTATGGAAGACTAGGAGTGTTAACCAAGCTCTCTTACATCAGCAAGATTGGCTTCTTGCCTACCTTATGCATCTCCTCCCTCCAAAGCGCTTCACATCACCAGGGAAGATCTCCTGCCTGTGTTCTATCTTGTGGTGTTATTGGTGCCCTAGAGACCCCGAGACCTTCGATGAGGGAAGGTCAGCAGTCACAGCAGGGGTGTAAAGCACAGGCTCTAATCATTACCTCATGCACTTACTGTGCTTGTTATAACAAGATGCAGTTCAGCAAGCAATGCTGGATAGAGGCACCAGCCCTAAGGAAAACAGCTGGCATGGGGAGCAGTCCAACGGAGACCCTGAGTGAGGAAGCTTCTAGACAGATTCTCTTCACTCTAGCCCAGGACTTCAAGTTAGCTCTTTAGAGGTCATAAAGAAAGGTGCTGGGTCAGAGATCATGTGGCCGAGCCTAAGCCACAGAGTGAGGTAAGGGAGAGGGGTGATGTAATTATCTGTATAAACCAAACGCCAAATACAGCGCAATACAAAGACTGACACAACAATATCACAACACGGGCATAATGCATCAGAAGAGCAAAATGAACATAGCCATACACCTTACAATCCCAGACGCAAAGAAAGAAAAGGAAAGAAGAAAGAAGAAAAAAGGGAGGAGAAAGAAAAAGAATAGAAAAAGAAGATAAACTTAGAAAATATTTAACCATTTTATGTGGATTAAGAAGAAAAATCTGTTTCTTAGGTTTTTAAAATACTAATTTCAAGTACATTTGATTCTTTTCACTGCTGAATTTACCCATTGGGTCAGAAAGACTTCAGAAATATAAGAATATGTCTTACTTTTGTCACTTAGGACTCTATTTTCATAAAGAAGAAATTGGTAGAAATCTTAAACTCTAGATATTTTCCACATTTTGGGTTTTTTTAAGAAGATGAAAATCAAATTCAGTTAGTGTTTATATCCCATGTTGTTTCTTTCCTTATACAGTGGCCATAACTGGACCTTTTAAAAATCAGAAAAAGAAGAGGACAGGCTGACTCTATGCTTTTCAATCTAGCCTACATTTCATAAGTCTTTGAACTGCTTTATTTCAAAGACAGAAATAAAGAAGGAGCCTTTGAGGGATAGGTCAGATCTTCATGAACAAATTCCATGATTACAAAAATCAACTTCGAAGAAAGAAGTCTAGAGCCAACTGATGGGAATTCCAGAACCCTGAGCTTATACACCAGTACAAGCCAGTATGGCTGGTTTTTCCTGGACTGTGCAATTAGAGCTAGCCAAACAATTATCCAGAAAAGACCAGGGTTCCGGGTATGTTTGGGTATCTCTAGTTCAAGAAATCCTTAACCTGTTTAGTGCCCGGTTTTCAAGCTAGAGAAGATTCCCTGTCCAATAATTTCTTTTCTTTTCTACATGAAAACATAACAACTGATATGAGTGTGCATTCTCAGAATAAGTTCAAAATGTTTCTGTCTGTTTCAAACTATTCACTTGATCTCTTTCTCTTTTAAGTGATTCATTGTTAAAAAAAAGAAAAAGAAAAGGAAAAAGAAAGAAAGAAAGAAAGAAAACTGAGTACTAGACGGTGAATAGCCCCATCTAATCTGAGTGAGTTATGCAAAGCTTTGGATTTAAGTTTTCAAAAAAAGCAGCAATTATCATTTACAAGAAAATGAATTAAAAAAAAACTTTATGTGTGATAAGAGGATGTTACCATCTATATCTTAAATAAACATTTAAAAATTCTGTACCTATCTAAATGATGAGAACAGATGGAGAAAAGGAGAGGATAGATTTCTGGTGAGCCATGGGGACTAGAAAGGAACTAGTTGTATGTTTGAATGGAGACCCAAGCCATGCTCCTCGGAAGACTCATTCACTCAAAATTATACTGAATGCCTTGCACATTGTAGTTTGTAAAGTGCATCCATGAGATACAGTAACAAACAAGACAAACACGATTACCAGAGCCGTGTTCCCTGAAGGGTGATGGGAAAAGGGCCAGATGACATAACACAAATGAGTAAACATGAAAAATCCCACCTAGGGCTATGAAGAAACCAAGACCAAGTGATACGGTGGGAGAAACAGGGGAGGTTGTATTATATTGGGTAACAGCTTTTTGTTGGATGTTCAAGGATGTTTGTGGAAGCCATGTGGGAGAAGGCTAGCTTTGGAGTCAGCAGAACTCTTAGAATACCAAATCTGGCCTCACTAATTACATTTATTTCAGTGACCTACCTACTTAACATCTCTTATTTTAGTTTCCCAATTTGTAAAAAACAAACAAAAATCAAAACAAAACAAAAAAGCCAAAAAATGGTACTAAGAATAGTCATCCTGTTGAAGCATTTAGCATGGTACCTACCGTGTAACAAGATCCTTATAAAAAGGGGCTGCTCTCATTAATATTATGTGCCACAATGGGAAATAGATCTTCCTGATATCAATACCAAGAATACTTATATTTCTCCTGAGCCGTTACTTACCTTACAATTATGTCTTTAAATACTGAGGTCATGTTTTCCTCTTTCTCTGGACTGTTGAGAAGTTGAGGACCAAATCTGTGGTCAACCTACAGCAAATGTAGTGACCTTTATGGAGTGCCTAATTTATTCTATGAACTAACCTCATTCTTGGCTGGATGTTTTCTTTTCTCCAGTCATTTTACTTCTAATTCAGTTTCCTCATTTCCTGGCTTTTTATTTGATTTCATTCTGTATTACATATGCCTTTATAAACAGCTATGAATCATTCGTAACATGCTCCGTCTAAACCAAAAGTCACTGCAGCAAAATAGCAAGCAGAATGAACAAGTTGAATGTGACTATCACCTGGCAGAAAAAAAACTTTCACTGCTTACTCACTGGAGACAAGAAAAAAGAAGGAAAGAAGGAAGGAAGGAAAAGAAGGGAGGGAGGGTGGAAGAGAGAGGGGAAGGGAAGGAGAGAGTAAGGGAGGAAGGGAGAGAGGGAACATAGGGTTGATTAGAGAAAAATTACGTAGATAATGATTTGTTCGGTTTATGACTCAGCAAGCTCCAACCTCACCCCAGTTTGTAAGCCAGGATGGAACTTCATGGCCAAGGTAAGCAACTTGAGACAGTGGAAACAGCCTAAGTTTAAAGCAAATGCTGCCACAGATTACCTTTGGGAAGGAGGACAATCCTTGTACATTTTTGAATCTCAGTTCCTTCCTTTTTAAAGGGAATTTTAGTGTCTAGTCCGGGTGCCTAGTTTGAGTCTTTCTGGGATCATTATATTCTGTAATGCATAACATACTGTGACTATGTCAGCTATGACGGCTGTTGTGTTGATGATGGTGAAGGCAGTGATAATAGTGATGACAATAAGCCAGTGATACTAATGCTGCAGCCCTTTTAATACAGTTCCTCATGTTGTGGTGACCCCCTCCCCCCAACCACCAAAAAATATTTTGTTTCTACTTCATAACTGTAATTTTGGTACTGTTATGAATTGTAATATAAACATCTCATATGCAGTATATCTGATATGCAACCCTCAAAAAGAGGCCATGACCCACAGGTTGAGAACCAAGGAGCAGTTAATTAGTGGAACTCTTGACTGACATGTAGGTAAAATGACGTTCTGCAATGGGCGTCTTGCCTTGTTACTCAGATCTAGAAAGTGCCCTTGACACTATAGTTTAAGTAAACCCCACAGCCTGCATAGCTACCTGTAGTCACCTGACCAAACCCCAGCTCATATCATTTCTGGTTACCTCGTCTACCCTACTGCCTGGTTTGTTGATCCAGTTGACATTCCGTTTTCTCCAAGGCTGGACACCACTACACTAGTTTCTCCTTTGACCTCAGATCTCACAATTAGCCTCTATATCTAAGAGCTGGCAGCTTCCCATGTTGCCGTGGCTCTCTTCTCATGAGCTATCTACAAGCTGCTCTTAACCACTGAAAACCTAAACATCAGTTTCACTGGCCAGGATGTGCTAATATTTGCCATATGTTTGCTTTCTGTCCCCTGCTTCCTACTCCTGTCTCTCTTTACACACAAAAAATTAATGAAGTAAAATAGCACAGTGAGTTACTTATTGTCATAACAACAGTTAAGATAGTTGTTGGCCTTCGCTGGTGCAATAGTTTGAGCAGGACCCCTGGGCCCAGATCCGCCCATCATAATGTTCTTCTTGTAGGTTTCTAGGACCCTCTGGATCCTTCTATTTCCCCATTCTCCCATGCTTCTCTCACCTAGAGTCCCAATAGGATGTCCTCCCCTCTGTCCCGCTTTCCTGGTAAGTGAAGACTTTCCTGGGACATGCCCCTTGGGCTAGTGTCTAGATATAAGTGAGTATATACCATTTGACTCTTTCTGCTTCTGGGTTAGCTCACTCTTTATGATCATTTCTAGTTCAATTCATTTGTCCACAAATTTTGGAGATTCCTTGATACCCTATGAGCATATACAGGGGGAGGAGGTCCCTCTCAATCACAGTCATAGGGGAAGGGAGTAAGGGGAAAATGGAAGGGAGGGAGGAATGGGAGGATACAAGGGATGGGATAAGAATTGAGATGTAATATAAATAGATTAATAAAGTATATATTTTTAAAAGATAGCTGTTGGTTAAAAGGAAGACATGGAAAGAAAGTGTTAATAATCCATGTCCTAGTAGCTCCCAAGCTCTTAGGGGAGGTCAGATGTGACATAGAATCTAGGTATGTGAGGCTTACTTTGTAATTGTGTAGTGGTGAAAAGCTTTCACATTTGCATCAAATGTCTCCAGATGAATACGTGGTTTTGTGTTGTTGTTTTGAAAATTGAGCTGTACTCAGTAACTTCCTTTCTTTTAAAGTTCACAGACACATGTTGATATAAATATAATGTAGCTTATTTCTAAATAGCTTTATCATTTCCAGTCTGTAGATATTGAGTTTCCTATGGCTGTGCTTCTTCAAGTCGATGTGCTTCCACATTATTTGACATGTCCTTCTGTATGAATTTTGTGTTTGCACCAGAAAACGGCTACAATAATCAACTTTAAACATCATTGCTGGAGAAAAAGAAAAATGCATACTTATATGTATACATTTGTTTATATACAAATTATACATATATATTTGTACATTTAGGTAAATGCTGTGCATAATATATATTTTAAAAGACAGATGATTTAACCCAAGAATATATTCTTAATTCATTACCAAGTTCATATTTCTGAAAAGTTGGAGTAATTCTCTCTCCCGCCAAAAGTATACAAAGGTGCTGCAATTATTATCTCTATTTTAAAAATGCTCACAGATTGTGCAAATGAAAATTCTGTCTAACTGTTGCTTACATTTGCTCTCCTCTGGCCATGGGAAACAAACAAACAAACAAAAAACCAAGCTCCATCCAAGTGCACCAGTTACTCAGCTATCCATCCTCTCTTCATACAAGTTGCTTATTTTCATCTTGTCTGCTGGGCTGGTTATGTTTTTCTAGATGCTGTGCAGCAGCTCTTTGTTTAGTAAAACAGAATTCTTCCATGTGTCATGTGGGTTTTAGATGCTTCTTCCTAGACTAGTATTTCTATACTCATGTTTTCTTTTGCCGTGCAGAATCTTAACTGTTTTAAGCATAGATGTGTTCTTTAAAATTTTTGTCTTCTTTTTAAAAGGTGCTTTTAGTGTATCCTTTTTCTACTTAATACGTTGTAGCCATTTTATAAGGCAAACAACTGTCTTACTTATCATTGGCTTCTTTTTATGGGTGTATATTTATGTATCCATGGCTCTACATAAGTGAGAAATTGTTTCACCTTATTGCATTCTTGTTTTTGTTATGTTTGTGACAAGGTCTCACTGTGTCACGCTGGCTGGCCTGGAACACTCTTGTGGAGCTCTTGTCACCTCTGGGTCCTTTCATCCTTGCCCTCAACTTCTTCACTAGACTCCCTATGCTCTCTGTGCTCTCTCTCCTACCTTCAGTGAGAAACTTTTAAAGAGTATAATTTATTATGTTAGCTTGGTATTTTTTTTTCTTTTCTTTTTTTTTATTAATTTATTCTTGTTACATCTCAATGTTTATCCCATCCCTTGTATCCTCCCATTCCTCCCCCCCCCCATTTTCCCATTATTCCCCTCCCCTATGACTGTTCCTGAGGGGGATTACATCCCCCTATATATTCTCATAGGGTATCAAGTCTCTTCTTGGCTACTTGCTGTCCTTCCTCTGAGTGCCACCAGGTCTCCCCCTCCAGGGGACATGGTCAAATGTGAGGCACCAGAGTACGTGAGAAAGTCGTATCACACTCTCCACTCAACTGTGGAGAATGTTCTGACCATTGGCTAGATCTGGGAAGGGGTTTAAAGTTTACCTCCTGTATTGTCCTTGGCTGGTGCCTTAGTTTGAGCGGGACCCCTGGGCCCAAATCTGCCTATCATATTGTTCTACTTGTAGATTTCTAGGACCCTCTGGATCCTTTTATTTTGCTGTTCTCCCATGCGTCTCTCATTTAGAGTCCCAATAGGATGCCTTCCCCTCTGTCCCAGTTTCCTGGTAAGTGAAGGCTTTTGTGGGACATGCCCCTTGGGCTAGTATGCAGATATACGGCAAGATGTCTAAAGGTTAGCTTGGTATTTTATCAGTCATTTTGTTCTTAAGGAAAACTTGCTTTCCAAAGGTACCCATAACTAATAAGGATAAGTTGAAAGACTTGGCTTCTAAATACTATTGCCAAACCTCTTGGGCATTAATAGTTTCAGAACTCATTTGTCACGTAGGAAGAAAGCCTTTTGACCTAATTAGAAAAGGGTGGCAATCTCCATTATAACATATTGATGAACACTCAGTGGTCCACGTTGACATGGACACTAAGTGGTCCACATTGACATGGACACTCAGTGGTCCACTTTGACATGGACACTCAGTGGTCCACCTTGACATAGACACTCAGTGGTCCACGTTGACATGGACACTCAATGGTCCACGTTGACATTCACTGTCCCTACATATTGCTGCTACGGTATCTTGAGGACATATGGAGACTCATCTTTGAAGTGTCCCAAACACAGGTACCTGGGAGCATTGACTTTATGGCTTCCTTTCTTTTACTGGGATATTCACATGGTAAAATCAGTAGACTAGACAAATATCTCCAGAAGATGATAAGTGGAAGTGGCCTACAGAAAGATACATAACATGATGCCTGTGGTCCTAAACCCTTCTCTCCCAGATCTACAAAGCTGGTTTCATCTAACAATGAATAGACTTATCCTTATTGAGAAAAAAATCCCTTGGGTTCTTAGAATTTTTTTAAATTGTTGATTTCAATTAATTTTCTTTTTCTTTCTGGCCAGCTCTTGATTTTGTTGCCAGCTCCACTGGAGGTGGAAATACTCCAGTGAAAATGACTTTAATAATTTCAATCTGTGTTCCGGCATTTCTCATTTCCAAGTGACACCACTGGCACATCACTTTTCTAGGCCGTTTGATTGGCATAAATTAGTTCCTCAGGGATTTCATTGCATCTGCTCTTGTGGTTTCATTGTGAAAGGTTGCCCACAGTCTCATGCCACAATTTCGCAGCTTGGCCTCTAGCTGATGGCATTGTTTTGGAAGGCTATGGGACCTTTAGGACATGGCCCCTCATTGACAAAATTGGGTCACTTAGGAGCATATTTCGAGCATGTCTACTTCTGACATGACCTCTCTGTCTCCTGTCTGCCACTGAGGTGTGAGAAGCCCCAATAGCCTTCTGCCTCCCACCATGATCAGAGCTTTTGTCTGCTCTAATGAACTGAAACTTCAGAAACCCTGAGCTAAGATAAGCCTTTCTCTTGTTAAGTTTTCCCTCATTTTTGTCACAATGACAATAAAAGTCACTAGCACATCAAGGAATGACAAGAAGAAATAAATCTTAAATCTTAAAGTTCTATTCCAAATCGTTGAAAATTGGCATCTCTGTTATTTTATCACAGGGAAATCTTCACAAGGACTAGCTACCCAAAACTTTTAACAAGCACACAACACCTATCAATCTCACTTGTTTTGTACATAGGTCAGTCAGTTTGTATAACAGGATTTGTTTGACTGGAAACTCATGAAGGACCAAGAAAAAAAAAAAAACCTGTATCAGATGGTCTGAATCTATTTTTCAATGAGAGCTAGAGTATCAAATCATCATAGTTTCTCACACAAGAATTTTACTGATCAAATGAATGAATGTATGTGAAAATGTTTTAATGCATAAATATCAAATATCATTAAACTGTTCTAAACTTCTTAAAAAATACTTTTACTATTTGAAAGTTTTAGACATTAGTGCAATGTATTTTGGTTATATCTGTCCACCATCGCCTTCCTCTAACCACCCTCATCCCCACCTCTTTTGACTCTCAACATCCCAATTCTTCTTCTTTTATTGTTATGAAAAAAATCTGGGTGGTGGCACACGCCTTTAATCTCAGCACTTGTGAGGCAGAGGCAGGCAGATCGCTGTGGTTTGAGGCCAACCTAGTCTACAAAGTGAGTCCAGGATAGTCAAGGCTACACAGAGAGACCCTGTCTGAAACAAAACAAAACAAAACAACAACAACAACGCCTGAATACAGTTAGTGTTGCCCATATGAGCATAGTGTGTGGCACCCACTGCAGCATAAGGAACCTACCAATAGCCACAAGGTCAAGAGACAACAACATCCCATCCCTCAGACCTCATCAGCTGCCAGTACCCCTCCACTAAGGGGATGGTTCATGTGGCCCTCCGCTCATGCTGGAACTGTGACTAGATGCGTCTTTTGCAAGTTGTACACAAGTAACCACAGCAGCTGTGGACTGACGTGCACGCTGGCCATGTCACACCCACAAGTCAGTGCTTCACAGCTCTCTTTCTCATCCTTCATCTCTTACATTCTTTGAAACCTCTCTTTCTAGAAATTGTTGGAGTGTAGGACGTTAATAGAGATGTCCTAACTACAACTGAGCACTCCGAGTTATTTACACTCAGCGCTTTGACCACTTATGAGTCTCTGCTTTAGCCATTTTCTACTTCAGAAAGAAACCTTTCTGAAAAAGTTTGAGAGCAGCAAAGATCTATGCATGTGTTTTACTTCTTCAGATACAAACACTAGACATCTTTGGGTGGGTTTTAATGGCAATTATTTTTGAATAGATTGTCTATCAAACTTATCTCATTTAGGGATTTTCATTGTCGTACCTTTTCCTTTTCCCTGAAAATAATAGGGCAGTTGTATACAGAGGACTGGGGTTGTAGCTCAGTGGTCAAGCGTGCATATAGTATATGTAAGGCCCTGAGTTCAACCACTAGCACAAGATAGACAAACTATAAGCCAGATAAATAAATAAACAAACACAACAAATTATATAACAGTATAACAAATATAAGAATACTTCTGCTATCCTTCCTTTGGAAGACACATGGCCAATGCACCATAACCATGGGTTTGAACTCAAACACTTCTAGTGCTCATGTGCTGAACAGTCTCATATTTATGAAGAATATTTCATATTCTGTTACACGATCTTTTCTTGAATAAGAACAACTTTTTACGTATGAAATTTAAAAAAAAACATATCTGAACAGAATTTCCACTTACATCTATATTTCCGATGACCCCTGAATAGTAAATGACCTTTAAAATCAATCATGCCAATTAACACTCTCCTTATGGTTTTTATGGAACATCCGTATGTCTGTTTTGTATAAAAATCATCAGTGCATACTTAAAAACAAGTTACTAAATTTAATTTCATTATTATTTGGTCCAGAAAAATGAAGTCTATCTTTTCAAAATTAGGTTAAAGAAAACGACTCTTAAGACCAGTATTGCTATCTCTCCAAACACTACCAGTTTTTCTACTGATCATGACATCCTTTAAGATTAGTGTAAGGCACGATTTGAGGTGGTAAGAAACCCTCTGCTCAAATGTGTGTGTGTGTGTGTGTGTGTGTGTGTGTGTGCGTGTGCACGCTAAATCTAGGAGCGTGACCAAGTGGGAGAGTGCCATATATTCAAGATATGTTTATGCCCATTGATGGTTTTGCTTGTTTGTTTATTTGTTTTGGTTGGCTGCTTGTTTTTGGTTTTGTTGTTTGGTTTGGGGGATTTTCTGGGTTTGTTGTTGTTGTTGTTGTTGTTTTGAGACAGGTTTTCTCTGTGTAGCCTTGGCTGTCCTTGACTCACTCTGCAAACCAGGCTGGTCTGGAACTCACAGAGATCCACCAACCTTTGCCTCACTGAATGCCGGCATTAAAGGCGTATGCCACTGCCACCTAGCTTGGGTTTGTTGTTGTTGTTGTTTTGTTTTAAGGATGAAATCTCTGAATTCCTGTTGCTTTAGAACTTCTTGGCTCAAGTGATATTGTCACTGTGAATACCCTGGTGAAAATGTTACTGCTGGTGTTTGCACAGCACAGTCAACAACCTTCTTTAGTATTCACAACAGTGGACACGTGGCTATCAAGATGGCTTCAAGACATCAGGGCTTTCTAGCAACTGCTCGTCCTTCATGTTCCAGCAACAGAAGGCTGCATCCTAAGCCTGCTTCAAAGCAGCATCAGCACTCACTGCTTTCCTGCAGTCTAGGAGGAAATAGAGCCCGGAGTTAAGGCTTGAAGACCTTTGTTGTATATTTCCGTTGGGCTGCTACTTTGTAAGAGTTTGTAGGAAATAATCTTGTGATAACTATGGTCCTATAAAATAGAGGGGAACAATGAAGGAATAAGAAAAACAATTTGCTTTATTTATTTTGGGTTTTCGAGACAGGGTTTCTCTGTGAAGCCTTGGCTGTCCTGGACTCACTTTGTAGATAGACCAGGCTTTTGTGAGGGTTGGCATCACTCTGCCCAGTCCTCACACAGATGCACAGCAGATCACCTCCTGAGCACATGCGCTCTCTCCTCCTCTCACATTAGTCTCTGCTGCGCTCTGCCAATAGAGTGCACCTGCCCTTGTTTGCTTACTTGTAGTTTAAATAGCTAAGTTTAGAATAACTATTTAAGACCACACCATTAGCCTGTATAATGGAGAATTTTTGTTCATATAATTTTGTCAGGAAGTATAATTTATGCATGTCAAAAAACTTTGTGTCAATCTTCAGATATCCTTACAAAGCAAAGAATGCAGCATGTCACTGACATGATCCTAACACTTAGAGATTAATTAATCTTCCTTGTGGATATTTTCTTTGCAGCCTGGCTCCCAGCCTTTGACCTGCCAGTATGTAGGTCACACACCCCTAATCATCGTTTCTGTATTCCTTTTATTTTCTTTCAGGCAACGTTTTCTACCCTGAGAGGGGAAGAGATGACCATTTCACTCTGTTCAGAACTGTCTCACATCAGTCACTTAAAGCTCAGGGCCTGTTTTATTCCAAAGAAAGACCTTTATTATCCTCATGTCCACAGCCAGACACCAGCTGTCACAAAGTCAGAGATTGATAAATATTCCATGGGTGAATAAATGACGCTAATGACGGTTGAATTTATAATGTCCCCCAGGATTTATGAGAGCTTAGCTGTAAATGAACCTTGCATCTTTTATCTATGCAGTAAAGTAGTCCTAATGAAAACAATTTCAGCATGTCTGTTTTCCCATAGACACTAGAGAAACAACCATGTTGATCATATGACCCTATGTACTTAGCTATAGCCGATGGGTCCAGAAAAAAAAAATCCGGAGTCGAAGACACCATATTCTTTGCTGACTAGGGACTCACAGTATGGCCTATTGTAAAGAGCATTCCTAAGAGACAAGCTTAGCCCCCTTGGGGCTTTTCCTTTTGAGACTTAAACCAAGAGAAACGTGTCAAGATGGTAGTAGATACTGGGTCGAAGTGGCTATGCTAGGTGTTATGAAATAGCTGACATTCTAGAAACTAACCTACTCTAACATACTAGAGGAAAGGTGCAGAATAACATAGCTAAGAGTTGGAGGAGAAGCTCCAGCAACGAGCTGCAGCGTACACATGGCGTGGTCATTATTGATGGCAATTGAATTCCCTTTTTTTGCTATACACACAAATGCTTTTCTCCTCTGCCTTTGACTCAGAGAAGCTATTGGGTTTTTTTTTTTTTTAATAACTGAACTACTTGCATGTAACATGGCTTTCACTCAAGATCCTAGTAAAGTGGTGAAATATAACAAAGGGAAGGCTACGGGACAGCACTGTGGTGAACGGGGCCGCCAAACGAGCCAAGGGCTGAGCGTTGGCATTGCTGTTCTCCAGAGAGTGATTCTGAACAGAATTTGGAAAGTTTTCAACACTGGGAAAATTTCAAGACATAAATGTATTTGAGCCCTTAACTTCTGAACAGAAAAAAAAAAACAGTAACACAAACACCTGAAAAACATTTTACTCAGTTATAAATAAATGCAAAGTGATGCCTATTGGTTCACTGAAATCCCTGGACTGCAATAAATGCATTTAAACAAAAATAAATTATTAAAGTTTAATTGGACATTTTAGGAATCATCTTGCTAAATTTGGGGAAAGTAATGCTTAGTTGCAGAATGTGCTTCCAAGAATAGCTAGCTACCTTTTAGAATCTTTACAAAATAACTTCAGCATTAATTTTTCAGAAATTACAAAGCATGCTAGAAAATTAAAGTGGAATAATAGATGGAACATTACATGAAAGTAGGACATTCATAAATGATTTATGACTTCCTTGTTCATCAGGACTTGGCTTTTTGAATCTTAATTGAAACCTGGTATGGTTGGATTACTGAAAAATTAAATTGGTTATTCTGACAGCAGACAACTTTCATTAGGGAGCTAATTAATTTTAGGAGGCTGAGAGCCTCATATACTAAACATACTCAGTCATGTTTCGCCATAAGACTTCATTTAATTATAGTCTTCTGGTCAATGCAAATTGTTTATTTTTTCCTTCTTATCAACATTATTTAGACACAGTATAACTTTTGTTGAGTATAAAAGCAAAGGTTAAACCTCTAGCAGGGAACAGGGCAATTGGCGTAAGAGGCACACTCACCCCAGTCTCAAAGTCAGCTCAGTTCTCCTCCTGCTTTCAGCTTCGTTGTACACTTGTTGATGCAGCATTGCTCTGAGAAACTTAGCCATTTTGTACGTCATAGATGAGAGGCTTGTACAAAATAAAATTTAACTGGTCTTTACCTTGTATTGATGAATTGAGCACAGGTGGGATAGCTGGAACATTTTTTTGCTCTAAACTTATTCCTTAAATTTTTTACCTTTGACCTTACTAAACTTCTTAGTTCTTTCCTTCAATAAAAAATGATCAATCCTACAGTCTTGATGTCAAGGTATGACCCTATAAAAGTAAACCATTATTTTTACATAACAGAAGTTATACTGGTTTAGAAAAGTGGCAGAGGCAGGTTTCCCTTTCAGGTAATAGACCTGGGTAGTTGGCTAGATTTATAGCACCAAGCATGAATTCTCTCCTTTTGGGTGGACCTTAAGTCCAATGAGACAACCATTAAGGTTACCCCCTAAATAGAAGTGCCATTATTGCATCATTGGGGATATTTTGATGGTCTGGTCATTATTGTGGTTCATAGGCTTCATATCTCAGTAGGATTACCAACTGTGCCTTTCCTTGGCGGTTTCCATAATATATTATATTTGCATGATATATGTATACATATATATATATATTTGGACATGGACACACATAATAATGAAACCATGAATCTGGGAGAGAGGAACATGGGAGGATCTTGAAGGGAGGGAAGAGGTGGTAGTAATGTAGATACAACACTCAGGTATGAAATTCTCAAAACAGTAACTTCTTTTAGATGCTGCGAGAGATTGAGAGGGATGGCTGTCAGTAAAGTACTCGCTTTACAAGCATGAAATCCAGGTTAAGATCTCAGCACCTGTGTAACAAGCCAGGCACAGGAACAAGTGCCTATGACCCTAGCACCAGGGAGGTGGGCTCCTGAGGCTGACTGACCAGGGAGCCTTGCTGAACTAGTAAGCTCCACGTTCAGTGAGAGAACTGACACAGAGTAAGGTGGAAAGTCATTAAAGAAGACAACTAATGTCAGCCTCTAGCCTTCACACACATGCACACACACATACACATGCATATACCACACACACAAACACATACATACATGCACACGTACACACCTGAACATATACACATAAATACACCACATACACAGATGCAAACACATGCACACACACATGAATATGTACACATGAATACAGCACATACACATACATACACCATACACGCACATACACATGAGCACGTAGCCATGAATACAACACACACACACACACGCAAAGAATGCTAGGAGAATTTGTCTAAACTTGTGCCTGTTATTGCATTTTGACTCATTTTTCTCTGGACATGATGAACAATTGCTTTACTTTCTCTTGTCACTAACCATAGGTTTTGTCAAGCTGTGTGTGTTTTTGTGTGAAAAAGAAAGGTCTGGCTATGAGCAACCCGGACATATTTGCCTTATTCCCCACCCTTTTCGCCAGATGTCCTTCTGTTTAAAATTCCTTCTTAAGTGAGCATGACCATCTGAGGTTCGTTCATTCCACCCTGGAGTGGAGTCTGTGGCCTGATATTAAAATCCACATACTAAGAACTAAATTAGAGGAGCAGTAGCCAATTACAGCCAATTACAGTCTGCTTGTGTCCATGGTGTCATTGATAGAAGTTGCATAGAAAAAAAAGTGACAGCCCCTTAACAAGCTTATGACTCCTAAAGGCCGGTAGCTGTGATTTGTGTAGGGAGAATATGTGTATTTGCTTACTGAAGCCCGTTAGTATTCAAAGGTCTCCATGGAATCCCACTGCCCCCATTGCAAGCAAGAACACAACCAGGACTGCCATCAACCCCAATCATACCAAAGGGCTTTGGGAAATTTGCATGGATGCCACTGGAATTAAATATCCATAAGGACACTTGGAACAAAAAAGCTCAGCCTTCTCAGGGCTTTATAGATTTCACAGTATGGCTAGTGACCTCCGTAAAGACGTTCTCTATTTTTCTCAAGCTCAGCTTCATAGCCATCATATCAAGGACACTTGGGAATGTGGACATTAAGTAGGTAACAACCCTAGGGATGAAACAGTCTGCAGGCGAAACTAATTAAGCAGAAAACCATAGCAAAGAAATGGCTCGTGCATACCATTAGCACATGCCTTCAGTGCAGCGAGAGTTCCCTCTCGCTCCTACAGCAGCATTTTCTTGTCCCGTAGGTGACTCATGTCTCATCCTGCTAGACCAAGGAAAGCTGCTTCTAACTGTTCTTCACAGCCACTGCTTTATACTGGGTTTGCCTTGATTTAAGTCTGGCACACAAGCACCCTTCACTTAAGCAACAAGTATTTATTGAGCATTTTGCCTGCCAATCACTGCCCTTAGTTCTAGAGACCCCAAACAAAAATGCCCTTGGTCTCCCTCTCCCTCTCTCTAGTGGAGGAAGCTGGCATGTAAACAAACACATAAATACAATTTGAAGTGCTTCACTCTAGAAAGCAATTAAAATGACAAGAGTGAAATTACAACAAAGCAAAGGAGTAGAGGATTATGTGTAGACCTGGCTTACACAAACTGCCAGGGAAGAGGATTCGGTCGATTATGCCCATACATGGCACACAGTGGGGACTCAGCTTCCATTACACCAGAGCAATAGTGACTAGATACTTTGTCCTGTGTGCTTAGGTTTTATTGACTGGTCTACATTATGTATTCCTTACCAAAAACACCAAAAATACTTATGGACTACTCTGAAAAGTCCCACAGAGCTGGTTTCACAGCACCTGGCTAGTAAATGCAACTATGGTGGTAAGGTTTTCCTACGCAACTGGGAGCACACACAGCTGAGGGAGTTACAGACAGAGGGTAGGGAGTACAGGTCATGGAGCATCAGATCGAAGTGTAGCTCACAGTGTCACTGAACTGAGTGCATGTGACTAAACATCCATTCAGTAGAGTTGACCTCCTGTGGGGCACACATGCACCTTTTGATGTTCTCCTTGGTCTTTTGGCTTTTCCTCACTTGACAGAGTCTCTGGACTCCTGGCTTAGTAGTCTGCACCTAACAATTAAGTCCGGTAGAGTTTCATTTTGAGAAATGTCTCCAAGTCAGTCCATTCACACATAGCTGACATTGTCATAAAATCTTTAAAATACTCCCAGAGAGCGTGATCACTACTTATGCATTCATTCCCTAAATCTGGTTGACATTTTTCCCTGATAAACCCATGCTCTCATTACAATACTCACAGGGAACGCTCTCCTTTAGGTTTACGTCAGTGATTATCAATGCTGAGTGTGTACTAAAATCTCCTTGGGCCTCCCAGAGGGAATACAAATACTCAGGCAAAACTCAAAAGAGATACTGCTAGTGTTTTCTTAAAACTCCTCTGCTACCTCAAGAGCCAGCTCTACTACTCCTGGGCATATACTCAAAAGATGCCGCGCCACATAACAAGGACATTTGCTCAACTATATTCATAACAGCCTTATTTGTAATAGCCAGAATCTGAAAACAACCTAGATGTCCCTGGCAGTTTGGTGATCTTATGGCTCTACCTTTCAATAGGTAAAACAAAAAAACTAAACTTTTAAAATAAATTCAAAGGTATCTAGAATATTTATTGTGCAATTCATAGATAGATCCTTTCTAGCCCACATTTCCCTCCCCAATAAGGGTCAACAGTGGCTGCATGTTGCTTGGATTCCACAGAGCTCCTAATAGGCAAGATCTCTGAAATTTTTGAGACAGAATATTCACTGGTCAGTTTGAGCAGAGCCTCACTGTAAGTCTTTTGTTTTTTTGTTGCTAGCTTTGGAAGATATTCCAGTTTGTGACTGTTGGAAACTCAAAGCAAGCACTGCCTATGTAACATGCCCCATGTTTAAAATGTTACAAATATAGACTCATCTAGTCCTTACCATGTAGCACGTAAATAATTGGCACAGACACCATCTCATCCTCCTCATTTTAGAAGCGAGGAAGCTGAGGGGCTAAAAGTTAGGTGACATGGCTGGTTTGACTAGGTTAGTAAGAGCCAGACCCGGAACTCCAATGCAGACACATTGATCCAGGGCCAAGCTCTATTCGCTGGTGCCTAAATACAATGATGCGACCCACACAAAGTGACAGAAGATAAATCATTAGTCGATAGGTACCAGTAGGTACCAGAGTAGGTCAAAGAATAAATCTAAATTAAAAAAAAAAAAAAAAAGATCTACAGAGCCTTGAATAGAATGCCACGTCTGCTTGTATGACATTTAACCTACATCTCTATGGACACTTAAGCACTGTGAAAGTCTAATGAAGACGTGTCTGTTTCCAGATAGAAAGGAGAAAAAGTACTATGGCATGGGGTGACTACTTTGCATATACTGAATTAGTAATATTTCTCTGGTATTTGGACTTTGTCAAAATATAGACTATTATGTGATGTAGGCAAAGAAGTAAAATATGAGACAGAAAGCTATCAGGCACTGAAGTGAGCATAAAATATTTCAAAGTTCAGTGCGGTGCCTCATGCCTGTAATTCCTACACATGGGAGGCTGAGGCAAGAAGGTCGCCATGAACTTGAAGCCTACAGTGTGAGTTCCAGACCAGCATAGGTTACAGTGCAGGACCTCATAAAGGACAAAGAAAGACTGACTAAAATTCAGGATACATATCAGGCCACAGATGAAGGCTGAGTTAGAGGCAGCAGGACAGTCAGAGCCGCAGGCAATCCAGGGCATGTGGTCGGGCAAACCGCCAGGCGGCCAAGGCACTATTGACTCCTGCCTGAAAGTCAATGCTTTGGAGTCAAGTCAACTTATCTATTCTTATTTTCCTTCTGTTTAGATGCGTGGCCTTTTCAGTATGTTTAACCAGATGGCCCAGGGTCTAAGACTTAGATTCTGCAGTTGCATTGCTTACTTTTCAGCTGTGATTTTCCAGGGTCACCATGTGACAACAGGAGCATGCATGGTACTTAATCACTAAATGTCTCGGCTATGAGTCTAGCAATTACAGTAGGGCCTTTCTCATAGGGTGAGTGCAAGGGTCGAGGGAGTTAATATATGAAAAACATTAGCATAGTTATTGTGGCGAGCGACACAGATACTTTTACTCTACTTAATAATCTCTGCTGTGTTCCTGTTCCTTCTCTGTAGAACGAGCGTCATAACTCTCGCCCCAGAGGGTTGCAGAAAGCAATAAGTAGGAAAAGCCCTTAGCACCTGAGTGAAAGTCATGAGCATTATTATATAAATACAGGGGAAACCAAGATAATTTATCAGGATGACAGAACTTTGGAATGCCCCAAGATGCCGTGCATTTACCGCAGAGTGTATATACACGAAGTCCAGCATCCGACTGCAGCGCTACCCTGGATGTGGTATGTTGCTCAAAAGTGTCATAAAATTAAAGAGCGTGCAGTAGGAGGTAACGTAAAATCCTAAATTCCGTGTGTGCTTTGTGTGACAACAGCACGGAGGCCCAGACAGAGAACGTGATCTGTATGATGATACACGGCTGGCTTGTTATGTGGCGCATCCTAGAACTCCATGGTTTGTCTTCCCAATAGTCTGTGTGCTCCGAGGTACCATGCTAAAACTGCTGCTTCTGGATTCTCCTGCTCTCCTGCCTCCCCTGGGGCTGATTTACACTTCAAAAAGTATCCTAACCCTTCATTTCAGTGCAGTGCAGAATATGTCTCTCTGGAGAGGTGGCCCTGTTGCCACTTGCTGAGTATCTGGTACTTAGAATAATATTGTGCTGGCATTGAAGAACTTTGGTTATGGTCACAGTTAGTGATGTACTTTTAATAGTGCTGGGGATTGAGCTGAAGGCCCTGTGCATGCCAAGAAAGCACTCTGTCAACTGAGCTGCATTCCCAGCTTTAATATACTTTAATGCCCATTTTCTTCCATGTAGTTTTACCTTTGTAATCTTTCTGCATGATCCTTTCCTTATTTTTCGTGTTTTTGCACATCATCTACAGGACAGGAGTTCATATTGGTTCTTAATTTAACTTTTGCTGCATGAATATTTCCTATAATTGATTCGTCCTAAGTCTGGCAACTCATTTTGATGCCTGATTCATTTTTCAAGCCCTTTCCTGGGTGCTACCTTTTCCGTTTTCCAAGTGGCTGTGGACTTGGGCTTGAAGAATGTTTAAGGCATGAAGCCAGATTATGTGAATTCCACATCCCAGCACGCCCTTCCTGCCTCTTCCCCTGGCCTCACACATGAATGGCTTGTCTACCTTTAAATACATTCTGTTTTTCTACCGCAGGACTTAGTACAACAACAAAATTTTAAGCCTTCTCAGTACAATGACACTGAAAGTCACCAATCAGAAGCAAAATATTTGAAAAACCAATTCAGAGAAAGTAAAAAGTAAAATTGAAAAATCAAAGTATTAATATACTAAGGTATATAATTCTTTCAATTAGCTTTCATAGCCTCTATTCTGCACATATTGTTATATTTCTTTTTATTAATCTCTAGATGTATTTTTTAAAATGTTTTCACATATTCTTTGAAGAATTCATACAAGTCTACAATATAGTATGATCATTTCTCTCCACTCCTTACATTTTCCATTTTCCCCTGCCAACTCCATATCTATATGTGTGTGTGTGTGTGTGTGTGTGTGTGTGTGTGTGTGTGTGTGTGTGTGTCTCCTTGGTTGGCACTACTATTATCCACATGGGAATAGGGCCAGCTACTGCTCAACCTACCAGTGTTTATAGCCTCAATCGAAAGTAAGTCTCCCTCCCCTTACCACCATCAATACTGCCACCTGCTAATAGCTCCTTGGCTCAGGGTAAGGCTTCCTGAGCTCCTGCCTGACTCATGCTGAAGTTTTCTGTATATGACTGTGGAGCGATGGTTCTCACCCTTCCTAACGCTGCGACCCTTCAATACAGTTCCTCATGCTCTCGTGACCCCCTACCCCAGCCCATAAAATTATTTTTGGTTGTGAACTGTAATAAAAATATCTGTACTTTCCGATGGTCTTAGGTGACCCCTGTGAAAGAGTCATTGGACCCCCAAAAAGGGACGAAGATCCACAGTTTGAGAACCACTGCTTTAGACCCTTTTGTTGCCCACTCCCTCGTTTGTCATGTAGACAAAGCATTTTCTCATCTGCTAAATCAGTGGAATAGTCATCCTCATTCTCACTATCATTTGCATATGTAAATGCTGTATCAGGTGCTCTTTGTTAAAAATGAAGATAAATGCAGGTGTTAAAATACAAATGAGATGTAGCTGATGGGCAGCTCAGGCTTCATGTGGGTCCTCTGGTAAAGGAAGCAGGTGCTCTCTCTGACGTGGACTCTCTTGCCAGCTTTTCGATCACTTTCCCCTGGTGGGGCTGCCTTGCCAGGCCCCAGGGGAGGAGTACAAGCTCAGTCCTGATGAGCTGGGGTGGATGGGATGGAGGGCTCCCCTTTTCTGAGTAATAGGAGATGGGGCATTGGGAGAAAGGGTAAGAAGGTGGGACTAGGAGGTGAGGAGGGATGGGGCTACAATCAGGATGTAAAGTGAATTTTTAAAAAAAAATTTTTTTTAAGAGCTAGAAACTTAACCGTGTTCAAATACTGCCTTAGCCTTTAATCAGCCCTGTCATGTTGGACAAATTACCTAACTTGATTTCATTTCTTTTAAGCCGTATATTCTTTTCACCCCTAAAAGCTCACCTCATGGGATAATGATGAGAATTAAACCAATTGACTTACTTATAAAAGTAATATTTTAATATAAAATTCCCAATTGTAATAGTCAGGCTTTTCTGGAGGAACAGAGCCAAAACGATGACCAATAAAAGGGGTCTTATCAGATCGGCTTGCACCATATCGGCTGGGGAGTCCGACGATGGCAGCCTTCCCACTGGAGGGTCTGAGGGTCTGAGAACTGGGTAGTCGCTCAGTCCATAAGGCTGGAAGCCAGTCTGGCGCTAGAGGCCTGAAGAATTTCTGGAGAGCAACTAGTCTTATTAGAAGATGAAAAAAGGTAGTCTCTGATGGCAGCGAAGGATAGCAGGAGCTGAGCGAAGTAATGGATGCAGTCACCAGCAAGTGGCAAGGGTAGGCAGTCAAAAGGCAACAGCTTTCCTTGCCCCCCTCACACATGGGCAGCCGCTGGAAGGTGCCACCCGTATAGGATAGAGTTGTCCCCTCTCAGTTAATCTTCCCAAAGAGAACCCTTACAGACCCACCCAGAGGTGATTTTAGGTCCAGCCAAGGCGACAACCAAGATTAATCATCCCACTAACAAATGTCTATAATTTATGATAAATTTCATAAATATGTTACAGATTATAAATATGACTCAAGTAAAGGGCACTTGGGATAAAGTGAAAATATATAAAGGTCCAGAAAAATGTGTCAGTTTTTAGCTTATTCGTGCATCAATAAAATTTGCGTTAAGGTTCTATTTTGTATAGAGCAATATAGAAAAAAAAAACCATCTGGGTTCTTAAAGTCGGGTGGAGTGAAGGAGGGGCCTGATGGAGATCCGTCTTTGACAGGAGCCTGGCACTGAGTCATTGCATGGGAGAGAAGAATAAATTAACTCTTGTAGAGAAGCAAGGACAAGCTCTCAGGTAACCAAGAGGAAAATTACCCCCAGCTAAGACAGACTTGAAGGGTTTCCTTTGCCAAATATTTAAATGCCCATAATACGCTGTGTTAAGGAGACAAAGAATGGCATACTAGCTACGGTCTCAGGCTGCTGCTACGGCCATTTAACCGTGCTCTAGATGTGGATATTGGTTCTGTGAAAGAATCACTTTGCTTTAGGTCATTATCTTAGTAGAGTTGAACTAGAATTAATTATTCACAGCACTCAGGAGGCAGAGGCAGGAGCATCGCTGTGAGTTCAAGGCTAGCCTGGGCTACAAAGTGAGCCTAGGACAGCCAAGGCTACGCAGAGAAACTCTGTCTCGAAAAACAAAAACAAAAGCAAAACAAAACAAAAAGAAAGAAAGAAAGAATTCATTATTCCAGGCAAGCTGGATCTAAGTGGCTGTTATATTGTTCATTCTTGAAATAATATGATTAATTCTTTTTTATGTTACTACATATAACTATGTAAGCGTGGATTAGATTCAAATGAGAACTGAGAAAAAATGAATATTTTGATAAAACCCAAATTAAACCATTGTAGTTGCCCTTCAGGTGATGGGTATGTTGTCTTTGTTGTATCCTCCACTGGATGGCTAAACTACAGAGAACAAATATTAACTGGTAACAGAAAGGCATCAGCCCGTGCTCTACAAGAAAAAGCAAATTTTATCTTCAGAGGTTAAAACACTCATTAAATCTATGTGAAGGGGCCAGATGGGACAATGATCCTATCAAATCCTATAATCATAAATAATATTTTCCCATTTTTAGCCACAAGGCTGGCAGATTATTTTTTCATAGAAAAACCAATGGGAATGCTAAAACATATTTAAAATTAGAATATGAAATCGAAGCCCCCTTCCGTTTTCTTCTTTTGTCCACCAGATGTCCCTCTTCTCAAACGTGGTGATGTGTTAACGACACACACATGTGCCATGCTGTGTTACTGGAAGAAAAATCAAAATAAAACTGGCAGAGGAGTTGCAAAACTCCCAGGCAATCCCAGCTTTTGCTTTGGCACCGAAAGTAGCAAAATCCCAGAAGCTACATCTAATTGTCCTCCAGATGTGGGTGGGTGGAGATCCTTGCTCACTGTGGGCACAGGAGGGGGGGGGGCCCTTCCTTGCTCACTGTGGGCAGGGCGGCAGGGAGGGCGGTAAAGTCTCATCCACAGCAGGTAGTGTTTCTGGTCAGCTCCAGTATCCGGAAACTATCACTTTACAGAAATGTGTCCAGTATACTTGTCACACACTGCTGGAACTTCTACCTCTGAGGAGTATGTGACTCAGACCAAATACATTTGTCTCCATAATGGCCATCTATACAATCCCACAACTACCAACCCTACCTGTATGCTGTGGTATTTTAATCTAAACATGCCGTGTCCCCAAAGTCCCATAAAACGAATTATTTGGAGTAAAGAGTACATTTTCATATAAACACAAATTTTTAGATGGTCATTTGGGTAAGCTAAATCAGACACTTCTTTAAATATCACTTTCAACGTTTCAGACATTTATACTACGTGTATTGACCGTATTCGTTCTCCCTGGTCTAAAAGTCCTCCAATTCTGTCTTGTGATCCCCTGCACCTGTCCCTCCTCCCGTGTTCCCTTTGTTGTTGTTATTGTAAATAATAACTCCCTGAGTCCAATTAGTGCTGTCTATTCACTTCTGACCATCAACTCAGACATGAGCAACCCAGCAGCAGCCCCGCCCACCCCCAGACTTTAACATCTATCAGGATAAACTGGCTGGAAATTGTCGACATTAAATACAGATTTGTGAAATTCTGTACTGGCTGACTTTGTGTGTCAACCTAACACAAGCTAGAGTCATCAGAGAGGAAGGCCCCGCAGTTGAGGAAATGCCTCCATGAGATCCGGCTGTAAGGCATTTCCTCAATTAGTGATCAATGGGGGAGGGCCCAGCCCGTGGTGGGTGGTGCCATCCCTGGGCTGGTGGTCCTGGGTTTCTATAAGAAAGCAGGCTGAGCAAGCCAGGGGGAGCAAGCCAGTAAGCAGCAGCCCTCCATGACCTCTGCACCAGCTCCTGCTTTCACGTTCCTGCTCTGTTTGACTTCCTGTCCTGACTTCCTTTGGTGATGAACAGAGGTGTGTAAGTGTAAGCTGAGTAAACCCTTCCCCCCCACCCCAACTTAGTCATGATGTTTTTGCCAATGCAATAGAAACCCTAATTAAGACGCTTCCTAATAAATGTCATTTAATGTCATTAACTGTATGGGGCTGAGTGGGCGGTAACGCCGAAATTCTTCAGAAAGGTATTTGTGAAGATTCAAATCAGAATGCAAGTGTCCATCTCATGCTGTGCTTCAGAGTTTGGGAGCAGCAGTAAATAATCTGACTTATGAGTAATTAGTTTCTTCTATTCAAATCTTTGAAGAGTAACCAAGGAGCATTCAAAGCGTGTTTCCATCTTTACATTATCACATAAGCCTCTAATCTTGCCATGACGGCTTAATATCCATTAATCCGCATGGACACAGATAAGCCCATAAATGCCACAGGGAGTAATACCAAGTGGGTGAAATGTTGCTACAGAACTGGGTAATTATTGCAAGTGGCGATTACTTAGCATCAGTCCAGCTGTCTACATGCAAAGTCATTACATTGTACGTTAGAGTTGGTACTTGGTGTTAGGCTTTGGGTGGGTGGGTACTCCTGAAGTGTCGTAGGTGATGACTTGGGCTATGTGGAGTAGTACTCTCTTCAGAACCGTGGGGACAGGAAGGCAGAGCCTCCAAATCAACTGGGTATGAATGATTTTTTTTTTAACCAAAAATGACTACGTTTATGAAAATAAAATAATACAACTTATATTGCAATGTTTTCATCTTTTTATTTAAAATCTTTCCCATACATTTTTGGCCATGTTTTCTTCTCCCACAGATCCCACCCAACTTCATGTTCTGTCTCTTGCTTCTGTCTGCCACCCCCAAAACTGTACCTTATTAAAACAGAGAAATGTTTCCGAAAATAAGAGTCCATTTTTCTAGTGCTGTTGTTTCTTTCTCAAAAAGTTTACCTGGTACTGAAGGCCATAAAAGTTCAACAACAAATGTTCTGCTTGTAGGCCCCAGAGCCTTGGAGAGCTAGCTGCTAACCCAAAGCTGGTGTAGACAATTCTCACCACTTGCTGCTGCTTTGCTTGGTGCTTCAGAAGCGGTAAGCTCTTCCACGCTGATCAGAGTGGAGAGTTCTCATTCGGCCTGTCCTTCCAGAATCTAAGCCAACCAGACTGAAGGAGGCAGTGGTTGTGCAACTACAACCCTGTGACTCTTATTTTGGGTATAAGTTCTATCCACTTGGAACAGCTGTAGCTGTCATGCTGAATATTAAACTTTCTGTTGGCTTTTATTTTTTGTTTTGTTTTTCCCTTTTATTGAAAATATATTCTTTTCTCATACAATATATCTATAATATATCTTGATTATAGCTACCCCTCCCTCTACTCCTTTTAGTTCCTCCAAATTTCTCCTTCCCTCCCTCCCTCTGTCCCTCCCTCTGTCCCTCTCTCCCTCCCTCCCTCCCTCCCTCCTTCCGTCCCTCCCATCCAGTCCACTCCCTTTGTGTCTCTCATCAGAAAAGAACCAGATTCTAAGAGATAACAACCAAACATGACAAAATAATATGTAAGATTTTTTTTTAAAGCACATCAATGTTGGGCAAAGCAAACCAACAGACAGAAAAGAGCCCAAAAGGATGCACAAGAATCAGAGGCTCACTCAATCATTCGCACACTCATTCGCACACTCATTCGCACACTCATTCGCACACTCCCGAGTCCCGTAAAAATACTAAACTGAAAGCTACAGTACACAGGCAGAGGGCCTGGCGCAAACCCTTTATAGACCATGTGATTGTTGTTCCAGTCTCTGTAAGTTCATGTGAGCTTTGCTCGGTTGATTTAGAGGACTTGTCCTCCTGGTGTCCCCCATCCCCCTGACTCTGACACGATTGATTTCTGCCTTCTTTACCACAAGGTTCCCTGATCTCTGAGGGGAAGGACTTGATGCAGTCCTCCCATTTAGAGATGTTTGTTCCTCTCTCTTCATAATGTCTGGACGTGGGTTCTCCGTATTTGTTCACACCTGTAGGAGAAAGCGTCACTTAAATGTGGATATTAGCTGTTCAATAAATAACAACCACTCTATAATTCATAGAGCCAGAGAGGTTAGGTATAGAGGAAGAGATGGGGTGGGGTGGGTGGGGGACATGAATCAACATGGGATGAGGAAATAGAATAGATTTTTTTATGAGTGAACTGGAGCAGGGAGGACCAGGTGGGGAGAGCACAGAGGAGAGGAGATAGGTATGAATTAGGGAACACAAGGAAAGACAGCTAGAATTCAGGGGCATCTGAGAGATCATATGGAAACCTAAAATATATGAAGGCATTCCTAATGAAGTCTCCAAATAATATGTCAGAGGGGAGCAGGTCCTATCAAACAAAGCTTCCAGTACCTGGACTGAGTTACATCTGCTTGAATGGTTGGCCAAAGAGATCCCATGGAAATCCCCCAAATAACCAGGCTGGTGCCAAGCAATGGTTTGCTCTCCATAAACTGACAACAAGGTGCTGTTTCTGAAGACAATGCGCACACAACTCATTGAACATGGAGAGGCAGAGCTGGTGCTGACATAGAACCTTCACCCTCATGTCTTTGGCACAGGAAAGCACTCTGCAGGCTACCAAAAGAGAAATGTAAACACTAACCCAGCCACAAGCCTCTTGATATACAATGCTCTTCTGCCTGCAAAACATGCTAGGGCAATGGTGGCCCAGCAAAGCTTGTGGGAGTAACCACCCAATGTCTAGTTTGACCTAAGGCCTACTCCATGAAACAAAACCAGTGCTAATACTATACACTGTTTGGATGACCAAGAGCCAGAGACTAGATAGCCCAGATACCTAGGACAAAACTAAATACTACTGGTCTTCAGGAGAAAAAGTAATGATAAATGACTCCTAAAGCTGTGTTCAGCCATCATCAGAGAAGCTTCTGTTAACTTTTAGAGAGAACAAATGTGAAGAATTGGACCAAATTTCTTGATTATGGTCGCAATTTGAAGATAGCTTTTATATAATGACAATATATAATAATGTCTTTCTAAGAATTATCCTTAATATGTCACTTCCCTGGAGGCAGGCTTTATTGAAACAGATTGTTCAATTGGTGTGAGAACAAAGGCTATTTAACCCTTTGAGGAGTGGGTAGAGGCTTTCAGAGTGAGTGTACATCACTGGCCTGGGGCCAAGGTGCTGGGAATGCCTCATTTGCACAAAGAGGAATTCTAGGTGTTTTGTGGACATGATGTTATAAAAAGAGAGGAAGTTTACCTGGAACCTGGTCAACAGGCGACATCACTGCCTTAAGGGTAGCAGAGGTGGGGGCCATGAGGCTACATGCACTGGGGCGTGCAGGCCCAGGACAGGGAGGGGATGGTCCTACTCCTGCCAGTCTCAAGATGAGATTTTTGAGGCTCGGGGACTTGCCTCAACCGGCTCCCATAGTTGCACAACTCCCCTAGTTGCAGGGCTACCCAGTCCCACACACATCTAGTTCAGTGCTGGACCTTTATTACAAATATATATTCTATTGACATTTTTTCTATTAACGTTTGCCTGCTGGTAACTCTTTCCACAATAATCAGTTAAGACCTATTGTGTTTTTAAAGTGAGGGAGAAAAAAAATCAAGCCATAACTGTTTTAGAAATAAAATAAAATAACAATATAAACTTATGCAAATGCAATGAAAACTGATCATCGGTTGGCCAGTGCAAACTCAATTATAGCAAAGTAAAATAGAAAGGACAGTTTTGAACTTTGCTTTTGGATTTAGTGTCAAACACATAAGTGTAACTATTTTCTGTATTTGGATATGCATGGCTAGAGTTCGCTGTTTTCTTTCATGTATAAACCATGTTCAAAATTTACCACCATTAATTTCCATTTTTCCCTTTTTTATAAAATGTAGTGAGAACAAAAGGGCCCAATGTGAGTACAGAATACTTCTACAATTTTATATTTTTTCTAGTCTATTAAAATAATTTGACAAGAATTAGGAGGCAAATTTTAAGTTTCAAACAATTTACTTAACATAGAAATAGCAATGATCTACTCTTGAGTGTTCCCACAAAAATGTTACACAAAAGTTCTTAAATTGCATCAATTATAGTAATGCAGATATTTAGCATAAACATGTTTGGAAATATATCTCATTCACCGTTAGCAATGAAACAAGACATTACTGCAGAACCCCACAATCCGAGACCTTAATCTACTGAAGAAGCTCTGGGTTCCCCTGCACATGTGTCCTGGACAACTGCAGTGTTCAGTGAAGAGAAAGTAATTGTCTTGGTTAGGGTCTCGACGGCTGTGCAGAGACACCATGTCCAAGGCAAGTCTTACCAAGGAAAACATTTAGTTGTGGCTGGCTTACAGTTTCAGAGACTCAGTCCTTCATCATCGTGATGGGAAGCATTGCTGTTGTGCAGGTGGACATAGTGCTGGAGGAGACTAG
Organism: Acomys russatus; assembly: GCF_903995435.1. Taxonomy (NCBI): domain Eukaryota; kingdom Metazoa; phylum Chordata; class Mammalia; order Rodentia; family Muridae; genus Acomys; species Acomys russatus. Next base: position 36,360,029 of record NC_067167.1, read on the forward strand.
AGTTGAACATCTTGATCTAAAGGCAGCCAGGGGGAGGCGCTCTTCTGTACTGGGCAGAGTGTGAGCACTAAGAGACCTCAAAGCCTGACAGCACAGTGACTGACACACTCCTTCCACCAAGGCCGCCTCGCCCTGTGGGCCAAGCATTCAAACGCATGAGTCTGTGGGAGTCAAACCTATTCAAACCACTGCAGTAACAAAGGAGAGAGCTAACAGCTGTGCCCCTACTATGTTCTCATTATCAGTTTAGGCCTTTACGTTTGGCTCCACAAGGTGTGCTCAGTAAATCCTAGCCATTCATATTTCACTTAAAAATTAGTTATCTTAAACGTCTTGTTCATGAAGTCTTACTCATTTGCACTCCGCAAATGGAAGAGGTATGGCCACCAGGCAAGTAAGGTCAAGGGGCACAAGGAAAGTCAGGGGGCACTGGGAGCAAGCGGAGAGGAAGAGCCATCCTCTGTGGAGCTTTGCAAGGGGCAGCGGCCCTGAGAGCAATTTGATTTCAGGCTGCTTCTCTCCAGGACGATGAGAAGAAATATCTTCTGCTTAAAGCCACCGATTTAACGCTGAATCGTTATAACAGCCACAAAAACAAAAACAAAAACGAACCAGAAATCTCTGTGTCACAAATTTCATAAACATCTGCCACCACTTACCTGTCCTGGGAACCACGTAGGAGTAAATCTAGAACAGACATTTACGTTCCATTTGACAACGATTTAAAAAAAAAAAAAAAAAAAACAGCACGTGAAGTTTGCTAGTTTTGTACCACTGGTGCGACTCTCTAGAGCCTAGCCTGACGGCTGTAGGGGACAATGGGTGAAGGGAACATAAACTCATCTGCAAACAAAAATTCTCAAGTCACGTGAAGTGCAACCAGTAGTTAACAGCACATTCTCGTTGCGTTATTGGGCTATTCGAAAGGAATGTGGCTTCATCCTCTTTCTAGAAAACACTGACAGTATCATTTAGGAAGAAAAAACAGACAAACAAAAAATACACTCATTGTAAAATTAGTTGGAAAACTAAAGAATCCAAGCATTGATATTATCTAAAGCAATGGTTCTCGGCCTTCCTAAATGCTACAACCCCTTAAAAACAAATTATTTAATAATAAAATAAAAGTAACAATGAAGATAATTCTACACAACTGTAATTCTTCTACTGTTATGAATCATTATGTTAACCTCTGTATTTGTCGATGGTCATAGGCAGCCCCTCTGAAAGGGTCATTTGACTCCAACTCAGAGATTGAGAACCATTGATGTAAAGGAAGCTGGCAGGGTTAATTAAGGGCTGCAAGGAAGTGAATGGAAATACAGAAATGTTCTTAAGCTGTTTGTAGGTACTGTGTGCCCAGACATATCCCCTCTTGATAAAATGTTAACTGGATTTTAATTTATAGCAAAGAGTAATCTATGAGCAAATAAGTTAACAAACAAGAATATAATCCCTCATTGAGAGTCTCCCCTATGTTCAGGAAGACGTCGCCATCCTTCTTATTTGGTTTAAATGAAAACAATTGGAATACATTAACTATTTTAATATGTCATTCCACTATGTGAAATCAGCTTAATATACACTTTTGTTCTTTTATTAGTTTTAATAGGTTTTTAAATCTTACGACAAAAGTTGTCTTGTTGCACAGTATGAGACACCAAAAATTATATAATTGTCAATCTTTATTCCCTGTAAGTTCTAGAGATAATAATTTCTGAAAGATCACCTTCCCGTCTTCGGGGAGTGAGCTGGGGAGTGCAGGACAGGCAGTTTGCCATGCAGACAGAGTAAAGTTAAAACAAGGGGCTATTATGCAGTAGCTCTAAAGGAAGTCGAGTTACCCATGCCAGATCTTCTCGTTGAGCAACTAACTGCACTGTGTACGGCTTTCCCGCTGAGGCGTAGGTGCTGCTGTGCAAGGCCAGCTGTGGCTCTTTATGTACTGGCGCGGTTGTTGGTTAGTTGCTGTGCTTTTTATTGGCAAAATGGAGCCTAACTCCAATGGCGATGTAAATCAGAGTGGAGTTTCCACTAAAAGGCTTTTTCAGTGCAAGGGAAAGTTGAATAAAGAATTTCTCTACATCGACCAAAGCAGACTCATATAGAGTGCTATCGTATCTCTAAGGCCAGCCCAGTTCAAGGAAACACAGTGGTTTGAGCACACTGGTCCTGATCCTCATGGATAGAGATGAGGGGAACCTGGACCCTGGTCTGATAATTCTGCTAGAGAAGGTTATTATGGGATTCCTTTCATCTTATTCTCTGGCTTGACTTTGAGATGTTTAAATGGAGACACACCTGCCGGCCCACCCTGACTCCGCCACGCCATGGGAGAAAATGACGAGTTCATCACTGGTGCTGCCAACCTCGCCTTGGGACCCACTCACTTTTAGTTTTGCATTGTGTCTTCATCTACAAATGTGTGTGTAGCTGTGTTCATAGCTATCCTGGGAAACTTGCAGTTCATAAGCCAAACATTCAATGCACTTGCTTCAAATTATTGATGACATGTTAGAAACTTTGTGACATGTATGTAGAAAGACACATGGAGTAAAGAGGAAAACTAGTGACTGAGTTGGGATATTAGTTCAGTTGCTTTCATTCCATTTCCCACAAAACGATGGCCTGGTGGGCATACCATATAGGCAGGGCAGTACGTTCAGAGCCTTATACTCACTTTCTGATATTGCATAATACTTTCGAACCTAGCTCTCATGGGTATGAGGAGTCCATGGTGACTCTATATTCTAGACCATAGGTTGTGTGATAGTTAATCTTGTCAGCTTCACAAACATGGAAATCGTCATGGAAACCTTGTCTCTGAGGGAAAGTGGTGAGGCTGGACACAGAGAATGATTAGTTACACACACACACACACGCACACACTCACACACACACACTCACACACACACACTCACACACTCACACACACACTCACACACACACAGACACACTCAAACACACACTCACACACACACTCACATACACACACAGACACACACACTCACACACACACACTCACACATACACACACAGACACACATACACACACACACACACACACTAGAACAGTCCCACTAGCCAAGTCAGATTTATCCTAAGCCTTCATATATGTGTTGTCTCTGAGACTTGCTATAGGCATCCTGATTCTATTCTGTTTCTAGCTGTTTCTTGGCTCTATGCTACGTTGCTGTCATGCCACGTTTACGCAAGCTGGTTTCTAGCTATCTGCCTCTGCCATCGTCTCCACTTAAGTGGTCATCTTTCTACCCAGCCGTATGATCGGGACTTTCATAGATGCTCTGGTTTTGTCTCTTCCAGCAATTTGTGACATGAATTATCTTCATGCCAACAGCTACCAAGAGCTTTATTCCTTGATGAAACAGTAGGAAAAGTGACATCAGTAGGTTTTGTGTTTCCAGGTTACTCCCTTTTAGAGTAGATAATGCGTATGGTGAGTAGCTGTGCTTAAACAAATTAGATTACTTTGGGAGCAAATCCATGTTAACCATTCTGCACCCTCCCTGCGGAAACCGCAATCTGATGTCCTGATGTGGGTTGGTCTCTCAGGGTACCAGCCTCATGGATTACCATCTTTGATGGTGTCAAAGGCATATTGGCACTTGGAAGTCTTTGTTTTTTAAATGAATGCGGAAAGCAAGAGATTCGGCTCCCAGGATTGAGATAGGAAGCATTACAAAGTTGATAGCTTTCTCTGAAATGACACACACACACACACACAAAAGTTGGATTGTGACAGGGAAATCATTATATTCTTCTGCCAATATGAGGGACATTACTTTCCTGTCATACTAACTGACTAGCTGTTTAGTGCTTATGGAGGCAGCTAAGTGGCTTTCGTATAAGAAACAGAAGTGTTTAGAGGTTATACAGTTTAGCATCTTCACTTTACAGATGGAAGGTCACATCCACGAGAGTGAGAGAATGGTCAGCTGAGAAACCAAATCTGGAGCCACACATGAGCGCCCAGTATGGCTTACTGCATCTTCACTTTCTAATGGGCCTCCATCTATAACCACGTTTCTTTAATTTCATTTCCCCCTTCCTTTTTAAGCCTCTTACTCATAGTTGTGGTCCAGTACCACCAACCCCATCAAACATTCTTGTGTTCAGAGTACTATGTTTTATTTACCTTAGAAATAAGATGAGACTTGATAGATAGCCTATGGCCATATAATGGGGAAGGAGGTCCCCCTCGGTCACAGACCTAGGGGAGGGGAATAGGGTGAAAGCGGGAGGGAGGGAGGAACAGGTGGATACAAGTGAGGGGAAAACAATTGAGATGTAATCTGAATAAATTAATTAAATAAATAAAAAACAAAAAAGATAAATATTTTAAAAGTAGATCTTTATTTCTTTAGAGAGGAGTCTATTGATAATACATAATAGTTATTGTGTATATAATTGGCTAGATAAATGCTAAAGGAAATATTCATTATTCATTCAATTCAAAACGTTTAGACATATGCATGGTTGAGATCAGAATGGTAAATAGGCAGGCACACTGGAAATTCATGCATTATAAGTATATAACTGAGAAACACAAACCACTGTAAGAGATTAAAATACGTCCCCCTGATAAAGTAACTGAAAATTAGAATATGAAAAGTGAGTAAGAGTTAGCCAGGTAGATAGTGGAAATGGGAGAGACTTCAAATTGAAAAAACCAGCCTTGCTACAGGTAATCTTGGCTGTGAAGCAACTTGACACATCAGGGAAGAGAGAACCTCACTGGAGCAATTGTCTCCACAGACCGGTCTGTCTGTGGGGCATTGTTCTAAGAGAGCCCAGCCCACTGTGGGCAGTACAACAGGATGCAGGTGGGCCTCGCTATATTTATAAAATATATTGATACTTAAAAGGCTAGCTGGGCAAGTCAGTGGGAGCAGTGCAGTAAGCAGCATTCCTCCACGGTTTCTGTTTCGAGTTCCTGCCTTGTCTTCTCTCTACCACAGACCATAACATGTAAAACAAAATAACACCCCTCCAAGTTAGTTTTGCCCATGCTATTTATCACAGCAACAGAAAGCATATCAGGGCAAGCATGTACAGAGGTCTCGAGGCATCAAGACATGTGCTTGCACAGTGTGGGCTGAAGACATTAAAGGCCACTGAAGAGAGCCAAGAGAGCAGGGTGAACGAAGGGAGGGGTGCACCGCATGGGTACTGCTGGTCTTGCTAGGGTCTTTAACTTTACTCTAAACTGATTATAATGTGATCCAGAAGAGGCTGGGACAGGACAACCAGTGTAGTGCAAAAGCCTTCAAATAGGAGAGGAAAAAACACCGACATGAACTTGAAGGGTAAAAGAGGAAAGAGGGGAAGAGGTAGGTGTTGGGAGGACTTTGTAAAAAGAAGTGGGATTTTGTTAACCAGAACGCCCCTGCAAAGATGGTAGCTGACTTTACTGGGCCACTGAGTTAACTAAATAAATATGCTAAAGACAAGAAAAGAAAAAGGAAACAGTTTGTGCTTACCTGACCCATGTATATTTATGAACAAGCATCAAATTACTTAAATTACATATTCACTAGGCCATTTGTGGGAGGAAATTTACAGGAAAATGTAAGTTAAGGTTTTACTTTTCTCATGTTTGGTGGAGGCCAAACATTAGAGTTTGACATTTCGGGTTGGTTCCCAGAGAACGCCGGTGGAGAAGTAATTACTTTATGTACGTCACAAAGGGACTCAGTTTCCAATCAGGGTTGAGTGCACAAATGGGGAAGTTGACCATCAGTCAGTAAAACAGTGAATACACAGCTTCCTCCTTTCTCCCCACCTCGTAGGTATTTGGGCAGTCTCTTGTTCTGCGTGGCCACTTTCAGTTATCAGCTAAACTGTAGGACCAGTCGTGAACAATGACACAATCACACCATCCTACAACTTCGTAGCAGCCCTTGTGTGTGAGTCACCAATGACTACATTTTAATTATGGATAAGCATTAGCTTATCATTCTAGGTAGCAATTTATAATTGTCCTTTATGTAAATCTACTTTAATCACAAAAATCAGTGTGAAAGAAAAAAGGATCAGAAGCCAAAGACTCTTAACTTCTTCCTGACTCCTTTCACCCTCATGTCATCCTTCAATCTGGTAAGTTCTAGGAAGTGTTTCTCAGAAGCAGAAGGGAGCCCAGACTCTCCACTTTTACAGATGATCAAGTCCATCTTGGCGAGATGTAGAAACCTCTTTAAGGGAGCCAGATGAACTGAGACAAGGGAAGTTGCAGCCATGGCCTGCAGTGCAAGCCCATAATCCCATATATTCTGGAGGCTGAGACAAGATGATCAAAGTTCAAGGCTTCTCCGAGACATAGAGTGGAACTCTGCCTCAAAATAAGGCCACAGGAAGGAGGGTGGAAGCAGAGCTCTTGCCTAACCTGCATCAGACTCTAAGATCAGTCCCCAGGACTAGAAACAAGAAATAGAAAAGCCTAACGTTGACCTCATTTCCAACTGAAGGCAATCCTCTTCTCATCAGCCCTTCAGTGCATCCTGCTTGCTTGACTGCACTGCTACTCTAAGCATCAACGACTCCCAATAAGAGAAAGTAGAGAAATATTATCTAGCTAGAAAGTCGGCTGATCCAGATGCTCGGTGTATAGTGTAGGAAGCAGTACATCTAAGAGTAACAGTGCGATTTTCCCCCTCGAAGATTTATTAGTGAAATAATTACCCCTAGGATTACATAAGCAAAATGTGAATGAATCTCCGGAATTGTTTCAAAAACGTTTATGATCACCATGTTCCAAAGCCAATCAAGGGAGTCTGGATAACAGAGGTGTCTCAGACCACGGTGCTAAGAGCAAACATTATCTGTGACAAGAGGCTGGGTCTCTGCTTTCTAAATGATTCCGGCTGACTCTGCCGTCAATAACTGCTGGACTCTAGAAAGCCTGCTGATGGAGTCAAAGGCAAAAATCACTGTGTGCCCTTTTCTAAGTAGGAGAAAATGCTGAACTGCAGCTGCTCCTTGACCAAAAAAAAAAAAAAAAAAAAAAAAGCAAACAACAAAAAACTGCATAGGAAGAAACGAGCAGGCCTAAAAGCCAAAATTTCTTATTGTATTTGGTATATGCTGCCTGGGGACCTTCAGGGACTATAATAGATGGGCATGTAGTTCTTGCAGGGGTTGATTCATCCCCGCAAGAGCCAGCCACTTGTCACCTTAGCTACCCAATCAGTGCACAGCATGGGTGAGGGTTGCATCGTTTTGTCCTGTGTATGGAGACTAGGGATGGAGTTTGACTCTGGGGTGTTCAGTGACAGAATTCAGAAGTCCCAGAAGCCATCTCTGCTCTCCCTATAAATGGTCCATCCCCACCACCTGTTCTCAGGCTGCTTCTCCTCTCCCCGTCTTCCCACGGCTGTACCATCTTTACACGTAGATGTCCCAAGAAGTTGTCTCCAGTCTACCCAGATGTGTCACAAAACAATGCACAACAGGACCCACCCACCACCTTCCCTGCCCATCGGCCCACCCTACCTGTCCCTGCTCCTGCACGTATGGTGTTAGGAAACAACTGGAGCCACAGTCCACACATTTTTCCAGCTCACAAGCCCGGAGGACAACTTCTGTGCCTTCCTTGTCCTCACCACCACACCGACTCCATCCCTGCATCCTGGCTGCTGCCCTCCCACTTTGCTCCGTCCCGGTGTGTCGCAGAGCCTGTAGTGGCCCACTCCTCCTTCGCCCCTTTTCTCCTCCTTGACCCGCCTTCTCGCCACTCAAATACAAAAGAAACTCTAAGTCCACCACATCAGCTTGGATCCTTAAATGACGTCACGCCACATACAGGTAAAGCAGGGGGCAGGGCTTTCGAGTCCCATTTCTCAATATTCCCCTTGTGCACACGCGACTCTGTCAGATTTGGTGATTTGTATGTCTCCAAAGGGCTCTTTTCAAGCTCCTTCTGCCTGCATTCTCTTCTTGCCAAAATACCTTAAGGTCTGATGTAATGTTTTAAATCTGAATATTGTATAATTTTTTAAACTGAATTTTGAATGGTCAAGGCAAAAAAAAAAAAAAAAAAAGAATAATAGACCATTTATTCTGAGCCAATTATTAGTGACTGTGCTCCCGGAACCCAGATTCAGGTTACCGTGAATCACACTCACCGCTGTGGAAAGGGCCACGTGAACTCTACCACAGAATAAAGGGAGGTTACACATCAGTGCATGTGCCAGATGCACTAGCAGGGACATGAGGTAAGTGGTTACAGCGAAGTGCGTCATGCTCTGAGTCTAGCACAGTGGCTCTCAGCCTGTGGGTCGCCACCCCTTTCACAGGGGTCACAAATCTGATATCCGATCCTAATCTTCTGAACTGTTCTAAGTATCGGGAAGAACAGATTTGGTGGGATAAGTTTGTATTTACTTAGGTCTTAGAGGAGAAATCTAAACTTCAGAGAGAGAGGGCTTTTTGTTCTGGAACATGGATGTTAAAACTGACCAGTGTTATGTGAGGGCAGTCAGCCCCAGGCTTTAACATAATTAGGATGCTCTAAGGAGAAGCGAGGCAGTGGCAACCTTCCTGACCTGAAGAGAGACCAGGCTATCTGGGAGCAATGTGGGTGAGTCGGTGGCTATAAAGGGCTGGAAGGCTTTCTTAGGAAGTGATAAGGCTCATGTGACAACATGAAGGTAAGCCAAAGGGCAGGCCTAAAATGGCACCTTGCCTTCTGCCCTCCCAGGTGAGCTCTTCAGAACACCAGCCAATGGGAAAATAGTAACCCATGCACAGACCACTCTGTTTTGTAGCATCCTTAATAAAAGATTGCTGCTTCTCACTGAGTGAAGCCAGGCACTTCCCAGCTGGAGAGAGACTGAGCCCTGACTGCCTGTGATTGTGTCTTCTCCACCTGCAGGCTCAGCGGGTCCCCTTGCACTTTCCTTGGCTGCCCTGGTCCTTGTTTATTGAAAATGACAGAATGGATATTCGAAGAGCTTAACTGGGATTCTGCTTGACCATTGGCTGATGACTATGACTATTAGCAAATTAAGAACATTGGGTTCAAAATAGCGAGGCAATGTCACTAAAGTGCTTTTAACCTTGCTCCTACCACCAAATCCACAAATGAAAATGAGCACTAAATACAGTCGGTAGTCTTTGCTTATAACTTGGTGTGATGAGGTTAATAGTGTGGGTTTCTTTGGAGGGAGGGGTCTCTACTCACTGAGGTCATCCATGAACTCAAGGAAGTTACACAACCACTCTACTTCAGCTTTTTTTCTCTATGAAGTAGAGATAGCAATGGTACCTTCTTCTTCACTTGGATTTCTGTGATTATTTAAAGAGCTAACAGAAGAAGTCTTTAAAAGTAATGAGCAGTAGATGATTTTCTCTCAGAATTAGATATGTCGCTCTGCTAGGCCCTCCTAGGCACTACTGTCCACTGGCAAACAATGTGATGAGGTCTCTACCTTCATACAGCCTGGACTAGTGTCTGGCTATGACTACCTCATGGCTGCTTTGCTTTGACTGCTCCAGGTATGTTATTTAAATGCTCAATGCAAACTAAGGAGCCCTATGGGCAACTTCCAACAAAGACTCCATCCCTGGCAGACAACAACCTCTGGCAGAAACATCAGTGCTGATAGCTTTGGGAGTTAAGGCACTAGTGTCAATGTCTGGGGTTCAGAGGTGCCCAGAGCTTTACAGCTCAGGAGACAGTGAAAAGATCTGGGGTGACTGGCACTGGTCACAAGTGTTCTATAGCCTTCTTTATATACTGATGATGAAAACTTGAGGTTTCTTTTAGTCTCTAAAATATGGTTGTGGGGTGGCATTCTAAAGCAGATGTTTTAGGCTCCAGGATGATCTAATTGTACTATTTACCTTGTCTAAGGGGACCGTTTCAGCAGAAAGTCTTCCTCAGATGAGGTCTCAGATACTGCAGTGAGCAGAAGCCCTACGGACATAGTGTTCCTGAGTGAAACATGTTTATGTTGAAGCTACTGTACATTTCGAATAATCTGTTATGCAATATAACCTGTCCTGACTGTACATCACACACAGGTACAACTGTATCTCCCATTCCAACCTTTCTCAGCCCACTGCTGCCCTGAGTGTGTTGTTTGCTTGTTGTTTTTGTTTTGTTTTGTCCTCTGTGACTCTGTGGTAATACAGATGTTCCCTAGGAAGGGAATCAAAATAGGAACGTGAGCAAGGAGCGCAGACCAGCTCTCGGAGCTTGAGGTCCAGCTTGCTGTCTGCTCAGCTCTGCAGCCTTAAACTGACCAATTAATCATCTGTGCTTCCATACACCTAAATAGGAGAATTAATGTTCAAGTATCTACTAAACATAGCGCTAAGGAGAAAACCATTTGAGTTATTTAAGCCTGAAGCATAGGCTCAGCTAGCTGATCCCTTACGATGTTGAGCCTGTACCCCAGCTGACTAACAGGCTCACATGAACAGGTACGCGCTCCTTGGATGCTTGGTTTGCAAGAGAGCCCTAGGTCCCCTGATGCGACTCCCCGTACACTACTCATTCCAAAGGAGACACATTTCAACAGAACCGCTTGCTTCCACCCAATTATATGGAGCAGTGATCTCTGAAAAGCAGTGCCTGCAGGAAACAAACTTAGATCTGATCACTAAAACATACGGAATTCTGATTCCAGAATATACAAATAGATCCGTTTAGCCCCAAGTTACACTAATGGATGTTTCAGCATCATACAAACACAATGGCTCACAATAGCCTGAGGAGCCTGTAGCCGTGTGTCCTTCACTGTCGTTATCTATCAAGTGGAATTCCTCACCATTTTTCCTTCCAGGAAATCTTCCTTGACAGTGTGATCTAGTTTAGAATCATTTCATTTAAAAAAAAAAAAATTAGAAGCACAGTAGTGCATGCCTGTAATCCCAGCACTCAGGGAAGCAGGGGCAGACTGTGAGTTCGAGGCCAGCCTGGTCTACAAAGAGAGTCCAGGACAGCCAAGGATACACAGAGAAACTCTGTTTAAAAAAAAAAAAATTTAAAAATTAAATATGTTGTGTTGCCTTAGATGTGTCTGTGCATTTGCCACAGACTTGGAGATGTTACAGAGTTTGAATAAATGCAGAAAACTAACCACATTCTTCCAAGATGTGGAAAATGCCACGGAGTACTTTGCTTACAGTATTGTGTGAAAAATGATACATACTGAGAAACAAGCCTGATTTGGCTAAGGATTTCATATAGAAACGACCTATGAATAGAGACGTGTTTTTCTGATAAGGTAATATTAATCAGTTTTAGAATTGAAGGACTAAAAAGATAAATAAAACGGAAGTGCTCAAAGGAGAAGGGGGCTAATCAAGGGAGAAAAGAAGATACGGAAGTAAAAGAGGGCTTAGTAGCAAGGTTCTGATGCTGAGCTACAGCTGCCTCTTGACCGCATAGGCATGTTGTGTCCGACACTGCGTGTGGTTACCAAAGGAAACAAGGCTCGCCTTATTTGCTTAGCATCATGCCCATACCCACCCATACGTTCAAACCCATGCCTCATTGTGATGCTATGCAGATGGCGGGAATCTCCGTAGGCCAAGAGTACAGAGTCATTGTAAATGAGATAAGTGTCCTTATAAGAAAGGTTCTGGTGGGAGAGGAGATCCCCTTCTGTCACAGGCCAAGAGGAAGGGAACAGGGGGAAAGAGGGAAGCAGGGGGAAAGGGAAGGTACAAGTGAGTGGATAACAATCAGGATGTAATCTGAATGAATTATTTTAAGAAAGGAAAAAAGAAAGGTTCCCTTGAACTTTTTGCTACATGGGGTTACAATTGGAAGCCAGCTCTCCATGAACCAGGAAGTGGTATGATGACGTGATGTGTTAACCCCAGCAGCAAAGATAGATGCCTTCTCTTTATGAGGTCACTATGTGTCTTACATGACACCATATTTTGGGAGCTAGACAGACACAAACTTTTCCCTTCTGTAACTTCTCTTCTGGTGCAAAACACATACAATCTACAATTAAATACTTGAATAAGATAATGACAGATTGTTATAAGTGTCAGGAAGGCAGTGTTAGAGGGACTATATCCGAGTCAATGCTAGTTTCGGCAGAAGAAATGGAGGAGGAATCAGCGTTGGGATAGATGTCAGAGCCGTAAGAAGCTTGTCACGGAGAGCTCCAAGCAGGACATTTTATAGTGGAGGCTGGGCGCATGGCAAAGACTCCAAGGCAGGAATAAGTCTGGCATGTCCACAGAATAGAAGGTAGGATAATAACATTGGAAGGCAGGAGTAGAGTAGAGTGGAGGTAAGTTTCAGGGAGCACAGGTCCTTGAGGTTGTTGGCAAGGTTTAGAGGTTTCCTTCTGGCCCAGATGAGTCAACAAAGGGCATTAGGCAAGAGACCAATATGACCTGGGACAAAGGGCTGATGTATTCCGTATTATGTAGCTACTCCTATTCCAGAGTATTCCTGGCATCACTTTTTCCACCCAAAATCAAGACACAGGGCTGACAAGTCTGAGTGCAGGTGAAAAAAAAAAAAAAAAAAAAGAGCGGAACAGACATTGCAAAGCAGAACTATTTGGAGAGAGAACATTTCATTCTACTTGTAATTGCACCCAGCATTCTTAATGGCGAATAACAGGACTATATTCTTAGCTGGTTATAGTTTGCGGAAAGCATTTTATAAGAGTTATTAGAAGTGTAAAGGGGTTTCAAGAAGAGGACTTGGGAGCAGGCAACAGAGCAGGGCTCATTAGCGCAGGTTTGCTGTACTATCTCCTGCCCTGGGTGTGAGATGAGTGTGAACACCAGCTTCCCACTTCCTTCCCACCCTCCCCATTGTCCCCACTCCATTTGCACTTCACGCCTTCTCTCTCACCTTATTAGCACAGTTCCATTTCCAGATTAATTGACAGAGAGGTGTTACCAACAACCTCTGACCCTACTACAATTTCCCATCTTTCTTTGCCCCCTCACCCCACCCTCTACCTCCTCTCTCCTCATTTTTGAGCAAAGCTTCATTCAGGATTTCATAAAGTCGCAGATAAAAATAAAATGTTGAAAAGTCCAAATAATAAATAGTTTCTTTAAGAGAAGAAAGTTCATGTATCTATATTCTTCTTTCTTTCTTCCTTCCTTCCTTCCTTTCTTTCTTTCTTTCTTTCTTTCTTTCTTTCTTTCTTTCTTTCTTTCTTTCTTTCTTTCTTTTCCCCCTGAGACAAAGTCTCCCTATGTAGACCAAGCTATCCTTGAATTCAGAGATCTGCCTGTACCTGCCTCCCTAGTGCTGGGGTCAAAGGTGTGCACTGCCATGTGTGGCCAGGAGGTCCATGCCAGGCTGAGGGACACATTCTTAACTTTAAAATAAGGAATATTCAAATGGTTCCCATTCCAAAACCAATGGGAATAACGGAAAGCTGATCACGGTACAGCAGCCAATGTTTTGCATGGTTATTTTACATCAAGTTTCTCTGCTAGATGCCAATGGATATTAAAACTGATAAGGACACTGCCCCGCCCTCTAGAGGAAAATATCCAATGGGAGTACAGCACCAGAGAGACTGTGTGCATGATTTCTTTGCAGAGGTATGCGATTCTTCAGTAGAGCCCAAGAGTGAATGGGGCAGTAATGTCAATACAGCATTAACAAGTCATAACAGAGGGCCGAGGACAGACTAGAAAAGATGATCTCTAAGTGCTTTGAGGCCAACTTGTATCTCTGGTGGACATCTGAGTTGGAGCATTTCACATGTGCAGGATGGCAGTTGCAGGGACTGATGAGTGCCCTCCAGCTGTCTGGCTTGGAATCCCACCCCCATCGCTGATGAGATCAGTGGGTAATTACTTCATTTTTTTTTTACCAAGTTTACTTCACTATAAAGGAGAATAAAAACACTACCCACCTGCTGGGGTTACGAAGAGGGATAAATATAGAAAAATGTGTTAAATAGCCCAGAAGAACCCCCCAACATCATATGATGTCAGTGATCACTCAGAAGAACCCCCCAACATCATATGATGTCAGTGATCACTAATTCTACAAACTCATGGTCAGAACAGAAAGTGACAATTGTCTTTGGTCCTAACAGGATAACATTTTTCATCTCTGGTCTGACACCTGGCCAAATATTTGCAAACAGCCCTTGCTCTCCAACACTGAGTTAAAAGACTAGAAAGGTCCAGAAGCTAACATCTCCAGCCAAACAGTGCTTCTCCAAGGACCAGCTGACTTCCTGAGGCCAAGTTCCTCAAGAAAACCTTAATCCATTTGTGAACCAAGTATTGTGTAGGCCTCGCTCAAATATAAATGGGTGGTGTTTTCATGTGGATGAATGTTCTCTAAAACAATCAGATACTATGTTCTTAAACCTTCATAGTAGATTTGGGGATTCCCCCCTTTTTAATGGAGGTGCTAAAATTTAACATTCAATGACTCTTTACCTTTTCTGAGCACTCAAGGCATTATGCTAGAAATTGTATATTCCTCTCGTTAAACAAAATACCTGTTGAATGACTGCTATATGTTAAGCCCTGGGACTCAGATGCTGCAGGAAAGGCTGCTCATTAATTACAATGCAGGTCGTTGAATGCTATGAGGGAACAAAGGGAGGGACACTACTGTGAGACCCCAGAAGAAACCCAGAGGCTGCTTCGCTGTGGGAACTTATGGTCTGGAGCAGAGGATCAACCCAGGCACTCTGTGAATGCCGGTTGAGGAGAGACTCGGTGTCACCACCACGTTTCCCGCACTGTGCTGCTTCCTCTGCCGCATCTCCCCTCCACAGGGCCTTGCCAGCCACCAGCATTGCCACTCTGTAGCTAAGCTCACTCAGTGAGGACTTCAGCTGGATCATGGCCAGGCAGAAGAACAGCTGTCTTACAGTGGCCTGGCCTTCTGATCTCAGACCTCTGAGTGTTCCCCTGGGGAAGGACCTATCCCCTAGCTACCTCCCTTGGCTGCGTAATCTCAGAGAGAGCCGCTGTCATGCTTGCACCCCACACTATAGGTACACTCTAAGAAGGAAATTGAAGTTCTTAGCACAGAGGCAGGTAATTGGTGCAAGCTGTAAAAATAGTAATATAGCAATAGTCATATAAAGTGTGGGGCATGATAGAAATATAGAGGAAGAGTTGATAATTTAGCCTCTGGCTCTGAGGTTAATGCCAAGTAGTTTTTCTGCTAGTCACCCCTTCACTGTTCTGTCTTGCCTTAGGCAAAAATGTACTCCAGGTACCTTGCATCATTTCTTCCATCTTTATAATTGCATGCATAAAATATAATTGTGCATAATAACAATATTCAATTCTATCAATACCCCTCTCTTCTATTCTTTCTCAAGCTTAACTAAAAGGCAGTCTAAAACTTCTGAAGAGTATAACGGCTCTCAGCTGTAATCCCAGCACTCGGGAGGTGGAGGCAGGCTCATCAGGAGGCTAAAGCCGTCCTTTGCTGTGTAGTGAGTTGAGGCCAGTGTGAGCTACATGAGACAGTATTCTTAAAAAATTAAAGTGGGGGTAGGTGACCTCTGCAGAGGTACATAGTATTTTCTATGAGTTTCACAAAGTGATAATTGTGCATATGTGGGTGTGTACACATATGTGTGAGCTTTGTGTTGCTAGTGAGGAGTGCAAAGTGAAAGCTTAAGAGAAAGAAATGTTTAAGTCCACAAATATTTGGTTTTGTTTTAGTTTTTGAACTGAGCCTTAGGGGAATACCCAAAGATTACCTACACACTTGCATGACTGCACACACACACACACACACACACACACACACACACACACACACACACACACCACACATGCTCAAAGATTAACTACACGATTGCATGAGTGCATACACACACACACAGAGAGACACACACATGCTCAAAATGAATCAAATTAACAGCTAAAAATACATCAAATTTACAGTTCTTATCAGCCTTCCCAGTGCTTAGATTGCAGACATATTCTACCATGCCAGGCAGGCCCCATGGCATTAATTGTATTAACACAAAACTTCACAGGACTGATGGATTATGAGATGAGAGGACACTTCATTCATAGGCACATAAAGTCTGTGCCTTTTGAAAATGGTCAAAAGAGCATTTTAAAATGCTTTCTTTGGGGAGCATTTATTGAAAATCCTGCCTTCCTAGTCACAGATGGATTCAGTTAGTTTCCTTCCTCTGTACTCATTCAGTGCCTGTCTGGAAGGTGGGAGGAGTTGTTTATATGTGAACTGGGAGGCAGGCGGCCTCCTCGGCTTGCCATCTAATTGCATGCAGAATTCTGGCACCTTTTGCTTGGCCCTTGGCTGCTTCCCCGCACAGTGTCTGGTACCAGAGACATAAAATTATGAATAAACCAATAATTGGCTCAGCTTCTACAGTGCAGGACACATGTTTTTCATGAACATAAAAATTCAGGGTTTTTTTTGAATCAGAGAAAGAATTAAGCCTGGGTTCTGACATTAATTTCCACTTGTCTTCCTCTTGGCAGAGTAGGTTGTTTGTTTCTGTCACAAAGAAGCATTATCTTTTTTTTTTTTTTTAACATGTTTTGCAAACTTAACTCCCTTTTTTTATATATGCATAAACCTTTAGTGTCTTTACCACACATTTTTAGGGACTCCAGTTGATAACTACAGTTGGTCTATATTTTCAGTCATTTTCTGTTTTCTCTATTTGGGGGTTATGCTAAAACGTCAGCTGTTAAATGCAGCCTTCCCTTGTTTCTTTCAATTCTTGGATGCCACAGCCTTGTATATCCTGGCGCTGAATGATACTTATTTTTACAGGAGCTTCCCTAAACCTCTAGGGTTGGTTGCCTCTATTGGTATTAGAAGCCCTGCATGTTAGCCACATAAACCAGACATGTCAATATCTGCGTTCTTCATCCTTATTGCTTTCCCTCCAGGATTAGGCTCCACGCAGACTACCTTGCTGCCAGCTCTCAGCATGTCACACCTATTACTGTCTCACATCAAGTTATTGGAAGTAATGACCGTTTTAAGCATACTTTGCATTTATCTAAACAATATAGCCAAATAGTTCTCTTACATATAACACTTTTTTGAAGAAGACAGTCTTGTATGGACAACTGCCTGGTAATTTTCCCATCCAGTGACATTTACTTTGGATGGTAAAGAAAGAAACTGTAACAATTGTAGGAACTGTGAGGACTTTATATAGGACAACTGCATAGGTATTAGAACTGTTGATAGATCAATCTCAACTCTAAGGACAACAGAACAATTGCAGAGTGATGGTCTAGAAAGTGACAAAGATAAGACATCAAGCGTAATTATCTGTTGGAGTATTGCTACACTGACTTACAAGGATTCTTGTTAAAAGCAGACGATAGTGGTTTGAATGAAAATGGCCCACATAGGCTCATAGAGAGTGACGCTATTGAAGATGTGGCCTTATTGGAGTAGGCGTGGGCTTGTTGGAGTAGGTGTGGCCTTATTGGAGTAGGTGTGGCCTTGTTGGAGGAAGTGTGTCACTGGGGTTGGGCTTTGATGTTTCAGAAGCTCAAGCCAGGTCCAGTGGCTCACACTCTCTTCCTGTTTGCTGCCTGTCCAGATGTAGAACTCTCAGCTCCCTCTCCAGGACCAGGACTGTCTGCATGCCACCATGCTTTCCACTGTAACTGAAAGCCAGCCCCATTCGAATGTTTTCCTTTATAAGAGTTGCCATGGCCATGGTATCTCTGCACAAAATAGAAATTCTAAGACACTAACTATATAGACACCAGGGGTGGAACATGAAGAACTTGATCAGGTACAGAAGGTGATTAGACAGACACCCAAGATGGAGAAGCTTCTCTAAATCAACATCATAAACTTCTTGTAAAACTTTGACTTGGAAGGCTGAAGATAACACCCAGAGAGGAAATCTAATTGAAAGAGCATTCATAAGTTTGGTCAAGATGAAACCAAGTTGGTACTGACCAGGAAGCTTCCTCCATGATGGCTAACTTTGATGGTACCAAAAGGTACAATGCAGGCTGATGGTAGAAAACAATCAATAACAGTATTACCTAGCTCTAAATCCTGTTAGCTACAATAATGACCATATGGCAAATTATATTCATGGGTAGAATAATGCCACAGATGTCATAGGGGTAACCAACCAATGACTTTCTGATTGGTTTTAAGACTTGTTCCTCAAGAAACACCTACTATTGTGAATCTGGCCAAGATCCACAATTGGAACATTCATAGGCCCCAAGGGTAAAACTGCTACTACTAGTTGGTATCAAACTACTCTCTAAAGCAATATCTCTATACCCATTGATTAGTGCAGCTCTCAAATCTCATCAAAGAAGTTTCTCACAACTTGTCAAAGCACAGAGAATAAGTGTCTGTACAGTCATCACCACAAATCACATCTATTGGCCATCTATCACAACCTCTCTACAAAAGGCTCAACAATTATCACAGAAGAGGGGCAGGTCAGAAAGATTACAAGAACCAGACATTGGGCTAAAGTGACACAAAGTCTCCTGGGCATTACAGGACCACTGCACTCATGAGTTCAGATGTAGTTGACTTGCACAAGATTAAGTCAATCAAAATTTCAGTTTGGAAGTTGGGAGGCTTACAAACTCCTAATACTAGTTGAGAAGCTATTGACAATTGATGCATTCTACAGGAAGGAATTCCAGTTTTCTTTTAAGGTGTGGGTCCTGGTGGGTCAACTATGCTCCTGTGGAAGGCTCCACACCCATGAGTATGTGGGCAGCACAAATTGGATTTAATAAGATATAAAACCCATGCACACATGAAGCTGAAAGAGAGTGAATGTGGGAGAAGTGGAAGATGAATAAGATCAAAATGCATCATTGGATACAATTCCCGAAGAATTTTTTAAAATGTCAAAGATTCCTTCTCGGCGTTCAGTTTCCTCAGCTTAATGAACATTATTACATCCTACAGTGACAAAACAGACTGCTTTCTAATAGTGACCTTAAGCAGGTCATTTAAATAGTTTAAATCACACAGAATCAGCTAAGCAGGGCTCATAGGGGCTCGCAGTGACTAAAGCTGCAATCAAGGAACTTGGATGGGTTGGTGGTAAGCCTTCTGCACAAATGTTGTGGTTTTTCAGTTTGGGGTGTTTGTGAGACTCCTAACAGTGGGAGAGGGAGTGGGAGTGCCTCTGACTCTTGCCTGGGCTGCTTCATCTAGACTTGGCCTGTGGATCTGTGCTAGTCTTGTTGATACCATGTTTGGCTGATATCCATGGGAACCCTGCTCTATTCTGAAGGGAAACAGAGAAGCAGTGGACCTGAGGGGAAGGGGAGGTGGGGAGGGGACTCGGGAAGGGGAAAGAGAGGAGGGGAGACTGCAGTTGGAATGTACTGTATGAGAGAATAAAGAAAAAATAAGTTATAGGTGTGAATCACTATTGTTGATACATATATTAAAAATATTCCTACAAAGTTGCAGTTGCAGACAGTTTGACTCCCTTAAAGCTTTGGCATTTATTCCATATCATTTAAATCTTTTAATATTATTAATGCTTGACATAAATATCTACTTAAAATCATTGTTTAAAATTTTAAAAAGTAACCAGAGCTTGTGGCTCACAATTATAATCCCAGCTCTTGGGAGGCTAAGCAGAGAGTTCCATGAATTCATCAATGTCAGCCTGAATTCTAAGCCCTTCTGAATTATGAGACCACACACACACACACACACACACATGCACGCATGCACACATGCACGCACACACACACACCACTTTCAAAACAGTTTGTTTATACTCCACAAACTTAGATTGCCCAAACTGGGAGATGCACTTTATGCTTAATTCAGAAAATAGCTTTAACTTGACCCACAACACAGGCAGTATACATTATTATTATTGCTGTTGTTGTTATTTATTATTATTGTTTATTATTATTATTATTATTATTATTATTATTATTATTATACTGCTAATGCCACTGTACTAATACGAATTATCAAAAGTAGATCAATAAGAGCTAATGAGTGTTCTTAAGCACCTCTCTTTTCATAGCCTCCACATTTGTTTATTCCAGGGCTCCATAGTTTTTCCATTCCATTTCTTAATTGCACCTCTCCTTCTCCAACTGCCTTTTCTTTAAAAAGCCTCTTCTAAACATTATACATATGTAGAACTACATAAATAGTCCCCTGCTCCCACATGAGGACAGTGTTTGCATCTTACAAGATCTTGGATTCTGTAACAGTAATCGCAGGCAAGATAAAACAAATTTAAGATTGAAGTGACACTTGATGTTTCCCAGAAACCCCTCAATTCATAGCTAATAAGCTGTGTTATGCTAATTTGACTCTACCTGTGATCCCAAATATACTTTTAAAAGGAGACAAGAGCTCAGTTGTTAAAAGCATGCACTGCTCTTGAAGAGGACCCTAGCTCTGTTCCCTACATGTATGTCCAACAGCTCACAATCATCTGTAGCTCTAGCTCCAGGCCAGTGATTACCACTTCTCAGGTACCTGTATGTGTATATCTACACATAGACACATAATTAAGATAAAAAATAAAAACCTATATATACATAATCTGACTAGTATGGTTAATGTCATTACTAGCAGCCTCCTTGACGTTGGAGTTCATACTTCATTGTAAGTGTCCAATACAGGCATACTTGCTAAATATCTATTTGTACAATCAAATCAAGTTATAAGCTTAAATGAGCACCTTTCCCACTAAGAAGTAGAAAAACGACACCCCAAACTGTTGTTTCAGGCATAATCCCAGAACTTAAAAGGCTGATCTTGTGAGTTTGAGGTCAAACTGGGCTAGAGAGATGACTGTCTTTTTTAATAATGAAAAAAATTGTCTTTTGACTTCCTGTAATTTAATGTAACACTTTTTCTGAAATTTGTGTGTGCTGGACGTGTTGTAATAAATGCTCACACATGTACATAGGTGTGTGCCCACGTGCATGGCTAGAAGCCAGAGAAGCACTATCACTCTCAACATTACCCTTGAAGCAAGCTCTATCACTGAACTTGCTCAAGCAGGTTTTCAGTTAACAATCCTCAAAATTCTTATTTTGCCCCCACAGTGCGAAGGTAATAGGTCCACACCTGGCTAATTTACCTGGCTCCTTGATTTGAGCTCCAGTCTTCATGCTCGTTCATGAAGGGCTTTTATATCCACTGTGCCATCTCACAAGCTACCAATAAAATGAATTCCTTCAATTTTATTCAACCTGTAACTTCTGGGGTGATTTGATATAGAATCTCGATAAAACATTCCATAAAATGAAAAAAAAGCTATTAACCACTATAACTTAAAATCATTTTAAAATATAGATTCCTAATCCTTAAATCTTAACTCCCATTCTCCATATTATCAATTCTCCAGATTATAAATTTTAATATTTTTCTATGACTGGTTTTAAATGGCTTCGAAGTTTCTTAAAAGCACAAGAATATCTACTTTGCCTTTTATTGGTATTATGCAATGTCTCTTTTTTCTCCCTCCCTCCTCACACCTTCCTCTCCTCTCTTACTTCTCCCTTGTCTGTTTCTTGAAACATTGGTGTGTGTATGCGCGTGCGCACGCGCGCGCATGCACACGCATGCACGTGCACACGTGTGTTCCACATATGTTCCAACACAAATTTACATTCTGGTAGGGAATAAAGCAGTGTGTGTCATTAAATCCAGACAATTATAAACAGTTCCTAGTAACTAGAGTGACATAGTAAGATCCGCACCTGTGCGCCTGTATCAAGTGCTGCTGACAAATGTACTTTCTGAGATATAGTTTCTATACTGTGTGGGACACTCCACTATTTCTTGAAATAAGCATTTTCAACTGTCACTCTGTTTTTTCAGCCCACTGAGCATTACTATGTATAAAAACAATACAACAGAGTAGTCTTTAGTGATTTTTATTTCTATTCAAAAGAATTTACTTTTTGCTTAAAGAGCATAGACTATAAAGCTTTAAAACAACACTGCCTAACAGCCCAGCATTGCTAAGGAAGTCTTCATAGACATTACAGGCATCTGGCTTTCCTGATCTTGTCTGCTAGGGCTAGGATAGAGAGACTTACAATAATAATGAGAAGATCTATGCTTCAACTGCTAACCAGTTAACAAAAATAAATTACACACAAGCAAAGAACAAAGGAAAAGAATCCCTGAGCTGGAAAGCAGCCTTTGCCTTAATAGAATCTACTATCGATTCTTTGTTTTGTGGCAGAACTATATAAACCAGTGCATCCTGGAAGCTGCTATGTAGCCCAGACTGGCCTTGAATTCATCAATCATCTTGCCTCAATTTCTCAAATGCTGAGATTACAGGTGTGGGACACTACATAGAAAATTTTATGTTTTTTTTTTCTATGCTATAGCAAATAGTTGAACAGTATAAACATATGCAAACTAGCTGTAGGGCCTTATAAGCTAGACTGTCTCCCTTTATTAATCACAACTAACAGAGAACCAATACATGGAATTCTCAAATTAACCAACAGAAACCAAGTCCCATGTTCAATTGGGAACCTTCAAATTATCACATTTTTATACTGTCCTTTTCTACAGGACTTGAAACACTGCAACTAGTGAAATGATCAAAGAAACAAAATAAGTTAATTCAAGATAAGGTAACGGGAGGGAAACAGCTTCACCAAGTCTTCAATCCGGATGATGGATTCAAAGTCTTATTTCTTCAAAAAATATTTTAGTTGCTCCTGTAGAAAAATGATCTGCTCATACTTCTGCTTCTCCTGTAATGTGAGCTGTTCCAGAACAGACTGGAAGTGACTCTTGAGGGTGAGGTTTTCCAATTTTCTGAGGAGATCTTTCTGTCTTCGTGCTTTGCCCTGAATCTCTTGAAGCTTTTTTTCCTTGTAATCAATAAGCTTCTGAATTCCCAGAATTATTGAATTGCAATCTTCATTAGCTTCGCACAAGCTAAACTCAAGAAACTTGGCTTGTAGCTCTCTTTCCAGATCTTCTTCAGCATTATCTTCCTTCTCCTCATTCTCTTCCTCCTCCTCGTCATCATCATCATCATCTTCCTCCTCCTCTTCCCCCTCGCCATCTTCCTCCTCCTTCTCTTCCTCATCTTTATTCTCATTCTTCTCTTGATCATCACTGCTGGACTCACGGAATGTGCTCTGAGACGTAGCACATTCTGATGAGATATGATGGCCGCCTATTTCGGAGGGCACTGGAAGGCCTGGCACACAGACTTGGCTCTCCTCTGCCTTGGTTTCATCATCAACAACAATTTCCCATCGGCTGCTGATGGCTTCAATATCTGAACGGAGCAGTCTCCTCACTTCGTTTTCCACCTCTTTGGAATTAATGTAGCCACTGCAGCTTTTGTCACTTTGCTTCGTATCAGAGGGCTTTTTGGTTGGTTTCCGAAACCGTTTCTTTCTGACATTCTTAAGTGGTGGGGTAATGCCGTGCTTCCAAATGTATTTTTTCTCTGCTTCCCTTTTGTTTGCCGTTGCAGTAGCACCAGCCGCAGAAGCCGCCGGTTCTTCTGGGGACGGGTGAGGGTCACCCTCGGCACTGCACAGAAGCATCTGGGAAATATCTGCTGTTTTATAAAAAGTTTTTCTGTCGTGAGTCTTTAGGCTCCCAATGACACAAGGCAAATCGACAAGTCTGGCGGACAGCGAAACGTTGTCTACCTGAACGACGGCCTGCCGCGTATCGGGGTTTAAGTCAATTTTCAGTTTATCTTTCATGGCGGCATTTCCGGACCGCATAATGGTCCTGACGGCTGAGGCCTGTTCCGGGGGCAGACGCAGTATGAACTGGTTCTCAACTTCGTAAGGCTCCTCTTGCCTTTTACTCATCTTGGCGCTTTGGCCTACTCGCGCCAGCTCTGCGGTGAGGCTGTGCGGCCTGGGGCCGACCTGATCCCGGGAGAAGTGGGGGGGCGGGGGGCGCTGGCTCCGCGAGGGCGGGGGCGGGGCGGGGTTCTGTCCCGAATATGTCCCGTCAAAGTCTGGCCCCTGGGTGCTCACACACCGCCAGGCAGGCCTCTGGCCTCCAAAGGCTTCCTCACACCTCGGCAGGCTTCCGCGGCCACCTGGTGCCCCCTCACGTCACCTCACGGCGATGGCGGAGATGGCGGCCTCGCGGCCTCCACGTACCTCAGCACGCCTCCTTCACGCCTCCTCCGTCACAGTCCTCCTCCACGGCCTCCCTAGTCGCCCCCCGCGGTCCTCCGGGCCTCCGCGCACCTCTGGCAGCCGCTTAACGGTCTGACGGCCGGACGGCAGCGAGCCTCGAGGCAGTGCACACACGCGCTTCCGCACGTGGGCCGGAAATTACTTCGAAAAGGGGGACACCCCGCCCCCTCCCCTGGCTGCCACCAAGCGCCGAGCGGGCACTTCCGGTCGCGAGCCCCTTTCGAGGAAAACCCGAAGCGTTTAAAGCGCGGATTATTTTTGTCCCTAGCGGGGGACCCTCCCTCGGCTATCGTAGGGTTGCTTAGGTTTCCTTCTGTGTGCGTTTTCGTTGTTGTTGTTGGTTGTTGCTTTATACGATAAACCGTGTGTACGGTTGCCCCTTGAGCCGTTAGCTTGGCCGGGACTGCCCGCATGCATGCATTCTACTGGAATCTTCGCCATGGCCCCCACCCCCACCCCTGCCCAACCCCGTCTCAGCCTGTCAGGTATTTTATAGAAAGTCAGGAGGCTCTTGGGCTCAGTGCTACAGATGTCCCACTCTAAACTGTCGCCCATGGTTCCAAAGGCCACACGTAGGGGAAAGCGGTAGGGACCTTAAATTCTTAATCATGGTTTAAGTTATAAATGCCAAACTAAAAAAAAAATTTTTTTAATATATTTAAAACGGGGAGCTGTTTGCTAGTCACTATAGACATGGCACAGTGAGTCTTTACCCTAAACAGTCCCAGGTGTTGGATCAAAAAAAAAAAAAAAAAAAAAAAAGACCACTAACCTCTAGAAACTAAAAGTATAATACTATTGCCCAAATGGTAATGTCTAGTTGTTTCTATACTGGGCTTTGCATCGAGAAAGAAAAGGGAGACAGGGAGAGGCAGCAAGATCTACAGTCCAGCGGGGTTTATTATTGTTGTTTTCCGTAGAAAATGAGGACAGTCTATAAATAACATGAGTTTTTGTTTCACTTTTTATATATCTTAACTCTTATTTATTTTTTAGATTTATTATTTATCACTTATAGTATTATGACTCATGTGTGCCTGCACACCAGAAGAGGGCGCCAGATCTCATTGTTGATGGCTGAGAACCACCATGTGGCTGCTGGGAATTGAACTCAGGACCTTTGGAAGAACATCCAGTGCTCTTTACCTCTAAGTTTTAACTTTTTTAATTTTTAAGGACACATATATATAACAAATGCTGACAAGCTACACAAATGCTTTAAACATGTGCTGCTGCTGAATGGATTTTTGAATAGCCTTAGTTTCTCCTTCTGCTGTCCTGAGGTAAAAAACAGTATAGTCGTCCATTCATTGTGTTCCCTTATCCACACAGCAGTGCACATAATTTAGAAGGCCTACGATAGCACTGTTCTTGGTGAGACAAGCAATAAATAAACTGATCATTAACAGCTACTTATCTATGAATACTATAAAAACACAAAAATAAGAAGCTGGGGTTAATAAAATAGAATTAGCTATAATCCTTAATTTTAAAAATCTGAATCAAAAATAAATAAATAAAAATCTGAATCAATTTTATGGAGTTTGTATAACTCAAACATCACAGTTCAGGAGATAAAATAATTATTTTGAAGGGGAATAGAGGGCTGGAGAGATGGCTCAGCAGTTAAGAGCACAGGCTACATACACTTCCAGAGGTCCTGAGTTCAATTCCCAGCAACCACATGGTGGCTCACAACCATCTGTAATGAGATATGGTGCCCTCTTCTGGCCTGCAGGTGTACATGTAGGCAGAGTACTGTATACATAATAAATAAATCTTTAGAAAAAGAGAGAGAGAGAAAGGGTATAGAGAAAGGAGAGGATCTCATAGCCCAGGCTAGCCTCAACATACCCACGTATTAGCTGAAGATACCTCTCAAGTGCTGACACTCCAGTGTGTACAACCACATGTGATCTCATCAGTTCATAAGCGTCATTAGAAGTAGAAATTACTCTTACAATTTCAAAGGTTCGGGTCATACAGTCAGATTTTTATTATATAATATGTGTGATGATACATAGAAAGCACACACATACACACATACACACACACACAGACACACACTCACCCTCAATAACAGGAAGGTGAGGAGGGCCAAGGTCCAGCCCATCAAGCAGAGGTAACTTTGGTAACTTGATTGTCTTCAGAGTCAAGGATGCAAGAAAGGGTTGTAGAATCTTTCTGTGTGGCTAAGGAAAGCCACTGAGGTCAGGCATGTGGCAGGGCTCTCCCTACATGCAGGTCTTAAGAGGCCATGGGGTGAATCTGTGAGGCCTGCATTGTGTTAGAGACCCCAAGATTTTTTTTAGATGCCAGACCCATGGGATACCTGCCAAGGAAAGCTGCAAAAACAGGACGTGGAGAGAGAGAGAAGTTTGTTTCTGTCAGTAAGGCTGGAAGGAGATGGAGTTCTGAATAGTGCATTGACATCAAACGTGAAAAAAAAATGTCGAATTTGCAGTTTGTCCTACTGGTTTCCAATCTGGCTTTGGCCCAGTATTTTCTCACTGGGGTCCCTTTCCTCTCTTTTTGGGATGGTAATGTATATTCTGTGCCACTGTATGTTGGAAGTATGTGATGTGCATTTTGATTTTGCTCCAGAGCCTATCTGCTTGCCACCATGCTCCCCGCCATCACGGTAATAACCTATAGCCTCTAAAGCTGAAAGAAGCCTCCAGCTAAATGTTTTTTTTTTTTTTTAATAAGAATTGCCTTGGTCATAGTGTCTCTTCACAGCAACAGAACAGTGACTAAGATATGTAGTTTTATGTAGCATGTAACCTATTAATCTTATGCATATATAAAATTTAACCCAGAAGAAAATTCCAAAAAACACAAATGAGAATAGATAAAAAATAACATTTGTACTGACTTCATTCTTTAATGGATCATATTACATGCCCGTTGTGCCATGCTGTCCTCAGCCCAGTGCTTGCCTTCAGGACTGAATTATTTGGCGCTTTACTATCTGTTTTAGTCTATTGTTTTCTGGTAGAGATTACTATAGTAATAGACCTATTTAAAGTTCATTTTTATCCAGGAATGCTCATTCATTTTCTCATTTGCATTTGCACCTCAGTCATTTTCTTGGTATGTACTTATTCACTTCAAGTGTGCTTATAAATATTTGCCTGCCACTGCATGCTAGTGAGTGTTATCATTTGTAATGAAATTCTGGATAAGAAGCTGCAGGAAACACTTGAGCTAGAGATAAAGAATGATAAGCTAAAAAAAGTGACTAAGTGGAAAACTATTTTTACCATAGGCAACGCCACCCACCCAGTCCTCCTTGAGAAGAGGATTTTGCACACTGAAAAGATGGAGATAATTCAGGAAAGAGCATCCTTCTAAATTAGTTGTAATTTCACTTTCAAAGCAATGTGGTAAAGAAACAGGGAAGAACCAGCTAAAATCTATGTAAGCATCTGTCAAGCAGTTATAAAATTGCTTCGGTGATAACACATAGAAAATAGCCACATTATTCACAGCTTGAAGGCAGAGCTTATGCACTTTTGCTGATATTTAGAACAAATGCTGGTAGATTAATAAATGGGTGAGATTCTTTTGTTTTTGAGTGTGTGTGTGTGTGTGTGTGTGTGTGTGTGTGTGTGTGTGTGTGTGTGTGCCTGAGCATACCAGGCATGCATATGGAAGTCAGAGAACACCTTATGGAAGTTGGTTTTCTCCTTCTACTCTGTGAGTCCCAGAGATCATATACTCGGATCACCAGGCTTGGTTGTAAGGGCTTTTATCACTGAGCCTTGTCACCCATGGGCCACCGTTAAAAAAAAAAAATACTTAAAACAATTTTTATTATACTTACGTTTTTTCCATTTCCCCATTCTTTTCGTCCCTCTAAGCTCTCCCATGTACCATCCTGCTTGTTATCTCTCAAATGTATCAATTTTTAAATTGTTATGTGTGTTTGTGTTTCTAAACATATAAATACAACCATATACTGTAAATGTAGTGTATATAGCCATGTCCATATAATGTCGCTTGTATGTAAATGCTGTCAGAGTTGAGCATTTAGTGTTGGATGAACAATTGATATCCTCTTACGTCTCATACCTCTCAACGTAACTAAGTTATTGAAAAGCAACTCAGTTCTTTTCATATACTTTTGTATGCTTTGTCGGTGGAACTACACCAGAGTTTGATTCTAAGCCAGGAAGTTAGACAGGAGGGGAGACTAAATAAAGCATAGACAGTAGGGTACAGATAAAATGGAAGTAGAAAGGGCAAGTGTTGACGGCACACAAACGGTTAGACAATGAGTGGGCTGTGGAGATGAAGGGGTGTTAAAAAAAAAAAACAAGTGGAGAATAAAAGGCCTAAGTGGAAACCTACTGTACTGTAACAACTAGCAAAATGTCACAGTTTGAAAGGAGATTCCCTGCAAGGGTGGGGTAAATGCTGTTCCTAGTAGCAATGAGGTCCTACAAAACAAAACAAAAATCTCAAGTGTTGTGTATGGGATGCCTCCATAGAAGTTGTTCACCATGGAGGTTCCAAGCCCCTCTCCCCCAATAATAGATATGCTTGCCTTTCCGCTTGGTTGCCTGCCAGGACGAAATGATAAGACACTATCATTTGCACACACTGTGGTTCTAAGACACTGAGAAAATCTGCCTGGAATTAAGATGGGAAGTTCCTCCCTGCTGAGCAGCTTCAGCACATGAGAAGGTAGTCTGCTGGAGAAGAAAACCTATCAGTGGGCTTTCCCAGGTGTCACATTTATGAGCCGTAGTACCAACCTGCCAAGCAAGATGCACCCGCATGTGCACCAGTGGCATGACTGTTTGGGGGCTAACCGACTGCTCTCAGATTCGATGTGAGGCTCATTCTGTGTGAGGTTGCATGTGTCTGGTACTATAAACCCAGTCAAAAACCCAGGCCTAGGGCTGTAATGCATCTCAGGAGAGAGGAAAATACTGATGCTTAACTAAATAAATACATTGTCAAACTGCCTTCTAAGTACCTATGCTTGTGTATCTGGACGATACTACTCTCAACTCTAATCAGAGGGGCCCCATTCTGCAATGAACAGCGATGAATGAAGAGACTGGCAGCAGCCTAACACACTGAGAATAAGTGACAACTGAGGGTTTAGCCATAAGGAAGGCCTTCGTACGCTCTCTAAGGATGAGAGAGCATTTCAGAACAGGAGAAAAAGGGAATATAAGGTCCAAAAGGTAGAGGAAACATATGAAATGCCCTCCAGATGCAATCTGATAGTTGTAATCATGAAGTCTCAGCAGCTGCAGTTACACTGGCGCCCCCACAGGATAAGCCTTGCCAACACTCCATTGTGGATGATGGAGGCATCCAGCAGGCTCTATCCTCATTCATGAAGTGTTGTGTACTGATGATCACTGAGAGACAGACAGCCATAGTCTTCTGTCATACCCACCGGTAGCCCCACCCAGATCCAATACATAGTTCCAATCCTATGGCCACATAGAGGGCCTTAATCAAAGATGGTGGGTCACAAACCAACCAAAGCACGGACTATGGGGAACAGATTAGTGGGGAAGAAGGGTGGGCGAGGCAGGGAAGCCCATAGGAGGCTGGATGAGAACAATGAGAATGTATTATATACATGCATGCAGCTGTCAAAAGATGGAACAAATTTAATTAGTAGGAAGGGCAAAAGGAATAGAAATTCTAAATCTATTTCTCTTCTCTCCCCCCTTCCCCCCCTTCTCACACACACACATGCGCGCACGCGCGCACACACACACACACACAAAGGAAATGTATTTTGTCTTTTAGAAGTTTTTGCCAATTTAGTAGTCTTCATTTAAGTCTAACTTTTTTTAAAAGATTTATTTATTTATCATATATACACAGTGTTTTGCCTGCATGTACACCAGCAGAGGGCACCAGATCTCATAGATGGTTAGGAGCCACCTTGTGGTTGCTGGGAATTGAACTCAGGACCTTTGGAAGAGCAGCCAGTGCTCTTAACCGCTGAGCCATCTCTTCAGCCCCAAAGTCTAACATTTTTATACACGTAATGTCAACATTTTGAATGAAATTAGTCTAGTGACACAGTTCATGAACAAGATGGTGAATATACGGACTTGGAAAAAATAAAGTACCTCATTGACACTGCCTATATTTTAAAAGTTAAGGTATACTGTGTGGCAAAAGAGATCTTGGAGCCTGCCATGGTTTTCAGCCTTGAGATTTACACATCTAAATTTTAGCACATTGTACCAAAGAATGTACTAAAATTCTTTCCCTCAGACTCTAAAACTTAAAATTAATTTCATATCCATATATTGATTTGTGGACAGAAAAAAAAAAAGAATAGCTAAATTAGAAGGCTGGAGAGATGGCTTAGCTGGTAAAGTGCCCACTGGCACACGCATAAGATCCTAAATATACCCATCACCCACACAACAAGCCAGGAGCTGCAGTATACATCCTTAATCACAGCACTGGGAGGCAGAGACAGCCGTATCTAACCATCCTAGCCAAACCAATGAGCCTGAGACTGGGCAAAAGACCCTGTCTCAAAAACTAAGGTGGATACCCAAGGTCAACCTTGGTCATACACGTACATGAGAATCTACATATACACACCTTCATGAACACATAAAACACAAACACACACACACACACAGGAATAGCTAAATTACCACACAAATAAACTCAGAGTTGAGTTCACGGTGATATAATTTTCCCATTGTTGACTCTATTCCATGAAGATTTTAATGAGTGCAACTGGTAAAAATGAAAATATGTCTGCAATAATAATGTAAAAATCACAAATGAATTTGATTCCATGTACAGAACACTTTTCTGGAGAACATGTTTTTCTTAAGCTTAAGACGATACCCTCCTGGTAGATCAACAAGATCGATCTCCTTCTCAAGGTACCAGCTGAGTTCAGCGTGAGAAAAGAAAGCTTATTTGCTTCTTGTCATTAATAGTTAATTGTTATTGCAGCCTCTCGGGTGGGAGATGAGGAGTAGGGAAATTACAGCCATCCTTTGTAAAAGTGCTGCAATATTACTAGAGGTGATCACATGGCAGAACATGAATGCATTCCTTGGGAGACGGAAGGGAGTAGGCGAGGAGATTTTTCTCTCTCCCCCTCTAAAGCATTTTTATAAGTAGTCCACATGGGTTGGTAAATCAGTGTTAATGCCTCACAGAAGCGCCTGTGTGCTGGAACACTGTGCCCCTGTGTGCCTCAGAAGCAGCCCTCTCGGAGTGTAGCATGGGTACCCATTGTCATTTTCACACACGGCTGGACTGTGTCTTTCATGCACTCTGCTGATGACGTTCCTTGTGCCACTGCGCAGGGTTTTAGAAGGGTACTGACTTCTAATCTAGCACCGCTGAGATTTTGTGGCTCTCCTAAGTGGGGAGAAGAACAGAAGAAATCTGACCAGTGAAGGGTAACTGCTGGAAAGAAAAATAAAATTTAACTGTCTTAGAACACAGTGGAACAACAGATCAGATTGACAGCCTCCATTGAACAATACAACTGCTGAGGAGTTTCTGACTGGAGTGAAGAAAGCTGGAAACTGATGCGACATCTTTTTTTTTTTTTTTTTTTTCTTTCTTTTTCTTTAAGATTTATTTTTTTTTTCTGCTTACATGTACACCTGCATGCCAGAAGAGGGCACCAGATCTCATTATAAATGATGGTGGTTACCAGGAATTGAACTCAGGACCTTTGGAAGAGCAGACTGTGCTTTTAATCTCTGAGCCATCTCTCCAGCCCCTGATGAGGCATCTTAAACATATAAGGTCTTATAAATATCAGTCAATGTTAAATAAAACCATTGAGTTTTGAGTTGCTTGGAGTCACAAAAATCTGTGTACAAGGCCTCAGAGAATGTTCTAGCAGTAAGGTTATCTCTTGTGTCCACTGCTTACGTTTTATGACCTTGAGTATGTCCTGAAGAGAGAAGAATAAGTCAGTGACCTTGTACATGCAAAGAGTAGAAAATTCTAATATTGCTATTAATAACCAAAGAAATACCCTGACCTAAATTTGCTTTGAGTTTCAGGAAAAATGTATGAATGTGGTTTAGAAAATGAATTGCCATGTTATGCATGGAAATCAGTGTGCACCTAAGGAGGTATTCATTAGAAGCATTTATTTAATTGCTATAGCACTGCCTTTTGATGGCTCTGGAAAGCCTAACAGACCAATAAAATTATAAATGCATACTTTGAATTATTTGATCAACAGACTGAATATTACCCAACTTAATTTTGATTTTGAAGCTGTCTGGAGAGTTTCAGATTTGGGAACATATTTATTGAACGTCTTACATAAAATCAACACAAACTAGAAGTAGAAAGTGTCATATTCTGTTGGCACCTGTCAGTTTATCATAGTGTCCCATGAAATTATTATTTCAGAACAGTGTCTTTCCTTGTCAGTTGGCTGAGGAACTCTGGTTGAGTCCATCAGATGCAAGCTTCTAAAGACGCGAGGCTGAAGAGGCACTTTTGTCTTGTATTCTTATTGATGAGAGGTTTTTATTATAGTGATTCTGCATCCCACTGCCTTCATTGTCTCTGAGAAACCACAATGATACCTGAGTGCACACTGACTTTCTTAGACGCCTCTCTGCACATTTGCTAATGTGTGTTAACCTTTGGAATTGTAGTCAGTTAAATCAAATCCTCGTTAATGCTGACAAGATGTGCAGTTGTGGGACTGCCACAATGTATTCAATTAAGTTTGATTTTTTTTTCCCCATGATATCTTAGAAATAGTTGTCTGAGGTCCTTTGTCTGTATGTGAAAGACAGACACATAATTATGCTATTTTCTTAAGAGAAAAGAAATATTCATGGCACTGAGGTTCCCATAATCCTTTAGATCCTAGGTACACTTTCATCATAGCGTTCTTATTCTTTTCACAAAGCTATCTATGTTCCTAAAGAAATATTCTATCTCTGGGTGTCTTAGGCAACCTAAGCTTTGGCATAAATTTTCTATTTATTATATATAAAAAGAGCATTGCTCATTAATTCAGTGTTTGGGAAAGTGGCATTTCAGAATTGATTCTAAAGTAATCGTTTAAAAGTTAAATGGTCATTCTATAAAAAGTTAATGTATGCTAATCTTTTACCTTTTATTTTGGCATATACATAAACATTTAGGGAAAAGAGTTCTCTGAAAGTGATAGTATTTTTTAAATTTATTTTATCTGTATCAGTGTTTTGCCTACATGTATGGATGGGCACGACGTGCATGCCTGGAGCCCACTGATGCCAGAAGGAGGCATCAGATGCCCTGGGTCTGGAGTTACAGATAGCTATAAGCCGCTGTGTGCCTGCTGGGAACCCAACCCAGGTCTCTGCAAGAACAAGCACTCTTAACTTCTGAGCCATCTTTCCAGCCCCCATCATTTTCATCTGAATGACTATATGTTGTTGATATTACTGCTTGGTGTTAGAAATACACCAGGCAGTTCCACCAGTAGACATTTAACAAATGTCTCCTGCAGACCAAATCCTGCAAACCAAATACTGATTGGAGTGTGAGTCATCTCACCCCAACCGCCACAGTCACTTACTAATTTTCAAGGAGGTTTTTACTGGGACACAGCTACTAAAAATAACTTCAGGGTGGACCTTCATGGTAGACAAGCGAACCTGAATACATTTATAGGGGAAAAGTCCAACACGATGACATCAGTGGAAAAGTACAGCTGTATTTATCTGGCTGTACATGGTTGTTTATCTTTTCTTTGTGTACTATCTTAGAAAACCAAACTACAAATGTGTCTTCCATTCCCAAAGTTCATCTACATAAAGTGAAAATTAGCCCAGTAACATTCAGAGTTCAGCCTTGTCTAAGATTAGACAAAATAAGAACAAAAATATTAAAATCCTTTAGAAGATTGTATAGAATTCTTAAAAATATATTAACATGAAATGGTAAATAGTCCCCTTAGCTGTCTTGTTCACTTTTTCCCTATCACTGTTAGCTGAATTGGTTTTAATAGTAGATGAAATCAGGTTCCATCCATTTGGCATTTATTGTTGGTTTGTATTGAGAGCTTAAGTACAAAGACGACACTATCCGAAACTTTCCATGGAGGAATTAAAAACTTATTGAATAAAAATGTATTGTCTGTTGTTAAATATGTGTAAGTATGTTGTATGAGGGAAGAGAAATGTTGGTTAAAGGATATAATTCTACATAGAAGAAATAGTTTGAGAAATCCACTATACAGAATGGTAACTGTACTTAAGAACAGTATATAAATTGGTCAGGGAAGTCATATCAATAAGTAAATACTCCATAAGAAGAGACATAAAATTAAAGAGGGGCTATGAAATAATGTTTAATTTCTCGCATACAACAAGTCTGCAGTTAGCAGCCCTGATGAGACTCAGTAGTTAACCATGTCCCATTCCTTCACGCTGCCATTTTTGCCACATGCCTTCTGACTTTGTGCTTTCCCTCTATGGCTAAAAACTAGCAACCACATCTCTTCATGTGTTTCAGTGTTCATGGTAAAGGAAGAGTCAGAATGCCCTCTGGTGCCTGCCTGTGCTAGGTGATCACACCCGGTTATGCAGGCAGGTTGTAAAAGCAAGGTTTTAGTTTTCAATAAAACTCTCAATTCCATTCAGCTTTAAATGTTAAAACAAACTAAAAAGAACTTCTGTCTTTTCTTGGAAGACAGATGCGTACATAAGTTGTTTTGTTAAGGGGGAAATATTTTCATGTAGACTCATTAAAAAGGGCAGTAATAAATAAGCCATAGAAACAGACAAAAAAAATTTCTGATTTCAGGTAAGAATTTCAATGGAAGTAACATTTTAGTTGGGGCATCTGAGACAGAAGGGCATGGTGAAGGAGTTGTAAGCTGCCAAGTCAGGCAGATACTCCGAGGGTGCATGGCACATCATATTTAGAGACTAGACAGATGAAATTATGGTATGTCTGTATCTAAGGGAATGTATCAGTGTGTTGATAACAAAGTTATATGCAGATTTTACAGAGACATTTGGAGATTCACCTATGAAGGATCTTTATTGCTGTGCCAAATAATTTAACTTTTATTGTTTCCCAGAACTTACAAAATATCAAATCAAATGTTGTGACCTATTAATGAGATTTGATGCTTTGGATCCAACCTTCCCTGCCTGTTCATTGTTTTCCACCATTATAAACCACATCCATGCCAATATCTTTGACCAAATATAATTTATTACCACCTTTCCCATCCCCCAGTCAGCATGCCCATTCCACATTCACATAGCACCTCCTGTGATGAAGTCTACTGAAAGACGCCCCCTTCTCTGTCTCAACTGAAGGGCTACCCTTACTCAGGGCCCACTGTGAAAGCCCATCTGATCGCGTGGCTACATCTAGTCACTGTACTGTGATGTTAGCAGCGTTTAACGGACTTTCTCTCGTTCTCTGTTGGAACAGATGAGGTAGGACAGATCCAAATTCCTACTCTGGATTCATACATCAGAAACAATGGCTCAGCCCCAGTTGCAGGATGATTTCATTTCAGATGATCACGATAATTGATGTTCTGAACTACACTCAGATGGCAACTGATCAGATGTGCCCCGCCCATCATATGGGGATATGGCACCAACCAGGTCTAAGAAGGCCATGGCTATAGCTTTAATGCCTCTCTTCCCTCTTGCAGGGGGTCCCTTGTGGTATTTTATCTCATGGTAGGGACCACGTTAGCACTTCAGAATCTCTGCCTCGCCATATAAAGAAGTTCTGCTTTGGCGCAATTATATTCCATGCACGCCAACTTAACTGTGATATTAAAACTATTTGTGTATATTTCTAAATGGTAGCCTGGTGGTTAAGAGCTCAGTCACTAGGTCAAACTGTCACAGTTCAAATCTCAACTTACAAGATACGTAACTTGAAACAGTGCACCTCAATTCCTCATCTACTCAGTAAAAAGCTTAACAGTCATAGTATTGCATTGTGAGGATGAAATGAGATGCCCATGTAGACGCTTTAATCAAGTGTCTCAGATTAAATGGCCTTGCTCATCAAATCTGGACAATTGTCTTAAGTAAGGAAACCCTCTCTCATATGTGTAACTTCCAGTATTATGTGCTTGCTGTCTGAAAGCGAATGCATGTCTGAATTAATTGATTTCAGTAGTTCATGACTTCAAAAAGAAAAGCAACCACTGGCGAAGGATGGTAGTAGATCCAGGCTTCTCTCAAACACAGAAAGTCATTGGCCCCATGGAGATGCAGCCAGGGTCCAGGAGTAGATCAGTGATGAGAGTGAAACAGGCCCTCTGTTGACTCTTTAGCACCAAAAAGAAGAAAGAGAGAGAAAAGGTGGGAAAAATCAGGGATACCAATAAACTGCTGGAATGAAGGCAAAATTAACACGAGTCCTTCAAAAATCATGGAGTTTAACTCAGGAACTGTGGTTTCATAACTTCTAAGAAAATAAAGGCATGCACAAAGAACACTGCAGGGATAAAGTAGAAACAGTGTAAGTGTCTGTCAATAAAACTTAATTAAATAGATTTTGAAATAGTTACAAGATGATCAGATAGACCTATAGTTTTACATTTAGAAAATGCCAGCCTCTGTGAGGTGAAAACAAAGAGATGGCATCATAGTGCACATAGCCTGTATCTGTAAAAATATATAATCTTATTTATGTATGAAAGAATGAGCCCAGGGAGAGATACAGAAAATAGTAACTACTATCATGCAGTAAAAATTTTTTTCATTGTACCTTGCTTTTCAAATTTTGACAATGCACAATCTGAAAAAAAAATGTTTTTTTCTAACATTAATCATGAAATTTGAGTTTTTACAAATACCACTGCTAAGATTTGTGTTTTGCAGTCTATTTGTGCATTCGCTCTAACTGCCGCTCTTTAGATGTGAAGACCCTGGGTGCTGAGGTGCATGCCAGAAGCCAGACAGCAGGCTGGCTCTAACCTCGTTTATATCATTAACTTCTGTCTGGCCTTGAACTAACTTTCTTAAATTTCAGTGAGCCATATGGCTACTTGTATAGTGTTTCTCCAAATGGGTACGTGAGTTTATTGCTTCATTAGCTAGCTTTGGGGGTCTTCAGATACTGAAACAGCATAAACAACTAAACAGCCTCATGTAGGGAGAATGGTACAAGTTAAAGACATAGATTTGTATTTTACACACACGCACACACACACACACACACACACACACCTTAGTTGCTGTCAGAAAGACAGACAAGCATGAGGTTCCTCAGAATAAAAACCTATCCTGTTTCCTCATCAAATATGCAGAAATGACCTAATCATACCCAGGATGAAAGAACTGTACTGACTTCTGATGGGCCATAAACCTGAGTGCGGCATTACTTTCCTGAGGCTGACGTATTTGATTTCTGCATGGCCTCATCCTGTTCCCCCGAGGAAACATGTTTCCTTTTGCTTCATGTCCATCTGTAACAAAGCCAAAGGAACTACACAAAACCCTCCAGTGATAAGTCGTCCATGCATCACACCACAAGCCTCAAGGGTCCGTATTCCAAGTGCTTTATTCATGTTCTTGTTTTTTGTTTATTTAATCAGTGTCTCACATAATTTTTAGCAATACAACATTGATGGGACAATGTCTCAGTGAGTCAAAATGCAGGCCTGCAAGCCTGAGGACTTGAATTCAGTCCTCAGAACCCACATGGTAAGAGCAGAAAACCAACCTCCACAAATGCCCCCTGCCCTCCACAGGTGCATGTGTCCTCCCACATAAATAAACAATACATGTAAAAAAACCTTTAATATAATTTTAAGAATTACACAAGAAATTCATTATCTAGTTATTATCAGTAATATTCAAAACCCCTTTAACTGCCATGCACTATATAGCTAATTTCTTTCTTTCTTTCTCTTTTTCTTTTCTCAAAAGTTGACTTCTATACCACACTCCTCAATATAATCAGCACTGTGTAATAGGGTAAATCAGATAGTATTTTATGAATCATGAAAGGACAGCTGTGAAAATACAGCTCCTTCATAAAGTTGTTTAACTCAAAATTTTGTGTTTGCACAGACAACAGCCTTAAGCTGTGTTCTGTATAATTAGATAATTCTTTTTAATATTATCATTTGTTTCACTTGAGTGTGAACTCTGTGTAACCTAATGTCCTTTCTTTGCTGTTAAGAGCCAAAGTCATGTGTGAGGGTGTTTTAGGCTGCACAAGCACACTCTGCAGCAATGTGAACTAAAGGCAAATTGACAAAGGTTCCCAAGAAATAATCTCCTTGGTAGCCACAGCCTGTGCTGCTGCAACTGCACGCCACGTGCCTTCGCCTCAGACCTTAAGGATTAAACCAAAAGTTTCCTACCAGTATGAAGAAGATGTAAGAGAAAGAATCCAATTGAATTTCATTCACTGGTATCATTAGATGGACGGACTCACCTGGGTTTCTTAGAGAAACAAAACCAATAAAAACCAACGATGGCCGCAAATAATGAGATTTACTAGTCACATGATACAAGGAGAGAATTCCAAGACCCTTTGTCTTCAAGGTGCAGATGCAGGAGACTCAATGGAGCACTTCCAATATGAGTCAAATCTATATATAGAGATGGTGTAAAGTCTATCTGAGTCCAGCTCTGAAGGGCTGACTCAGAGATAACCAGAGGAAGTGAATCTCTTACTTTTCAGAGTTTGGAGGAGGCCCACCTACACTGAGAGCAATACCCAACTGAAGTTTCTTCTTTGGCTGCCAGCCTCATCCAGAACTACCCTCAGAGACACACCCAGAACAATGTTCAACTAAATATCCGGGTACTCTGAGGTGCAGCCAGGTTGACACATGGCAGTGAGTTTCTATATTGTAGCATCTATCTTCATACACTCAGGCCTAAGAAAATTGATTCCAGAAAGATGATGTCAGTACCCAGCTTGTGTAATTTGTAGAAGATTTAGGATTAAAACCTATTAATTTGATTATATAATTTGTTACTATTATATTTTCATCTAACTCTCATTCTAGTATTTCATGGTTCTTTTTAAAATTATTATTAATGTAAATTTAAGTGTATCTTCAATGTTTTAATAAATCTCATTTATGTGTGCCAAGGGAGAGAAAATGTACTTGGGCTAGTAGACACATGGCCTTAGGGAAGTTGTTAATACTCTTGAGGCTGTTTGCTCATTAGTCAATCATAATAACTGTACCTGCTTCTTAGGGTTGTTTTGTTGTTTGCTTTGTTTAGATGGAGGACCTCCCTACCTAGCTCAAGGAAGCCTCAGATGAAATCCTCCTGCCTCGGCCTCTGAGTGCCGTAGTTAGAAGTGTACACCACCAAACCCAGCGTGCTGGTTTTAAAGATTAAATGGTCAGTGTGTTGAAAATAAGCAGGACATAACACATGCAGCCAAAGTGTTGGCTCATTGTGATTCATCATGTGGAGCCTTGTGTGCCCGGGTTTCTCCTCAGTTCTTTTTCTTTTCCTGTTTTAGTCACTGGCCTAGTGCAGCACCTGGCTCTGGTCTCTCTACCGTTTCGTACTCTGTAAGCACTCAGGAAATTCCCCATCCATATTGTTGCCCTCAGCACAGAGAAGAGAACCACATGTCTCAACGCTAGAGGAGAAGATGGGTTGGATCAGTCTAACGGGACGAGTATGGTTGGCTCACGGGCCTTGTGTGTTTTACAGCTGCTGCCCTTTGTGTTGGATAGTTTTGGTGGTTTGCTTGAGCAGAACATCAAAATCAACGTATACACCCAATGAGTGTTGTCCAGCAGCGTGGGCATCATGTTTCCAGGTAGATCAACAGGCTGGACATCAGAGAGAACAGAACCCTGCAGGCCATCATGCATTCTAATTTCATCTCTGGGACTGTCGGCTGCTTCTGCACTGCCTGTCATGATGTGTCTGCTGAGCATCTGATGAAAAGAGATGACGGAGAAATGGGAATGCATCGCTGTCCCGGAAGGCTTTGCCCCGTGACTGGCCTTACTGTGTGACAAAGCCCTGTAGCTTGAATTATTTAGGGTCCCATACGTTTACCAAGCGTGGTTTGGGCAGGGCTTAAACAACATCCACCTTCTCCTTGAGACAAACGATGCGTTAAACATTTGAAGTGTTCATTTTCTCATCATCAAGAACATTTTCTGACATTATTTCTGGGAAGGAGTAGGATTTCCGTTACTTAACGAGAGTCTTATAATGCAGCATATTCCATATTGTATGGATACATATATCTAGAGGGTTTTTATAAAATTAAGCTTCTCTTGTCGTTACCAATCTCTTTGTGACATTACCTTGGTGAAGTTCAATATCTGAAGGTAAAACTCGACTTCAGGGGAAATAACCATGTGATTCTTGGACCTCATTTGAAATCTTCCACTTGTGGGAAATTGAGAACAACATGCACACCTGGCTATGAAATATCACATGGTCTCTCACACATCAGGAATTGTAGAGCATTTACATGAGGCATATATACATGCTGTTAACACACAGATCCATTTCCTATGTGGCTAAATGGTTTGTTTGATCTACTAAGTCATTGGGCTTTCCCTTGAAGATAAAGGTTAATGTGTACAAGTCTAGTCAGGCAGGACGGTGGACCTTAGACTTCCTTTCCTCTTATCAGGGGATTAATTGCTCATGGGGCCCCTTATTCCCCAGCTGGAACCCCCAGCACTGCTCTTTCTTATCTCTTTCATTTTGAGGTGTTTTTTTGTTTGTTTGAGGTTTTTTGTTGTTGTTGTTGTTGTTGCTATTTTCCATTCCTTATTATTTTCTGTTTTTCTTCTACCTATTTTTCTGCCAAAAAGATTTTGAGCAAGAATAAATAAATATTTTTAAAAGGAAGGAAGGAAGGAAGACATTAAAAAGATGGCTGGAGATACAGCACGGTGGCATAGTGCTTACTCAATGAATGTGAGGCCAAACCTCTCAGAATAAAAACTCTTGAAAATCACAGGGACTGAAAAGATGATCATTGGTACTGATGGACAATAGGAGTAAAGCTTCCGCAGTGGCTTTGTCTGTGAGGACTGACTTTCTCATGGGGATTGACAAACTCAAAAGGTTTTGAGTACCTACGAATCAGGAGAAACAATAGACACAGGAGCAAGCAAGGCAATGTGACTTTAATATTATACATACACATAGACAGATTATTAGACATTGATGTAAAGTGTGTAGAAGATGTGTGCTGAATCCTAAGAAAGTGAGGTCAGAAGGGGTCTCCTTTAGATTGCATGATTAGAGTAACATATATATATACATATATATTATTTTATTAATTTATTCTTATTACATCTCAATGGTTAGCCCATCCCTTGTATCCTCCCATTCCTTTCTCCCTCCCATTTTCCTCTTATTCCCCTCTCCTATGACTGTGACTGAGGGGGACTTCCTCCCCCTATGTATGCTCATAGGGTATCAAGTCTCTTCTTGGTAGCCTGCTATCCTTCCTCTGAGTGCCACCAGGTCTCCCCTTATGATAGGCAGATTTGGGCCCAGGGGTCCCGCTCAAACTATGCCACCAGCCAAGGACAATACAGGCCGTAAACTTCAAACCCCGACCCAGATCTAGCCAATGGACAGGACATTCTCCACAGTTGAGTGGAGAGTGGGATATGACTTTCACATGAACTCTGGTGCCTCATATTTGAGAGTAACTTATACAAGGATGAATGTTTAACAGGAAGTTGAGGAAAAGCAAGATCATAGAGTGACATGGAAGCTGAAAGAGCAAGGCTTCCAGGAGGAAGGAGCAGCC
Source organism: Acomys russatus (assembly GCF_903995435.1). NCBI lineage: Eukaryota > Metazoa > Chordata > Mammalia > Rodentia > Muridae > Acomys > Acomys russatus. The sequence goes on from NC_067167.1 coordinate 36,401,879, forward strand.
CACTCTGTCAAGCTGCTGCTAGAGAAAGTTAGGAGCCTGCAGATGCCTGGCGCATGTGACTCTACGAAGGCCACTAGTGATCTCAACAGGACTGGTGCCTTTTCACTCTTGGGACCGTCAGATGAGTGGTGAGGGAAATACGGATTACGGTAAGGTCCAAGCTAAGGATGATTTGCTTGAGGATGTTTTGTCTGAATGGTTCTCAGAAACAAACATTTTTGTTTTCTCAACAAAGTAAAGGAATAACAGCTAAATAGAGAGGCAGACCATATGGTTTTATTTTCAAGAAAGCTTACAAATGTTCATACACTGGCAGGAATAACCCATTAGTGATGGAGGAAACGAAGATGGAGAAAACAAGCAAAAGAAAGTTCTTGAGAACAGAACACAGGGTGGGAGAATAAATGGTGGGGTTTGCCCTTGGTAAGAATAAGAGCTACGTCTCTCATGGGACTGAGAGGCCAGGCCTTCCCAAGCGTACATCCAGAGAGAATACAGTGCAAGGCGCACACTGGAAGCTCATGAAACACTTGCTGAGTGACTCCAGTAGACATCCATTCCAAGCCAAGGAAAACAATGTGAGCCGAAGACGCAGAAAGGCTGGAGGAGTGCAGAGTGAGCGAGAGAAATTAGGGAGTGGTGTGGCTTATTCATGCCCCTTGGTTAGTTGTTGCTTGGTCCCTAATGTGTTTTTATGGTCCAAATCATATACCTTCACTTTTCTTACTCAAACATTAATGCGACAGCATAGCCTATGTGGCATCTACTTAATTTGGTTTTTAGGTTTATTTGATATCTATTGTGATCCCTTAATGATAAGGCTCAAATGGAAAGTAATCTGTTTTCTACCTTACTAATTCATTTTCAGATACATGGAAGGCATCTAATTCGTTTATCTATGCCTGCACTTTCCCTTAGTTTCCAGGGTTATTTTTAGCACTGATAAAATTACTGATTATTTTAAATCAAAACACAGATTTATAGATAGCACATCTATTTCACCTTAAGGGCAAAGTGCTAACTGACACTTGGTAAGGTGTACTTCATGGTTATATGACCAATGTTTGCTTACAAGGCTAGGAAAATTATAAATTACCCTAAATGTATTGGTTATGCTGATGACATTTGTACACACTCACTTCTGTTATATTTGACAGTGGTGGGATGGGCTCAAAAGGAATAAAAGACAAATTATCTGTTATTAAAAATATACAAAGTACATTTTGAACATGAAGAAAACATAAAATGCCCTTGTAAATGTGTTACTTAATACTTAACCTCCTCAGAATCTCTGACACCTAGGAGTATTAAAAATCAAAGTCTATACAGAATCTGTATCAAATAAGGTGTTTTGACACTGTGTTTAAGATGGAGGAGATGATTCTCCTGACGGCAATGAGTCCTGTGATTTTTCCCTCTGCCTTCAAAATAAATGAACTGATAAAAATTTGAAGTTTTCATAGATATCTCTAGTTCAAATGCAATATGAACAGAAATGGCATTTGTGCACATTCTAATGGACTGTGTGGATGATGTGACTCTATTTTATCATATGGTGATAAAAGCTGAAAAGTAATGTACTCAAAGGGATTTTGATGAGTTAATAACAAACATGTAAATTTACGCTCACACATCCCTGGGTGAGAAATGACCTCCTTTTATTCTTGGGGTACTCTGAAGTTTTCACTCAAGGCTTGTTAGAAAGCCATCTTAAGTTGGTCGCATTTCCTCTTACTGTGTTCTGAGACTGTTCCATATCCTAACAAGTCACTTGGGTTTACTTTGGACATCAAAAAATGTGTGGTCATAGTTAAGCTTAAAAGATTTTTCTGGACTGGGGAGATGGCTCAGAGAATAAAGCATTTGTCACACGAGCGTGAGAACTAGAATTCAGATCCCAAAGAGGCAAAGACAGAGGACCACTGAGGCAAGCTGGCTAGCAGGAATTGGCAAGCTTCTTTGAGAAACTGCCTGAATAAGGAGAGACACTAAAATGAAGGTCTAGGTCAACCCTGGGGCCTCTGCTTGCATAGTCATAAACATGTGCACACACAGGCACACATACTACATGGAGAGAGAGGGAGGGAGGGAGGGAGGTGGGAGGGAGGGAAGGTGTGACAGAGAGGGGAAGGGGAGAAAGGGAGAGGAGAGGAGAGGGAAGGAAGGAAGGAAGGAAGGCGGGCAGGCTTTTTAGTTCAGGACTAAGAGACAATTTAAGAGCATAGCAAAGGGAGGCAGAGGCAGGCAGATTGCTGTGAGTTCGAGGCCAGCCTGGTCTACAAGTAAATCCAGGACAGCCAAGGCTACACAGAGAAACCCTGTCTCAAACAAACAAACAAACAAACAAACAAGCAAACAAAAACACAAAAAACAAAGGGGGCTCTGGATGAAAATAACTTAAATTTCAATCCTAATGATGAGAAAAAGCAAACCAGTTGAAAAGTAACTAGGAGAGAATCATGCTAGAGTGTGTGATATACCCAAAGTCAAAAGGCACTCTTACTGTCCTGTCCATCCCACTCACCTCTGCTCCCTGCCTCCATGGTGCCCGTGCACCAAGTCTTACCAGATCATCTGGTCCCCTTCAATAGTCCCAGAATGGTATTTCTTGGGAATCCCTCAACAACACCAATAGTTCCCATAGTTTCACATGGCTTGTGTAAGGGAGAAGTTTGCTGCTCTCTTTCCTCAGGGCCACCTACACCCAAGTCTTTTGTGCCTAGAAAATCACCATAGCTCTTTAACAGTGGTAATGGCTTTCTGCAGCTGGGTCAGGCTTTCAGGGCTGACAGAGATGCTCTCGGTGTCCGCACCAGTGATGCTGCCGAGGCTCCAGACCTGAGGCCATCCCTGGGTGAAGCTGTGTTCTATGGGCACCAATGGCAGGGGACTCCTCTCGCTCCTCCCCTCTGATGTTAGCACCGCTTTGTACATAGCAGAATAGCATGGCGTTTCAGAGTGTGTAGGACATGTGTATGCGCATGCACGTGCACTTTAGTTTCATTTCATGGAGGACTGTCACAAGTTTTGATTTGCTTCCTATTTCCTTCTAGGCTATCATCCTTCACTCCCCCCTTTGGGAGGCCTAGCCCTCACTCCCCCTGGGACAGAGTCTTTCATGGGAAACTCCTTAACCATTCATAGACATAGGCTACTTTTTCTAGCTCATAAGATTTTGGTCTGGCAGATCATTCTGAATCTTCCCTTTGATGGACAAACCATTATTTCAAGAGATGCACATGGGCCTATCAATCCTATATACTGGAAACTATGGAGCCTCGGTGGTTAAGAGCACCTGCTGCTCTTGCAGAGGACCTGAGTTCAGTTCCCGGCACCCACACCAGACACCAGCTCGCAACCTTCCAGTAGATACAGTAAATAACGCATCCGGGATAGGAAATGCTGAGAAGGCCGACTGTGACAGACAAGACAACGTTTTTTAAATAATCTCATTAGGAAGTCCTCTGCAGAAGTAATGTTTTAGCAGAAATCTGGATACAGTGAGATGCTGAGACCCACTGTATCATAGAAAACGTTTCTACTAGTGAGGCTACCAGTGCAAAGGCTTATGGGTATGCCTCAAAGAGCACAGCACAGGCAAGATTCCTAACATCTACCTCTGACCTCCACATGCACATGCACAAACATGCGCTCAACACGTGTGTACACACATGCTCTCATACCACACACACATGCACATGAAAAGAAAGAAAAAAAAATGCTGGAGTTAAAAGGGAAATGGCAAGGACGCAGCACTCAAATAGGGCCATGTCGGGTTCGAATTTCACTCTGAACAAGTTAGGATGCTCCTCAGAGGGTTTTAAGATAGTACTGACATGATTTAGTGTGTGTGTGTGTGTGTGTGAGAGAGAGAGAGAGAGAGAGAGAGAGAGAGAGAGAGAGAGGGAATCACTCTGGCTTTGTGCAGAGGCGAAAGGAAGCTGGCAGCCGGGAGACCAGTTAGAAGCCTGCCACTGTGACCCATAATGGTGGAAGTCAGGAGCTAGTGGTGAGCGCTGTTGGGAGCGATTTTGCTGTGTTCGTAGGGAAAAGGACTTCCGTTACCAAGAGTAGGGCACACACACAGAAAACAAAAATGAATGATACTGCTTTTTTGTTTTATTTTGTTTTTTCACTTAAGCATTGAAAGTATAAAGGTGCCAGTTAGAAAAAGAAAAGAGCAAAGATCCACTCTGTGTGAAAGATCAGGCCTGGCCTGTAAACGAGTGTGCAGTCCCTCCATTGGATGGGCAAGCTTGAGTTCTTGAGGAGAATTTCTGGTTAGTTGGAGACTGTGGTTTGGAGAAGGGAAAAGAGATTGAGGATTGAGCACCAGGACTCTCCGGCATATAAGGGATTGGGGAATAGAGGGAGGGAATAAAAGAAGACCTGAAAACCTGAAAAAGAGTGGCCAAGGAGAAGCCACATGGGGAGCATGAGGTCCCGGAGCCTAGTATGGAGAGACTGTGTGGAGAAGGAAGGAATCCCTTGTGAGGCGGCATGCCAACGCTGCTGGTGGCCCAACAGGGTGAAGACTGAGGACTGTACACCGGAGGCAGCAACTCACATTCGATTTCCTGGCAGCCAAAGTGCTAACTGGTGCTTAGACTCTGGTGCCCACTGGAAGCTCACTTCCCCCTGGCGGGTGCCCTTGCCAGACCACAGAGGAAGAGGATGCAGGCAGTCCAGGCGAGATCTGATAGGCTGAGGTCAAATGATAGGGGAGGGGACGGGGGGGGGGGGCTCCCCATTTCTGAGGACTAGGGGAAGGCAGAGGGGTGGAGGAGGGAGGGTAGGTCTCGGAGGAGACAGGGAGAGGGCTACAATTGGGATGTAAAGTGAATAAAGTATTTAAAGGAAAGAAAGAAAGAAAGAAAGAAAGTAAGTAAGTTTGTGCCTGTCACGTTTCCTGTGGGGGAGTAGCCTGCTCAGTGGTGTGCATGGCAGGCCAGTCACTGAGAGAGCCTAAATACTAGATGACCCCCTAGCAGATTGTCCCACCTCACTCAAGCCTAAAGGCACAAAGATCAAGTGACTGAGACACAAATTATTTATGCTATGGATATTGATGTTCATTAAAATTTCCTCTGATTTTTAAACAAAATTTAGCCAAGAAAAATCTTAGTGTTTAATACTTATTCACTGAAGCCATTCATTAGGATACATTTTCAGGTGGGCCATTATGGGATCAAAGATCATGAACAATTTTTAAGACTATTGGGAGTGCTCTGGTACTCTTAAAAAATTAATTTACCTTGCTACCAGTAATGTATAAATAATTAAGCTTTATTGAATTCTTACTGGAGTTATGCCATGTATCTTGATGTCACAGTCTGTGGGATTCTCAAAGTATTTCAGCTCCCTTTACTCTAAGAAAATGAGGTTAGCACTGTACAGACAAAGAAATGTTTGCCTTTCCTTTGTTCTATCTTATTTGTTTCCAACTAAATACTCTAATAGGAATAATTATAACAATCAATTGTTTACATGTATTAAATGCAAATGGGATGGTAGGAGAAAAATTAGTTTTTGAATCAGACCAGTGTATATTTGAATCTCCAACTCATTATTTGGGCCTGTTATCAGCCACTTTAATTTCCTCTTCAACAAATATTTGAATATTAATCTCCATTTCTTAAATCATAAAGAAAGTTAAAATTAGATAGCTATGAGACCTCTGTTTCCAAAAAGGAAAATTATTCATGAAAATGGTAGAACGTTTAAAAAAAACTTTTTTTTTCCTGAAAATATCTTACTTTCTTTTAAAGTCAAAAAGAAAATTTTTCCTCATGTAACATACCTTGTCCACAGTTCGTAAAATTCTCATTTTAAAGGTTTGGTAATTATTATGAGAGAGGAAAAAAAAAGAACAAACCACATGAATTTCAATGCTACCGAAGTGTTGAAACAGCAAGCGCCTGGGGCGTCTCCCGGGACAGCACAGGCTGTGGCTGTAGACCTGGGCTCAGCAGTGTCTCTAGAAATAGTAGCAGCGGGTTAGCTGCAGGTGGCTAAACAAGGGCTCAGCTCACAGGCTTTCTGATTAGTGCAACTTGCCGTGGTGACGGAATAGCAAGAAGAAGAATAAATGGAAGTCGGATGTATCACAACACTCGGTCAGTTTCCAAGCCGGTAAGAGAATAAGCCCGCGGGACAGGGAGAGGGTGGTCTGGGTGATGCGGTGAGGTCGGGAGCGTGAACGTGGGATTTCTGTTAGTGGCCTTTGGAATGAGTCAGCGAAGAAGCCTTTTGATTCTCAGAGAAGCAGATTTAGCCTCTAAGTCCAAAGTGTAAACTCACTAGGCAGTTATTGAGAGTGTCTTTACGGTAACGACTCACCATCGTCAAGAGCGTCTGCAAAATTAACAACCACACCAAACGGGTGGAATTACAAATGCATCCATTTGGACAGAACCCAAAAGTTTCATAAAAGATAGTAAGCGAAGCAGACATTTTCTCTGTTTGGTTCAGTGTATTTCCTGCACTGACATTGGGGGCTGGTCGGGGGCAGGCGGGGGGGGGGGGGGGGGGGTTGACCTCATCTGTGGAAACCAGAGAATGGAAGAAGGTTTGCAGTGAGCTCAGCCAGAAAACCTAGACATTTTTACAGTGAGGGCGTCTGGGGTCCCCACCTTCGCAGACTTCACTAAAATGCCAGTCAGTATCTTCTGCTGTGAGCCAGTAAAGAGACTGATGAATGAAAGGTTTTGATCTGAGATGCCCCTGGCCTGCTTCCCTGCGGGGAATGGCAGCTTCCCGTATCCTTTAGTGAACCAAGAACCCTGGCCTTTAATCTGAGTAGCTCCCACAATAATTTTAGCCCTGATTAAAAAATATTTATGAATTCATTAGTTAAGCTGCGCAGAAAGTAATGCTCTAAGGAGACTCTCACAAAATGTTTACACAGAAATTTATTTCAAAATATGTTTATTGAATTCCCACTGTGTTCTTGGCACTATGTGCAGGGTCTGAACATGCAGAGATGAAAAAAATGGAAATTTAGTTTGAACGTTTAAAATAGTATTAGTGTTTCTAGTATTGGTACAAAGTTATGGGCAATTTTTACTTTATCCATGGCCCTTAAGGATAAATAGCAATGTCAAAAATAATGTAGCTAGTGTTTCCATCCATCCTTCTAATAAAATTGGATTAACTTCCTGTCTGACTCAATATCACAGAGACCAACCATCAGGACAGCCCAGATAAATCATTTGACTTGAGAAATCAAGCTCCATTTCCCACAAACTACAGGGCTGCCAGAATTTTTTTTCATTTGAGTGCAGCTCTAATAGGAAACAGGAGTAGATAATAATGTCAAAAAGAGGACCAAAATTTCAAAGTAGCATTTAAGGCTTAGCAGCCAGACTTTAGGAAGAAGAGAAAAAAGGAAGTTTTTAATGATTATATATATATGGATTTATTTGTTTAAAACTTTTACTTACTAGATGGTAAAGTTTCAAAGTGCATGTGGCTTTTTAGCTCCTTATACCAAAATACTTTTCCCTACAGCTTCCAAAATTTTCAATCCGTCTTTTAAGTGGTCATCACAAATCACTCGGTTACTAATTGATCTGAATAGTACTGTATAAAATTACCTGTTTCTATATTTAGCTGCAATAAGGAAGACTAAGCTATATATAGCCTCTTTGTTTTTCTGATCAACTCATTCATTTACTTCTATGGGGCATTTTAATAATTAAATCACAGATAGAGCAATCTTAACAAACACATCACAGCCTCAATCCTACTGAAAGGAATGAAGAAGTCTCACTGTAAGGCTTACTAAGTACGAAGACAAGACTGGTGCAGTGTTTGGAATCTTTGTTGCAGACAGCAAGCATTCCGAATCTTGCTTTTCTGGAATGAGGTGGCTTTGAAAGCACTAATCAGAGAAATAACACGTTGCGAGGAAATTATAAGGTTATTATTATGCTGCCATCTCTTCTCAGATGAAAGGACCACGGGCACACTAAAACTTACTCCACACGCTGTCTTTATTCACTTTAACTTAGGCAGAAAATCGGTAATGCCCACTGTGACAGAAAAATAAGCAAGATTACCAAGGACATTCAACCACAGCCTTTTTAGTTGCGTCTCAAAAACACATGCCAGTAAACCACACTTCACTCTCATCGTGTTTCTCGGAGACTTGTGCAGCTCACCAGAGGAGGGAAGGCAGAATTCTATTACAGTCACTGACGTGAAACATAAACTCCTCCATGGTGGGAATCAAAAGAAAAAAATGCGTGCCATCCATCCATGCAGGGTTACACTGCAAACCACTCAGATGGTGTTTCAGAGCTTGTGTGGTCTCCCGCCCCTTCACTGCTCAAACTCTTATATGTGATCTCTCACAAGTTTGGAAATAACATACCCCTGTTGTTTGAATATTAGAACATAAAAGATAAAGGGGGGGGGGGGCATTTGACTCTTTCACTCATAGCAAATAAAGCACCAGTGGCCAGGATAAATTAATAAGTTCTTCATTTTAATGTGGTATCTATATATCTGGTGACTTAAAACAGCCTCCATTTATGACTAGAGAGCAAGTTCTCTGGGGTATTTAAGGTTTATGTGTTTTCCCTTGGACACCTATTTCTAAGCAATTCTAGATACCATTTGCAAGTGAGTCCTGAGTATTTGGACAAGTGCTGGGATGTCTCCTTGGTCCTTTTAAATGTGCTCTCTGAGTGAAGCACTCAAAGAAAGTGATAGAGTTTTGTTAACTTTTGTTTGTTGGTTTGCTTCTTGTTTTGTCCTTTTGTTTTTATTGTTATTAGCAGTTTTGTTGTTTGTTGATTCATTGAGACAGTCTCACTATGTGGCCATGGCTGGCCTAGAACTTGTTATGTAGACCAGGCTAACCTTGAACTCACAGAGATCCTTTTCTGTTGGGATTAAAGCTACATCCCAGCCACCACACCCATCAAGTTTTAATATCTTGATGGGGCACATGGTAGAAACCTGAAATTGTCTGACCTTGTTTTTCCAACAATGCTTACCAGAGCAACAATATTTTTCTGCCTGGACCCCACTTGAGCCTCCTTCAGCCCAAACTCTGGCTGCTATCTTCCGCCCCAGAGTAAGAAATGACAAGGGAAAGAATGACACAAGGAAGATTGGAAGCACAGGGAATAACAATAGGTGAAAATGCAAGACAGAAGAAGAAAGATTATCAGGGAGAAACTTCTTTTGGTTGGAACACATAATAATGAAACTTGAAAAGTCTGTTGAAGAAAGTAAGTTGCTGTTACATCCGCTTAGTGTGTCCAGGATAAAAACCATGGTCACATCATAGTTTTTCGTCAGTCTTAAAAGAAATTTGTATTGACCCTCTATTGTCTTCAAGTGTGTGTGTGTGTGTGTGTGTGTGTGTGTGTGTGTGTGTGTGTTTAATGCTTTACAAGTTTAAATAAATGCAAAATTACAAAGCACAAGAATGGAAGTATCTTAAAAGTATACATTATACATTCTGCAATTTATGTAAGCTTTTTCCTCCTCCAGTGAATAAGTTCTCAGAAGATCAAGGTTGCCATCATTTCGTGATTTTTTAAAAATAATATGTTATGATGATGGAGCCTACTCCAGGGTTAGAAAAGTTAAAGAATTCAGAAAAGTGACTTCAAAAGTTTTAACTGATAGATGTAAGGAATTGAAGGCAACAGCGAAAGGCTTTTCCCAAGAATAGAGGAGGTAAAATAGGGCACTAATTAAGAGGTTGTAAAATTGGAATAGAGGAGCTAGATTAATGAAATAAAGAGGAAAGTAGGTTATAAAAGGCTTTTCAAATGAATCAGCTAAGGGACTCTAAACCTAAGTTGCTAAATTTGGCTGCTTATTATTGGCATTTAACTTGTAGTGGCAGAAAAGAAGCAGGATGAACATAAATATAATTCAATGCCTATAAAGGATCCCTGTGCACTGTTCATTTAGGGCTGAATTTGATGGAGAATAAAGGGAAGCAGAGGTTAGGAAGTCAGAGACCCTTCTTAAAGCCTGACATTCTGACCTCAAATATAAAACAAACAACTTTCATTTGGAAAATTAAATAAGCTGAACATTGTGTTTTTCTTTTCTCTGATTGCCTGATTGACTTTTGGCTAAAAGTCCTCAACAGGTGTAGAAATCTGTCAACATAAACAACCGCCAATGCACTCAGGCCACTTCCTGCCCTGATAACTGTTAATTGTCCTAGTAAATAAACTTTAAGTCACTACATTTCTCTTTGTTCTGAATATGCAGATAAGTAGCCCAATAAATAAATTGTTTTCAGCATTAGTATACAAAAATTCACATTGTAAGGCTAAGTTTACTGTAGACTTTTCACAGACCAGTTATTCCTGTTTTTCTATCTAAATTTTTCTGTGTTCCTCATGATTTCGTAAGTTATTCTCATAACAAAGAATGCGCTTATAACCCCCATTTGATAGGCGAGTTGAGGATTTAACAGAGATATTCCACCCTAGTTTGAACCCAAGTCTTTCTCATGATCTTGAGCTCATAGCTATAATTTGTTGATGCAGAAAACTTATTCGGTATTTTCCCACTTACCTTCATCTTCTAAACATGCAAACATAATGATTTTGTTAAATTATCTTTATAGCCAATGAAAACTGGGCAGAAGCTTCTAAGCGTGTGAACACAGAAGTCAATAGACTCTTGAATGCTGTCCTTGGCCCAAGTCTTTCCTTTAACAAACAAGGACTATAAATATGTCTTCTCACTCACTGCTAACTGGTGCCTCCATCACAAATCGTGTTGACTAAGTAGCAGAGGCGGAGGGGTGCTGCTTACTGCGTTGCTGCCTATGGCTTGCTCAGCCTGCTTTCTTATACCACCATCAAGGGTGCCACCCCTCACAGTAGGCTAGGCCCTCCGACAACTAGCATTAATCAATAAGATGCTTTACAGGCTTGAGCATAGGTCAGTTGAAGTTCCTCTTCCCACATGACTCTAGTTTGTGTCATGTTGACCAAAAACACAAAAACAAACAACAACAACAACAAAAAACTGACCAGGACATATACCTAATTGAAAATGCACTAATATATCAAAATGTATTAAATGCCTATCTAGTATCAGAAATATATGCAATTTGTGCATAAAGTGCTCATATGGCTCCCAGTGGCTCAAAAAGCACATTTGAGAATCATTGCCTGAAACTCACAATTATTTCCTAATGAAGAAATCCTGTAGCCTTTCTGTGGTCCATGTTTTTCCTCACAAATGCTTGTGATGTGATGACAAACCCCTTTTGGAATCTCTACCCCTGACTCCCGTTTCCCTATACTCTCTGATTTCCTTCAGGCTTTTTACCTCAGTTTACTCCTGTGCTGAACTCAATGCCAGCTGACAAGAACACTGTTTACAGGGCCTCTTGGGGTTTGGTTTGGATTGGCCTTTTCTTTTGGAGCAGTGAGAAGTGATGCGAGTCTATCATGTACTGCTCACATTTCCGTAGTCCGAGAGATGACATCTCTATCCCCCCCACTCTCTAACAGACAGGGGATGTGGGCTTATGAGATCAAAACACCCATATTCTTTCTAATAGAATGCTAGAGACATGGCTGAGGGGTATGATGAGGGTATTCTTCTGTGACTCTATCTTCTTAGAAAGATGCACTCAGCTGTCACAAGTGGCTCTGGAAATAGCCTTTAAAATGTGCTGGCATTAAAGACGTGCACCACCACGCCTGGCAGGTGTATTTATTTTTATCTTATTTTATTGTTATATTTTAGATGCCTATTTACTTTCTAATGAGAGAGAGACAGACAGACAGACAGAGAGAAAGACAGAGAGAGACACAGACAGAGAGAAAGAGGGGGGAGAGAGAGGATTTGGGGTGGGAAGGATCTGGGAGGAGGGGAGGGAGGAGGAAACATAATCAGAAAATATTATATGAAAAAATCATTTTTCAATTTAAATATAGAAAAGAGGATTAACTCTGGGGCCTTTTTGTTTAGTTCTTAAATATATAATAGTCAAAGTATCAGGACAACATTATAAGTAAAATAAATTATTCAAAATCAATGCTGCATATTTCCCAGAGCAGAGCCCTGGTTTCCATCACCCTGCCTAACCCTACCATGTAAGTCACACTCTTCCACCTAGTGACAGCACAGTGTTGAGTATGACTTCCTAACCCTACCATGTAAGTCACACTCTTCCACCTAGTGACAGCACAGTGTTGAGTATGACTTCCTAACCCTACCATGTAAGTCACACTCTTCCACCTAGTGACAGCACAGTGTTGAGTTTGACTTCCTAACCCTACCATGTAAGTCACACTCTTCCACCTAGTGACAGCACAGTGTTGAGTATGGTAGTTCATATCATCGCACAAAGATGTCTTTAGTACCTACTATGTGCGAGGTCACAGGGGAAATGGCAGAGAATCAGAAAGACAAGTTCCCACACACTAGAGCTCTATGGAGAGATTAAAATTAGCAAACAAGGTATGTCAGTTAGTGACAAATACCATCAGGAAATACAACAATGTGGCAGAGACCGGCCATGTTGGAAATGAGGAGGTGAAATCTAAACAGAGGGAGGAAAGACCAGAAGGAGTCACCATACACTAAGGTTGGAAAACTCTATAAGCAGCCAGCAAGTTAAAGTCAAGCCCATTTGGTCCAAATGATCATAGCTGGCTGAGGGTCTACCTGTAAGGACAGAGTGACTTGAACAGGGAATATTAGAAGATCAGAGTTAACAGGTGGCAGATAAGGTAGGGCCCCGGAGACCACACAATGAATGTAATTCTAACTATGATAAGCAGCCTCTAGAAGATTTTGAGAGAGGAAAAGAAGCTAAACCCTTTGAGAGAGGAAGTATTTTAGAACATGCGGAAAAGACAATGAAGCCTTAAAGGGAAGTTCACATGCACCATTCCCTGTTTAGACAGTTGAAAGAACCCATACCCCATGTAGAAGCCAAGGCCCTCCTACCCTTGAAGTGTCGTTCAGTGGGCCACTGATGAGGTTGCTACTCTCCAGTGGATGACCCCACAGCATGCACATGTGGGCAGCAGGAAGTGGACTTAGTGAGTGATTAAGTTGGGAGAGGGGCATGTTGGAGACATATGACAGGAGTTGGAGGGGAGATATTGGGGACAGATGTGACGGTGCTTCATCATGTGCAATATGAGATTCTCAATAATAAATAAAAATGATAAAAGCTTAAAAGTTAATAAAAGCACATTAGATACATTGAAAATACATTAGAAACCAAAGGGGTGGAAAGGACAGAGAAAGCAGGATGGGAAAAAATGTCAACTGAATAGAAGTGTGCAGGTGTCTAGCAAGGAGAACATAGAAAATAGTGGCTAGAAAGAAATATAATATATAATGGCTCAATTGGTATCTGAAGGGGAGGCTAAAATATTTAGAAGCAGATCATTTAAATGTAGCATACAAAATAATATTTTAAAAATAAAACTTAGAGTCTATACATTTCAAAGGCATTCTGTGCTATAGGAACTACCAGACAGAGAAAACACTATGGGGAAGTTTTTCTTCACTTCAGAGATAATCCTCTGAGATTACAGGCAGAAAAGGCAAGTTATCTGCAAGAAAGCTAGCCTCAGGTCAGGATTTTCTTTTTTTTTTTTTTAACAGTAACGTTCATTGCCAGAAGGCATTCAGATAATAGCAACAGGTTTCAAAGGCAAAAAAAATAAAATAAAATAAAAGTAGAGATTGAATCAAGAATCTAATATCCAGCCAAGAAGTCATTTGTTATTAAAAGCATCATAAGCATGTTCTTAAAGACATAATGCCTCCAAAAACACACTGCTCCTGAGCCTCACTTGAAAATGACATATACTGAAACCCAACTGATCAAGACACACATCCGAATGAAGAGCCCTGGAACCGTGGTGTCCTTCTATGAAAGGAGCTGAGACTCCAAGGAGAGGGAATCTCACGTTGCCAGCTACGCACACATGATTGACACCATGGGGAAAGAGAGTAGCACGGTCACATACTTCAGGCATGGCTACAGTGTATACAGTATAATGTATTGCTAGATAGGCTTGTGAGGTTAAGACACTCAACTTTAGTTAACTGAAGAGTTCTGACTGCTCATTTAAAAATTGAGAGATCCTTTAAGTATTTTGTCTATAATTGCCAAATTGTATCAAATTCTTGATTGGACTAGCAATATATATCTGTGTGTATACATATATATTTTTACAGTGTTCATTTGAAAAATTAATTAGATGATCCCAATAAGAAGGTTCAATGGGTAAGGCCACTTGCTACCAAGCCTGACGACTTGAGTTGAATTCCCTGAAACACATAAATGGTAAAAAGAAAGGACCAATTCCTGCTAAGTTTTCTTCTGACCTCCACACTCTTACGTGGCATGATTGGGTGCGCACACACACACACACACACACGCACACACACACACATCACACACACCACACACACACACGCACACACGCACACATCACACACAAGACAATGATAAACGTTAAAATATTGAAAAAATAATTAAAGATCATGGAAGACTGGCAACCCACTGGCTCTCTACTCAAATAGTCCAGATAGCCATGATGGGACTCTAAACCAAGATGATTAAAACATAGATGAAGATAAAATGTGTTGGTCGTCTAGGGGGGGCTAACAAAGGAGAACAGAGAGAAGTGATTAGGAGTTACCAACAATAGGCAGTAGAGTAAGCATTACCAACAATAGGCAGTAGAGTAGGCATTACCAATTTACAGTAGAGTAGGCATTACCAACAATAGACAGTAGAGTAGGCATTACCAATTTACAGTAGAGTAGGCATTACCAACAATGGGCAGTAGAGTAAGCATTACCAACAATAGGCAGTAGAGTAGGCATTACCAATTTACAGTAGAGTAGGCATTACCAACTTGCTGTCATAATGCTGAAGAATAAGAAAGAAGTCAACATGGCTACCAAATGTAATACTTCACTGTATAAAACATGGAGAGAGAAGAAAAGTCCATTGTGTGTAGGGAGAGGAAAAAGTGGTTGAGTTTGGTAATGTTGAATTACAAGGGCAGGTGGGACGTCTATGCAGAAAGAAGTGCAACTGAGAAGCATAGAAATATTGACTATAGCCAGGCAGTGGTGGCTCACGCCTTTAATCCCAGCACTCGGGAGGCAGAGGCAGGTGGATTGTTGTGAGTTCGAGGCCAGCCTGGTCTACAAAGTGAGTCCAAGACAGCCAAGGCTACACAGAGAAACCCTGTCTTGAAAAAAACAAAAACCACAACAAAAGAAATACTGACTATAGTAACAAGTATGTAAACAGTAGCAAATGACAGAGTGATGAGACAGGACTGGCTGTTGATACAAAATGCTTCAAATGAGTTGAAGTTTTATGCTCAGTTCAAATACACCACAGAAAAACTGTTCTGGGAATCATTGGACAACACAAACCCTAACCAAAGATAGGAGTTTCTTGATCAAAAATAGAGTTAACTCCAGGCAGGAATAGGGACACATTAGGATTAAGAAGAGATGCTCCACAAAGTAGTGTTCTTGGTTGCTATTGAAGGGATTTTAGGGATCTCTCCTAGGGGGAAAGATAGCCCTCTGACCTTCTTTTGCCTAACTGAGCTGCTAGATATGGTCGTGACAGGTGATGTTGCCTGGGAATATTATGCAAGGACTAACTGCCCTTCTCCCAGGAAAAAAAAAATCAACCATCCTTTAAAATAAACAGCCAAGAGCCATTCACAGTCAGTTGACTCCACATGCAGCACTGTAGTCACTTCTGTCAATGCAGATGTCACTAACGCCCATGGCCTTGAGTAGTTCAGTGGGCAGTCTGGTGACCAGACAAGAAGAGGACACGAAGAGAGCCAAGGTCTCCCCGTGTACCGGGCTGATCTAAAACTCACTATATTACCAAGGTTGACCTCAAACTCAGTCATTTTTCTCTTAGCCTCCCAGGTGTTGGGGCGACAGGTGTGTGCTGCTACCCCTGGTTCCAAAGGAAATCTTCTTACGGAGTGCTGTTTGGAGGATGAAGAGACAGCTCGGGGGATGCAGTGTTTGCTGTGCAGGTGTGAGGATCTGAGCTCACACAGCCAGCACCCATATGAAAAAGCTAGGCATGAATAGCACTTGTCTAGAACTCCAGAAATGAGGGAGAAACAGATCTCGGGGTCACTGGCCAGCCCATCTAGTCAAAACAGACTTCCGGGTTCAGTGAGACACCTTCTCTCAGAAAATCAGACGGATAAGTGATTGATCAAGACATCCAGAAAACAACTTCTGGATGAACCCACATAGGTGAGCACACCTGAAAACTTGTGTACATATACGTCTCACACACACACACACATACACGCGCGCGCGCCAATGCTCTTTCTTTTATGGGGTTGTACATTAATGGAAAGTTGACTCCATAATCTCTGAATAAGAGGTTCCCAATAAACGTAGGAATTGGAATCTTTCTATGTTTTCGTTTCATTTAAGTCTTTATGTTCATGTGGTTACAATTATCACTATAAGTACACAGGTTTCCTCATGTAGTATGTCAGCTTCCGTTACTATAACATATACTATAGATAATCAATTTTTGCAAGTTTCAGTCCATTGTGAACCGACGTGCTCACTAGAGGCCTGTGGCAAGTGGTGTATTTTATGGACAGGGCATAGAACAATGAATTATTCAACACATGGTGGAGACAGTGTGCAAAGAAAGGGAAAGGTGCTAGGCTAGTGCTTGGGTACTTCTTCCAAGGGTACCCACCCCAGCTGCGCTCTGACTCCGTCCCACTAAGGAACAGACCCCATAACCTGAGGACCAAGTCTTTGTGTCATTAGTATGTGGCCTTTGAAGGGGACACTTCAGATCCACACTCACGCACATGGTCACTGCTAGAAAGACTGGGTGCTGTTAAATGCCTTAATACACCCATTTAGAAGCTCTGTTTCTCCTTGAAATGGAAATCTTTAATCATAAAAACGATCAAGTGGGCTTAGAATACCTTATGCTATTTTATGGTAACTTTAAAGCTAAGCTATAGCCTCATTATAGCCTGGAAGTTTCTGTTTTATCTCAGTAGAGGCTGCATGCAACAGCATGTGGGGTGGGGGCTTTATGCTTCCATCACCTACTCACAAAGATGCAAGAGGCAAATATCCAATAACTACGGGAAGTCCCGCTCCTACTCTGTTCAAAATAAAATTGTCAATAGATTAAGAATACTTTCTATTTTGCAAATTTGCACTCACATTCTTTCTGGCACGTATTAGGACCGTGTGTGTGTGTGTGTGTGTGTGTGTGTGTGTGTGTGTGTGTGTGTGTGCGCGCACGCGCGCGCGCTATATTTAATAATATATCTGTTTAATATATGTTTTAGCATCACTTATTTTGTAGGGCAATAGTCTGAAGTTCATGCACGCTCTGTGGAATCAAGCCAAGCTTTCCCCTGTCAAGCAGAGATCCAAGGCAAATTATTCAAATGTTTGCTTCGGTGAGCCAGAGGATTCCAATTTCCACGGATTACCTCTGTGCATTTGTTCACTTTAGCTGGGTCATTCAAATCTCTGGTACAAAAGCACAGCTTTTACCATCTTACAAAGTTGTCTTGTTGAGTGATTTTAATCTCGAGTTCCTATTTCACTTCCCATTTGAGACCTTAATACTGTTTCCACAGTTACAAGCCTCTGCTAATCACGGCCCTGGGAATTGAGCTCTCAAGGGTTTACACAACCCCCTCATCTCTCGGTTCCCAGGGCTGCTTGCAACCCCAAATCCTGCCTTCAGGGACCAGAGACTGTGCCTGCCTACTCCGCCTGCCTGACAAACACTGTGGGCAAGCCAGACCTCAGCGGCTCCTCACCAGTGTTTCAGGGATGCCAGCTGAGAGGCAGAAGTACAACAGCCCAGCTGTGATATGGTCCCTGAAACCTAGCAACAGCTTCCATATGCCGGCAGTGTAGACGGTGGCAGTGCAGAAGGCGGTGTGCACGTGGCCGACTTTAGGAGCGAAGAAAGTCTCTGTTGTAAAGCTCTTTGAAGGACTGGGTTTTAGTAAGTAGATAAAGGAATTGTGCTTAAGACTATAAACTAACTACAAACTGAAAACTATCACTGTTATCTAAATTCTGCAGGTCCTTGAAGATTTATCTCAAGTTTAACTTTCTATATTAAATTGTTATTTGCATACGGGAAACAGCTTTAAGCTATAGAAAAGCACAACAAATGAGATACAAACACTTATGCATCCTTAGATGATTTCTAAATATTTCATTTCTTAAAATTATGTGTGCATGTGTATATCTGTGTGAGGATACATGCACAAGAGTGAGGTGCACACTGAGGCCAGAGAGTATGTCTAGTCCTCTGAATGTCGAGTTATAGGTGACTGTAAAGTGCCTGGTTTGGGTGCTAGGAGGCAAGCTTGGGTCTTCTGCAAAGCAGTATTAGCTCTTAACTGTTGAGCCATCTCTCTCCTTTTTTTTTTTCTTTTTTTTATCATTTAATTAATTTATTCAGATTATATCTCAATTGTTATCCCAATCCTTGTATCCTCCTGTTCCTCCTTCCCTCCCGCTTTCACCCTATTCCCCTCCTCTAGGTCTGTGACCGAGGGGGACCTCCTCCCCAACTATATGGTCACAGCCTATCAAGTCTCTTCTCGGTAGCCTGCTATCCTTCCTCTGAGTGCCACCAGGCCTCCCCCACCAAGGGGAAGTGGTCAAATATGGGGCACCAGAGTTCATGTCAGAGTCAGTCCCTGCTCTCCACACAACTGTGGAGAATGTCCTGTCCATTGGATAGATCAGGGTAGGGGTTCAATGTTTACTATTGTATTGTCCTTGCTTGATGGAGTAGTTCGAGCAGGACCCCTCTGGGCTCAGATCCGCCCATCATGATGTTCTTCTTGTAAGTTTCTAGGACCCTCTGGATCCTTCTATTTCCTCATTCTCCCATACTTCTCTCACCTAGAGTCCCAATAGGACGAGCCATCTCTCATCTCTCTTTTATGCTATAAAGAACTGCTTTCTGAAAGAAGAGAACTGCATTCTATTAAGACAGAAGACACAAACTGCAAGTCCACAACACAAACTGTTGTGACAAGTGGGGAGTGAATCCTCAAGGGAAAATCCCTTTTCAACTTGTGTCTGTGTTCCTCTCTTTTCGGCTTGCCCAGGTTTTGGCATTACCTTTGCCTAGAATGAGATCAAGATTGCACAGCATCTTTAAATAGACATGGCCTATGAACGGCCCCATCTGGCCATCCACGGAAAGCTCCTCTCATGGGTGAACACCCAGGACTCAGCCGAGCCTACAGCCTGTATTGACCGAAAGCCTGAGAAACATGCAAAAACTGTCGAGGTTCTTAGTTAATTCCCTGGCTAAAATCTGGCATTTTTTTTTCCCTAAGAAGTCTGACTTTGTCCTTATTTGGAGTTTAATTTTGTCTCCTCGAGATTCTTTTGTTGGCGTTTGAACCCCCTAGGAAAAGGAATGCGGGTTTATTTATAAGTAGGGTCATGCATTCTCCACCATTGAGTGGAGAGTGGGGACTGACTTTCACACAAATTCTGGTGTCCCATATTTGACCACATCCCCTTGATTGGGAGGCCTGGTGGCACTCAGAGGAAGGATAGCAGGCTACCAAGAAGAGACTTGATACCCTATGAGCATATACAGGGGGAGGGGGCCCCCCGCAGTCACAGTCATAGGGGAGGGGAGTAAGGAAAAAGCAGGAGGGAGGGAGGAATGGGAAAATACAAGGGATGGGAAAACAATTGAGATGTAATATGAATAAATTAATAAAATATATTTAATAAAGAAAAAATGTAGGGTCATGACAAGTGCAATTCATTAAAGTCATACTAGAATGGGAAGGCTTCCTGATTCAGTGTGTTCAGCCTTTATAGAAGGAGGAAATGGGGACATAGCTACACAGAGGGAAGGAGACACGGAAGACAACCATGTGATGCCACAAGCAAAGACTAGAGTGGCAGGGCAGGGAGTACCACAAAGTGCCTGGAACAAAACAATCAACAAGATATATGGTTCATTGTCCTCTGGAGGTGCATGAGGGGACGTGACTCCAGCGACACTCAGGTTGAAGCACTTATTTCTACAGCCCCAGGACCACACAGTTCTATCATTTTACCCAGGTAAAATGAACATAAATGAAGAAATAGTTTTGAACGTGTTGCCGATGGTGTGGATACAGCTTGTCAGCCCGTTTCTGATGAAACTGTTCTTGTCCCGTCCCCGGAAGCAGGTGGATGCCTGTTGTCAGGGTGTCGGGCAGAATCTCTCAGCATCTCTCCCATGCTTTGGTTCTCAGTTTGCTCACCTCCATAACAAGATAGAGTGGACCACCCTTGTGAAGGCACTGAAATACCCCAAGGTTGAAATGCAGTCTAAAAACCTAGGTGAGCCCACCGTTTTGGTTGGGAGCCATTGCACCTGTCTTATGTTCGCAAACTGTTGATGCTGCTTCCTGTCACCTTAAACATTTGGCCATTTCCAATCATTTATCTTCCACAAAGTTTGCATCCGGGTAACGTGTTATTCCCTAACAGGTCTGCAAGTTCTCTTCCTAAAGTAAGCTGGGAGAGCCCCAGCGTGAGAGCCCTGACACTACTATAGATTAGAGAGCTGAAGCAGTCTCAGAGAGCCCCAGCGTGAGAGCCCTGACACTACTATAGATTAGAGAGCTGAAGCAGTCTCTCTCTATCAGACAAGTGAGAAGAGCCGTCCAGCAGTCATTCACAGCCCACTCAGGACAAAATTGTGAACTCAGCCATAAAGAATACATAAAGTAGCCCAGCCAGCAGGGCGTGGTTGCGCATGCCTGTAATCCCAGCACTCTCTGTGAGCTCGAGGCCATCCTGCTCTACAAAGTGAGTCCAGGACAGCCAGAGCTACACAGAGAAACCCTGTCTCAATGAAAAGAAAAGAAAAGAAAAGAAAAAGGGAATACACAAAATGCCTAAGATTTAGATTCCCTTTCTTACAAGTGTCTATCTTGAGTCACTCTGAGGCAGGTTTTAAGATATATTCTCCCTCTCTCTCTCTCTCTCTCTCTCCTCTTCCTCCTCTCTCTCCTCCGCTCCTCCTCCCGCCTCTCCTCTCTCCTCTCTCTCTCCTCCGCTCTCTCACCTCCTCTCCTCTCCTCTCTCTCTCTCTCTCTCTCACTCTCACTTTTGTGTAGGTGCCCATGAAAGCCAGAAAAGAATGTGGGGACCCTTGGAGCTGGACTTAGAGTTATAGAGTTATAGGCAGTTGTGAGCTGCTGATATGGGCCCTGGGAATTGAACTCAGGTCCTCTGGGAAGGCAGGAAATGCTTTTATCTGCTGTGCCGACTGTGCGATCTCTCAATCCACATTTGAAAGCACAGTAAACTACATGCCTAGGCTGTATTACTGCTATCACAATTTTATTTGCGATTCTGGAACATTTTACTGTTTAGACTTGTTAGGACTGTTTTTCCAAGTGCTGAATGAGCGTTGTTTACCTTAGAAGGAGTCATTAGTAGCACTGGCGTCTCTACCAGAGGAAGTAAACACTGCACCTCGTTTGTTTGCCTGGCATTTGCGAGACATATCATTGTATGGAGAAACAGCCAGCTCAAGCCTATGGAACTTACTCAGCATCCTTCTCCAAGACTGTGTGTGGACATGAATTAAATATCTCCTTCAGCTTAGAGAGCTGAAATGGGCATGGCTGCAGATACCAAACAGAGAGCAAAGTAGATTAAGCCTCATTGCAATGGAATTCTTTTTAAAATGATCATTTTTCATGTGTTTTAAAATAACTAGACAAATTGCTTTATTATGTAATGTGCCATCTATTAACTAATACCAAAAATTTCACATAAGATGTCTATGATGGTACATGTATCAAAATTAGCATCCGGAGTGCGAACTCACAAACAGCCCCAAACTGTCGTGACCAGTTACTAGTGATGAACCGGCTATCAGAAGCTCAATATTCACTTCAGTTTGTTTTGTTTTGTTTTTTTAACCTTTGTTTTCCAGACACTGCAAATGGATACAAACAAGCTGAACATAACATTGCTTCGGATCTTCCGCCAAGGAGTAGCCGCAGCCTTGGGACTCTTACCCCAGCAAGTGCACATCAACCGTCTCGTTGTAAGATGATATCTTTCATGCTCTCGGAACCCAAGCTGATTTTTCATCATCAAAGTGCTGTGGTTGATAAGCCAAATCCGCCATATTACCTGTTTTTGTAAATACCTTTCTATTGAAGCAAGCCAAACCCACTTGTTCACGTGTGCTTACCCTAACAGTGGCAGAGCTAAGTTGTTAGAGCAGACTGACCCGTGCAGCCTAAGGAGTTTACCTTCTGGCCCTTTATAGAATGCAGCTTATCCACCTCGTCAGAGTTCAATATTAGCTCCCCTGATAGGCATGAGTAAGGACCTCATTACTTGTCCTAGCAACCTGACACAACTCTGTAAGTATTGTCCAAGAGGGTGGAACCGTTTGTACCAGGCTTAAAGACCCTGTTTACTGATGCCCCTTCAAGTTATCAATGGATGCTGGATGCACAGAACAAAAAATTCTGTGTGGCTGGAAACGAGCTCATCCTTACTCCAGTAGCTCACGTGGAATAAAGCTAAGATTGGCATCTGAGGCAGGCTAAGGAAAACCTAAGGGACCAGGGTATCCACCGCATAGGGTGACTCCAGGCCTATCACCCCAGTTACCCACATTCATTCTGTACCCCACTTTCTCAGTGTCTGGGAACCTGGACACCATGAGCTGCGTGATCTCATTTGCGCTGAAGATCGGTGTAAGCCATGTGGATAAATCGGTCAATTTTAAATCCCATGATTTTTCTTTTTGGTTTTTGAGGCAGGGTTTCTCTGTGTTACCATGGCTGTCCTGGAACTTGCTCTGTAGACCAGGCTGGCCTTGACCTCAGAGATCTGCCTGCCTCTACCTCTGGAGGGCTGGGATTAAAGCTGTGTGCCACCGTGCCTGACAGTTTTTATTTTTCCTTGCAAAAAGCTTGTTGTCTAAGCCTCACATGACAGAGACTTTGAAGGTGGCTCCTGGGTTAGGAGCACTAACTGCTTTTGCAGAAGAGCCAGGTTTGGTTTCCAGCTCCCACATGGCAGCTCATAGCTGCCTGCAGCTCCAGTTCTAGAAGATTCCATGTCACCTTCTGACCTCCACAGGCTGTGACACACATATTTTTGATATACATGCTTACACAGCACATTCACATGTGTGTGCATGCACATGAACATGCATGCACATGCAAATATATGAATACTTAATATATATGATAATTTTAAAAATTATATAAAATACTTAAATAATTAATATATTAAATAATTAAGATATCTCAGGATTTTTCGTAATGCTTTACAATCCTTCTTCATTTATATTGTATGGGGAACCCCAACCAAGGACTAAATAAATGCTTTCATTTCATTAAATTGTATACCTCATTCAAATTAAACTCTCTACTCTCTACTTGTATCTACAGCTATATTCTCAGGTATGGGCAGAATTTGTCTTGAGGGTCAATTTATATTTCTTAGTATTTTTCTGTGAGTAAAAGTTGAGTTGTTTCAACTCACACAGAAACATTTATTCTGGGTCTGCAATTTTTAGAGAGTGAATAACTGTTTCAAAAGTTTTAGTTCAAAAAAGAAAATACAGAATTTGTTAACATCTTTAAGAGTAAAGTTTGTGTCTGAAGAGATGGCTTGGTGGTTAAGAACACTGACTGCTCTTCCAAAGAACCTGGGTTGAATTCCAAAGGACCTGGCACCCACATGGCCACTCACAATTGTCTGTAACTCCAGTTCCAGGGGATCTCACCCCTCACACAGATATACATGCATATAAAATAAATAAATAAGCTAAAATATTTTTTAAGTAAAGGTTGTGCTGGGCATAATGATAGCCACCTATAACCCCTGGTAGTTGGAAGGTAGAGGCAGAGAATTTAGGGTTTGATTTCAGACTTGGCTACATAAGGAGTTCCAAGCTAGCCTTGGATACTTAGGAAGACTTCCTCTCAAAACTATTTCAAAATGAAGTCAGTTATTGCATCCAGGTGTCTAGCTTAGGTGAATAGACACCTTGACTCTGGGCCTAGAGTTATTAAATGCATTACAACCAAGAGGAAATTTTTTGGTTTTGGTTTTTGGTTTTGGCTTTTCGAGATAGTGTTTCTCTGTGTAGCCCTGGCTGCCCTGGACTCACTTTGTAGACCAGGTTGGCCTCGAACTCACAGTGATCTGCCTGCCTCTGCCTCCCAAGTTCTGGGATTAAAGGCGTGCGCCACCATGCCCGGCTGGGGAATGTTTTAAAGTTTGTAAGTTTATTGAGGGAAAGAATGTCAAAGCTCATCTGGCATCTTCCTTGGCCGGCCCCGCCTTCGAATTCACACAGGTGATGAAGAAAGACAAAGCGCAGTGGTGCCTGACAGCTGACACTTACACTGGCTTTCATCTAACTCATTTGACTTTAAAATATGACTCTAAACATAAGTATGTGGGGAGCTTCTGAGAAATATGTTAAGTTGGTCCATAGGTGTAATTCTAGCATTTAGAAGGAAGCTAACACAGGATGCAGAGATCAGAGCCAGCCTGTGTTATATCTGAAGTTAACAATAGCAATATACATATGAATATATAATATATTTCACTAGATAATAATTTATTACCTGTTTCACAGGTACATTATAGATTTTATTATAGTAATATAATATGATATGATATATAATATAATATAATTTATATATTTTATATAATTTATATTATAGATAGTTCTAATATATTATGCTATATTATAATACATAAGTTATATTTTATATTAGATATTATTTATTATATATAAATTATAATATCTAACTAATGGTTAATGCATTATTTATATATTAATATTATGTTGTTACATTAATATGTATTCAATATATGATTGTATAAATATATGTTAAATGTGAAAAGGAAAATAATTTATCTAGCAAAAGACAAAAGTTCACATTCTGGAATTCTAACTAACTAAAATAAGGCCATTTGAAGATTCCAGACTTCAGACTGGTGACAATAATCCGAGGAGAGATTAGCCAATAGTCATCCTTGCCTAGAATGACATCAAAGATCCTAAGAACCCAACTTTACTGTTTGTGACGAACAGGTGAAGGTTTTACCCAACTTCCTTTAACGTCTTTAACATACCCAAACGGTGTGCTCTCACTAGGAAAAGAAGAGACATGTTGAGTTGTTTGTGTCTCCTGTAAACTGGAAGCCAGGAGAGCCGCAGGCCCTGCTGGCTGAGGAAGTGCTGCGTTCGCTTAACGTCGACGTTTTGCATCAGAGTTTACCGCAGTTTGGAATTACAGACATCTCCCCTGAGGTATGGCATTGCATGGAGCAGTTCATTAAAAACAACAACAACAACAACAAATCTGCGCTTGGCGTGAGTTGCTAATGCAACCCATAAGGCTTTGAGGTGAAAGCCCTTAGCTGTGTGTGGATTTTAAAACACAATCTCCCTAAAGGTCAGAATCTGGTGTGCTTCCCAGTTTATGTGTTTTCCTTAAGAAAATTCACTTTTTGTGTTAAAGTTCCATTATTTGACACCTGATTCTTGAAGCCTTTTTTTTTTTTTTTTTTTTTTTAAGTAAACTGTCTACAGGAAATGCCAGTTAGATAGGTGTGTCACTCGACAAAAACATCACTCTGGTCTTTGTTCCTCAACAAGTGAACACGTCCCCATTCCTTTCCTTGTCAAAACCGTCACAAAATACTCACTTGCCCCCACGATTTGCAATTATGTGAAATACTTCTCTCCTATGTGTTTTTGCTTTATGGTGTTTTCTAAACTTGACACTTAAAAAGAGGTTTCTGTGCCATCTCTTCCGTTTTCCTACACAGTGAATAATCTCTCATAATCTCCTACCCCCTCTTTCTCTCCCCCCCCCCCATCAAACTCAAAGTCACTAGAACCACCTGCATCCTAAAAAAAGATGCAACTCAGTTCACAAAGTCATGGAATTTGGCTTTGGAGGAAAAACATGTACACACAGAAAGTAGGGTGCATGGAAATCAAACAATTGCCTCAAAGTGACGACTCAGGGGTGAGATATAGACCAATGCTTGCATGTGTTAGACCCTGGTTT
The DNA here is from genome assembly GCF_903995435.1 of Acomys russatus. Classification (NCBI taxonomy): domain Eukaryota; kingdom Metazoa; phylum Chordata; class Mammalia; order Rodentia; family Muridae; genus Acomys; species Acomys russatus. The sequence continues at coordinate 36,428,002 of NC_067167.1, forward strand.
CAACCGCAGAGAGAGAGGGAGGGGGGAGGGAGGAAGGGAGGGAGGGGGAGGAAAAGGGAGAGAGGGAGGAAGAGAGGGAGGAAGGGAGCATGATTGCCTTGATGGGGCACCCTGAAAAACCAGAAGCCAGAACTCAGGAGGCAGAGGCAGGAGAGTCAAAGTCAGCTCCACCTACACAGAGAGCACCTTGCAGGCCAGTCTGGGTTCCTGATTCCAAACAAAGCAAAGAAAACCCTGACTCTCTGTTTATGTCACTCCTCTTTCTAGTAAACCCAGCACTAGACTTTCATTTCAGCGGATGCCACTGGTACTAGAGTTAAAAATTCAGCTGTTTGAATCTTGAGCAGTTTGCTCTGTGAGGACTGTTGCGTTTGTACAGTGTCGCCCACCCCGAGCCTCAGTTTCTTCAGATTCAAAACGCACATAAGTCCTTATCTAATGGACTTGACATACGGGTTTAATTTCTTAAATATATGGGAAAATCCTCAGATTTTGTTTGTAGCAAGTAAATATGATTTGAACACAGATGACTTATAAATTGGGACTACGCAGTCCGTTGATATCCTTAGGAGACTGCCTCTACCACACAAACATGCACCAAAAGCTCCAGATACTCAGATTTCCTGTGTGAAGTTACATCTGCATATACCCGATGAACACACTTCCGTATGCATCAAATCTTCTCTAAATCACTTATATACCTACTTAATATAGTGTAATTAAAATGTGAAGAATTGCTAAAAAAAAAAATATATTGTTTTAGGGAATAGTGGCAAGAAACTGTACAGGTGAATTGAAGATGTATTTTCTTCACCAGTATTTTCTCACCACAGTTGGCTGACCTTGCAGATGCAGAAGCCACGGTGGGGGAACCAACTGTATGTCACTCCTGAACCGAGACAACAGTCACCCCTCTACTTGCACCTCTTCCTGCTGCTTCTAGCTTTGTCCACCGCCGCGCTCCTCTCCTTCCTGCACAGAACTTGCTTCTTTCCTTTGCTATCAGAGTAATCTTCTTCAGTGTACATCTGACTTTATGTTCTTTGGTTTCAAAATACAGTAGAATGCAGTCCAGATTGCTCAATATGGCACATGCTACTCCAGGTGCCGTGATCTGTCACTGCTGAGGGGCTACTCCTTAGTTTATGTTGGAGCGATCCTAAATTTGTTAGGTATCATGACCCTTAATCCCATGCCTCCATGCTTGTAACCTGGTCTTTGTATACACCTTTTAGCCTTCATCAGCCTGGCTAATGGAAAAGGATTCTATCGTCCCTTCCATCATCAGCTCAGGTGCTTGATGCATCATGTCTACGTTGAGCTTAGAGCAAAAACACCATCTGCTATGTTGTCTTCAAGGCTGTCTTTGCACCATAGGCTCCTTGAGGGGACATGCCATGTCATTTTGTCTTTGTCTTCAGGGCTTTTGCTTTGTACAGCAGCACAAAGGAAGCAATAATGAAAAGCTGACTAACACATGGCGTGACATCATGCTAAGTCCTACCCTAAGTTAAGAAAACAAATAAGCAAAGCCAATGAACATGGAGCTGCATTAATCGAATTGTGCTCACAGATAACAAATAGACACAAGCAGGTAGCTTTAGTGTGAGGGCCACAGCAAGAATGTGACAGCTGCTATTCAAGAAGAACTAATTAAAATTTATATTTCTGGTTTAAAATATAGAAATTGCCAGGCAGTGGTGGTGCCATGCCTTTAATCCTAGGACTCGGGAGATGGAGGTGGGTGGATCTGGGTTTGAGACTAGCCTGGTCTACAGAGTAAGTTCCAGGGCAGTCAGGGTAAAGCAGAGAAACCCTGTCTCAAATTAATAGTAATGATAAGGATGATGATGATGATGATGATGATGATAATAAGTTTAAAGTCACAATGTCTGTTTTCATATGAGATTAACATTAAGATAAGCACATGATAAGCCAAGTACTTGGGGCGGGCCGGAACCTCCCAACATGCAACTGGAGTGAAGGAGATGGCTACATGAACCACTCATGAGAAAGTTATTGGTCCACAAGAGATGACAAAGTCTGCCCTAAACTTAAATAACAAGTGTATTTAGTGACCACAATATGCTGTTTTCCCATAAATTTGTTGGAAGCTAAAACTCTAGGATCTGTTTAACCTCCAAGATATTCACGGTGAGAGCTCGTGGAGGGTTCGAATTGGGTGTAAGTGGCCTTTCATCAAGGTGGCCTGGCCTGTCTGAACCGGTGGTCCAGCAACACTAGACGGCCCAGTCCTGAGACACTAATGCTCCCAGGGAGAAAGCCAAGGAAGCCCAGGAAGAACGCATGTGCAGACCCAGTCCTTGCTTCCCATTCGTCCTAAGTGGCATTGCAGAAATGGGGAGGGGCTGTGTAAAGCTCCCATGGCTTTTCTGTGAGCTTCCTGTGTCTCTAGTTTTCACAGCTTATGTCTCAACACTCTCTCACTTTGTAACCCTCAAAATATATCTTACTACGGCAGACTAGCCATTAACAGGCAGGGACGAACACAAGTCCCTGGGCTGTCTCTTACATCCGTTGCCGAATTTCACAATGAAGTCTCAAAGCATCTAATTTATGGTAATTATATTCATGGAAAAGTGAGGTTTTGCTACACTTTCCTTATGTTCCTAGTTTGTTTGTTTGTTTAATTGAAAATGACCAAAAAAACAACAGCAACAACAACAACAAAAGCAAATTAAATTACCAAGTAGAGAATTACTTTTGTTAATCATCTGTTTTTTATCTGAGTTTCCTGAAGGAAAGAAATCTCTCCGCCCCCCTCCCCATCACCAGCCCCTGGGGTGGAGTCTTTAAGACAGGATCTCACTGTGTGACCAGCTGGCCTGAAATTCATGATAGTGGGGGACTCGTGATCATCCTCCTCCTGCCTAGGCCTTCCCAGTGCTGGGACTACACTGTGAGCCACCACAGTATTTCTTTTATGTGGTACCTAGAACACTGTAAAGCACATATTGTTTTATTATTAGATGCCTGTAAAGATAAAAACAAAAACAGCCTCCCACTTGCTCCATAAAACAAATTCCAGAGAAATGAAATTAAACTCACTATTTTAATTTTTATTTGCATTTTCCCAAAATTGTTAGATAATCATTAAAACAGTAAGCTCCATATTTAAAAGTGAGCAGATTACTTGGCGGGGGGGGGCAGACGGAAAAGAATAAAAGAATGGAAGCGTGAAAGGGGTTGCAGGAGATGGTGGAGTGCAAGGCCGAACCAACTGCATGGCGCCAAGTTAGAAAACAGCTAGAGAGGCCATCGTCGTAGGAAAGGAAATGTCTCAAGTTTTAAATAGCACATCATCTTCTTTCACTGCACCTAAGTGAAAGAGCAGAGCAGCGCGGCTATGAAATAAGCCACAAAGATGTTATAGCAGCAGCCGCTTGACCTGGCCTGGGAGTCTGTGATTTACTGAACGCACAGCCCCCGACCAAATCTAAAAGCCACTGGGTTCACTCTATGCAAAGGTTAGATTCGAGATTGTTGTGGATTGCGACCTTTTGATGTGTGGCCTCCTGACTACAAACTTTTCCTTTATTACCCTCCGCTTATCCGGCTGTTTAGATCTCCCAGCAGATACAGCAGTGCTCGGCAGGGGCAGCATGACTCAGGAGGAAATCTATTTACCAAGAACGTGCAGTGACTAAGTTCTGGTTCAAAACAAGAGCCTTTTTAGCTGGGGGTGGAGTACAGGAGGATGCAGGATAATTCTTCTATCATTGTTGCTTCACTTTAAAAAAATAAAATCAAAACAGGTCTGTCTTCCACAGAAAACAACATGTTTTTGCTCTGAGAACCATTGTATTATAGGAAGAAAATGGATCCAACCAACACAGCATCTCTTCCCACCCTCCGAACACCCCTTCTTCAAGTTTTCCATGAGTTTAAGCTCAAATCCTTAAACTTGACAAATGTGTGCTGCTTGCATGAAGGCTTAACTAGCTCGCTTTTATAGCAAACAATGGATGCCATTTACTTGCCTGAAAAAAACAAAAAACAAAACAAAACTTCAACTCCATTCTCAAAATCATTTTCTATTAACTTCTAGCCTGTTTACAGAGAAACTAGAGGAAAAAAAAAAAATGGCCTACCTGTTTTCAAAAAAGCGGAAGAATGTTGTCACAGGAACCCAGTCTTTCCAGCAGCGTACTAAGTTACTAACCGCTTCAGCAGTTATACTTGCAGATGCTCTGTTAATCAAAGCATGTACATAAATTATTTTCTGTATCTATGCATCTGCCTGGAAAAGGCTCACGGTAGTGGGGCATGCACAAGTCTCTTCCCTAATGATTTGTGTCATCATAGTTGAACTCCCAAGTTTCCTCACTCACCTTTCTACTAACATTTGATTGAGAGCAGATATTAAAATTTCCATAAAGTAGTTTCTAATTTGCAAGTGCTAGGTACCCCTTTTAACCTTAAAGAACTGGAAGTGAGCTCAACATTTAGGCACATAGAATATGGGTTTAATTTGAGGCTGTCTTAGTCTTTGGAGCTGTCTGTCCAGGATAAGCAGATACTCTCCCTAAGGACTGTAACATGGTCTTAGCAGTGCGTGGAAACACTTTGCTTGATACAGACTTTATGTGTTTCCTATCCAGATACCACCTAGGTTTTGTCAACTTAAGGTTTCTTTGCCAATAAGTCTACAATGTCATTTAACTTATAAAATATTTCCATATCTAGGCATGGTAGCCCATGCCTATGATCCCAGCACCTAGAGGTTGAGGCAAGAGACTTGCCTTGAGTTCCGGGCCAGACTGAGCTTCAGAGGGAATCAGCCTAAAACAGAAAATGAAAGTTCTGAGGCGTCTATCAGTGTGCTCTTCTGTCTTGAAGGATGAGGAACATGAAACGAAGAGACAGTCACATGCTATCTACACGTCTTCTCCCGCTCCACTCCCAAAGCAAGGAGTGAAAGCAACAAAAATTAAAATAATCCTATGTGTTTATTTTACCATTTCTTACTAAATATTTCTGACTTTGTGGGTGTTCCCTCTTACTTTAATAAAATGTATTATCCTGGCAACTTCTATGTAGGACACGGCATTAGATTTTGACAAAGCGCGTTCCATTTAAGGGGGGAAAGGATATGATAAAAAAAAAAAAGAAAGAAAGAAAACAAAACAGCAATGCTCCGAACCTCTGGGCTTGTTGATTAAACCATCACGAGCTTTCTGTTCGCACCTGTTTCACTTTTGTTTAAAAGTAAGGAGCAGAGCTGGAAAGCGGTGTGGCTGTGGGAGGAGACTCGAGTACAGAGAGCTTTGGAAACAGTTTCTTGGCACAGAGAAGCACAGAGCTCTCTCACCTGAGAACCAGGTAATTTCCAAGAGGGGCAGTGCAGGATGTGGAGGAAGGCAAGAACCCAGGAGCCTGCCCTCCATGCCCAGCCCCTCCCTTACAGGATCTCTTGAACAGAGGATGGGTGGCCCGTCCCTCTGTGCCTGGACAGTTAGAGAAGCAGCTGAGGCCGAGGGGGCGGAGGTGTGTTTGACTACACTGAATGGAATCAGGCTAAAAATATGTTGACAGTCTGATAAGAACGCCAGTTTCCTCAAGCTCTCCTTTAACACCGGGTTTTCTCTTTTGCTTTTGAAAGAAAAATGTTTTACAAGGGCAGCACGAAGCAGACAAAATCTGGAGCAAAGAAGGATTTTACGCTGTCGTCATTTTCCTCAGCATCTTTGTTATTATAGTAACCTGTTTGATGGTAAGTTTGTTTCTTTGTGTGTCTTATCCTTTGTGGACCCCACTGCTTAGTAATGTTAGCTATTTTGCACTTGAATGAATGGTGAAGACTGGAAGCAGAAGTCAGTCTACAGTGGTGTTAGGCTGGGGCAGTTTTTGTGGCAGCTGATAACTGATTGCTGAAAGACAGTGTGTGGACGTGAGGAAGTGTGGATGCTGATCCATACAGGGAGGCTGGAGCTGCACGGAAGTGTTTAGGATCTAGATGAACCCCCATGTGATTTTTTTTTGAGGTCACTGTAGCTCTTAATGTCACTGAAGTCTCAAGTGCACATTTGGGGCTGACTTTATTCCTTCTCTTTTATTATCTTTGTGGGACACAGGAAAATATAATTTTGAAGAAATATGTCTTTAGGGCAAGCTTTCTCCCAAAAGGAAGGGTTCATTTCTTTATTTTAAATAGCCTTAAAAATAAATAAATAAATAAATAAATAAATAAATAGCCTTGAAGGTATCCTAAGAAATATCAGGCATTAATGGAGGCAATTATGGCCTTGAAGATAAGCCACTCACTGCTAGCTCATTTCCAGTTGTAAGAATCATGCATAAGAATAAACATATGCACTACAACTGTTCTGCAGGGCATGATGTGTGACCAACAAAGCATGGTCCTGATTTTATAAAGCAGAATCCAAAATAAACCCAACCCACTAAATTAGGCCAGGCTTCAATATTGAATGAGTTAATAGTTAACTTTCAAATAGAATGATGGGTTTTTTATTATTAATATTATTTTTTCAATTGTGACCTAGCATAACGTTTGAAGTTTACAAATGGGTTTAATATCTGTTTCTGTGTGTTACATTCTTTTTAACTTGCACATTTTAAGAAACACTTCCTGCTTTATTTTACATCCCCTCCCCCCAAAAAAAGACAAAACACTAATGATTCCATCTATAATCAACAGTGTTGCCAAGCATTTTGTTGCATTTTCTTCATTTGTAGCTCTTGCTCTGGTAACAGTGTCGGAAAGCTTGAGACTTGATCTAGAGAGCTGGAGAGGATCACAGGATCTGAACTTCAGGGACACAAATAAGGTCACACAGAGAGTGAAAACAGGCATGTCTCCAAGATCTCAAAATAGAGGAAATGACCAGAACACTCTAAAATTTCCATCTTAACAGATACAAAGATGCCTCCTTTGGATCAGAAATTGAACTTCTAAAAATTTTGACACAATAATCAAAACAATAATTTAAGAACAAAGCTTAAAAGATGTGTTGTATCTTAAGTGGTGGATATTAAGGAAAAGAATTTTAATGAAAAAGATTGAAAGTTTTAAGGAAACTGTATAAGAGGCCTCTGACTACCTGTTTAGAGGGTGTGGTTACTTCTCGTGGCTGATTGCACTTTAAGATATATGTTCTTCCTCAGCATAGGAAATCTCAAATTCTGCTCTCTGACTTGTTTGTCATAATTGTGAACTATTCTCTTTCACAGATGAAAGGGATTGCAGGGTCTGGGAGTGTAGCTCAGTAGGACACTTGCTTAGAGCTTGTCAGCCCCCATGTTCAGTCCCAATCAGTATAGTGAGTTAAAGAGGAAGTAGAGAAGAGTAAGGAGAACAAAAGTGATTGAAAAAAAAAAAAAAAGACCAAGTTTGTTCAGAGGATGAATGAGTAAGATTCAGAAGACAAAGGTGAGAGGGAGGGTGGGGAGCCAGTTCACAGGCAGAAAGAGAACAGGGTTGCTAAGGACAGGTAAGATACGGTTCAGAGTCACTGCCTGTAATGTCTAGGTACCCCCCAAACTGCGTACAACATACATGGGTCTTAGACAAAAAGGCCTAGCGGGTCACGCCCTCAACTCCTTAGATCCAATGCTAACTCCTACTTTTCCAATATAGCAAAGCATCCGTGTAAATGTCACAAACCAAAATAAGTCTGTTCTGGTGCTACTAGAACAAATCAAGTACAGGAATGCTTCAAAAGTATGGATAATGCGGCTGGGCTCCTTGCAGATTCACCCGTTCATTCAAGCAGCGTGTTCACAGGCCACACACTCGTGCAGGTGACCCGCTGTGGGGAGGGAGAGGGCAGGCACATAAAGTCTCAGAAGCTTTAACCATAAAAAGAAACAGGACAAAGATTAACATTTTAAAACTACCAAATAGTGAACCTGTTGTATGACCTCATCTATATGACATCCTGAGAAATACGAAACTATAAAGATATTGGAAGGATCCTTGCTGTCAAATCATGGTGGGTGGAGAGGTTATGGTGTAGAGGATATAGGTTTTTAGGGCAATGAACTTCTGCATTCTGATGACTGCACAGCATTATAAATTCAAGTGTGTAAAATGTACATCACTAAAAGTGACCCCATCTACAATGTGGCAATGAGTCAATAACATCAGTGTATCAATACTAGCTCTTCCAGTGTAACAAATTACTACACCAAGCAGGACATTTATGAAACAAACATATATAAGAACTCAGAGTGCTTTTGACTCAATTTTTCCACAAACATAAAAAAGTCATATCAATTCTTTGGTAAGTATTAAATTGTGATAAGGACCACAAAGAAGACAGTGAGGCAATGAGTGATAAGGCAGAACCATCAGACATTTGGGGAGGTACAAACATGCATGGGATATACATGCCAGACAGAGAAGACAACGGTGGCATGGTATTTGGATAAAACACATTTAGGTTGTTGGGTTGGCGAGGGGAGATGGAAGCAGTGCTCCTGGTATGTAAAAGACAAATCACTGGCTTAGAAACTGACTGGGGTAAAGGGGCATGTGAAGTCTAAGGGCAGGTAGGTGCGTCCAGGGTCCTCATGACAAAGATGATGATGGTGAACTAGAACGGGGGAGAAGTGGGCATGAGCAGGTGTAGAAGACGGAGCTCTGTGTGATGGTAGAGGGAATGGGACTTGCAGGGTCCTGAAGGCCAGAGGAAGGAAAAGACAAGAAGACCCCTGTGTCATCTGGCTTGTTTGCTAAGTGGATGTGGTCCCTCTCCAGACAAGAAGCATGGTAAGGGGTGGGGGATAAAGATGGAGACAAGAGCCCTTGGCCAGTGCACAGGTGACCATTGAATACATGACATACTATGGATTGGTTGATTTCAAACACTACCTTAAATTTTACTGCGTAGGGGTCACTTAAAGGGGAGCAGAAGATCTGACAGTGTTCAGGAAGGGAACGATATTCACGGACAAATAGTAATCTCTCATAGGGTTAAGGCGGAGCTAAATTGTCCTGATACAACTTGCCGCAGCTCACATTTCAAGACATGGCAGATATGATTCTCTAGGATCAAGTCATCTTCCTGAGTCCAAATGCTTCTGATCAATTGCCTTAAACTAATCTTTTGCCAGGATCTCTTAGTATTCACTACACAGTGTATATTCTGTGCTGAAAGGCGCTTAGATGCACTCTCTGCCTCTCAACGTAAATTGCACTGTGCCTGAACACTTTTGTCAACTCCAGGGCAAAGAAAAAAGCTGTAATTTGGAATGTTCCTTGTGGCATTAATTATATTTATGAAGCATCAGGTATAATAATAATTGTTTGTGTCCTGCCTTCTTATGTAAGATTGAAATGAAAATCAGGTGATTTCATTCTGACGTTATGTAGGTAAGTTATTGTACTGAAAGGCCACATGTGCTGTACAGTACATGTACAGTAGCATAAAATTAGGCAAGGTTTTTTTTCAATGTGGCATATTGTTTACTTTCCTTAAGTTACAAAAAAAAAAAAAAAAAAAAAAAGGAATGTATATTGCCAGACACAAAAGTAGACAAGCGTGACATTTTCAATGTGTGACTTATTTAGCGCCTCTCAAATGTGAATGCAGAGTGGGTGGAGCGGTGGCAAATAGACAAACAGAATTTTCCAAGAAAAAAAAATGCGTGGGCAACTTTCACTCCATTCAGTCTGTTTTTTGATGGAGGAAATGGATTCCTGAGAAGAATCAGTTCTTAAGCCTGAGTACATAACAGAAAGAACACCGTTTATCATCTAAATTAGACCTTCCGACGTGCTTACAGGCTTATTTAAAAGTGTAAAAGTACTAATGAGATGTACATAGAGATGTCTAAAGGCTAAATCGCTTCTGGAAAGCAGTTTTAGAAATTGCAAACAAACGGTGGCTGGCATTTAAAAGTGCTGGCATGGCAGACCCACAGAAGAGAGATCCAGGTAGAAGGCAAAGGATTCTCTAGTCATGGTCTGGTGAGTGAGACAGGAAATACTGTGCTGAGCTACTAGGCTGTAGCATCATGCGGCAAGTTCATGTCAAAAGCTAGGCTTGTTATGTATAATCTCTATGGATAAGGGAGACAGACAGAGGTACATAGCTGATACGGTTGACCATGACACCGTGGCCGAAGCAGGCCTGTAGCTTAAATTACTATCTTATGACTTAAGTAGTCTACAGCCCTCTTACTCAAAGGAGTAAAACAACAATAATTCATTTCTTCTGTAATATTGCATACTTACCGTTCCTAAATTTACTGCAGGACACAAAAACAAGGTTGTAAATTCCCATCTTTACAGAATGAGCAAGCCAGGATTCAGAAGAGATAAGCGCCTTGACCCACAGCGAGCAGTGGGCAGGAACGCATGGGAGGAGTGGAAGGGTGAAAGGGGCTGGAATGCAAAGTCAAGTGCATCTGGTTGAAGGTCTAAGCTCACTGCCGTGCCTCTGCTTGATTCCTTAAAGGAGTCAACCATGGTTTCTTTATTCCTGTCACTCATTCTGTGGACTTCTATTTCTAGCCACAGATAGGTCTAGGAACACAGCAGTATGCCTGTGCTTATCAGATGGCCTCCACCCAGCAAGACAGATAAGCGCATGTTACTCCATACCTGTGTGCTTAGGACACACCCCTTTGCACTTAGTACCTTGCACTAGATGTGGTTCTGCCCATCTGTCTCCTGGAAAGCTCTAAGTTCCTAAGACCATAGTCACCTGCCTCTTCTGCATCTACACAGCCTCATTTCCAAGATATAGGAGGAATGTTCATGACATTAAACAAATAAACTCCATCATTTTAAAACTAGAATGCACCTTAATCCAAACACAATGTTTCCTGTTACTTGTGAGTGAGATGTTAAAAATGGAAATTATAGGTGCAAAATGTTTCAAAGGACTCTCTTTAGCTTCCTGTCATTTCTGCATTCCTTGGGTCTCAGCCCTGCCATTTTATATTCCCCATACTATTATTCAATTTTTATAGCTCCTCTTATTCAGTATTCCTTTCTCTTTTCATCCCTCAAATGATCAAATTATTTTAATGCATCCCAAAGCTCCAACACAAGCTCAAAAAAAAAAAAAAAAAAAAAATGTAGGGAAGGTGTTAGCTTTCCATTGCTCTGCTAGGCTTTAAGAATGAGTTCTTTAATCAAAGTAAACTCTCATAGGAAAATATGCAAATGTTGTATTTGAGGGTTCAATCTGTGCAGAGAAGTGTCTGACAGACATTTCCAGAAGCTTTGAGAACAAGGTCAAGAAGGAGAATGTGTGGCTCTGAAAGAAGCCATAGGTGATTGATCGCACGCCTGGATTCTAGGCTTTATAGCTTGGGTTCTATAAGTGGTCTAACTGTTTCGGCCTCACTGTGAAACAAGAGGTTATACCATATGAGGCCTGGATTCCTTACTCAAAGGCTGCTCAACAGCATCATCAAGGGGGCTGGTGAGATGGCTCAGTGGCTAAGAGCACTGCCTGCTCCTCCAGAGGTCCTGAGTTCAATTCCTAGAAACCACATGGTGGCTCACAACTGTATATGGTGCGATCTGATGCCCTCTTCTGGCATACAGATAGAGCAATCATACATAACATAAATAAATAAATCCTTTAGGAAAAAGTATCACCACGGGCTGACTGTTGAGTTGGGGTGGAAGGGTGGCCTTCCCTGGGCACTGCTGAGCATTTACCAGCACCCACGCCTATGTCCATTTTGTACCCCTGACACTGGGGTTCTCTAGACATTGTCAAATATCTTATGCAGGACAAAATTTCCGCTAGGCAGTTGAAAACCCACTGCTTTATAACTAAAATCCATGGAAACTGCCTCATTGCCGGCAGCAACCTCATCTTTTATTCCACACTTTTTATCAATCAGTCCGGTATTTTGAGTATTTTTAAGTGCCATACCCTCGTTAAGTGTTTTCCAGATTCTGATTTTTTTCCTGATTAGTGCTGTAGAAATCATTTTGTATGCAAACTACACCAAGGCAGGTTAAAAGCCAGAGGTGAAATAGATTACTGATTATAAAATACGTGTCAGTGTTTCCTCATCAAACTGTCTGTAGCAGGGAAGGACTTTAGACCAGATCTTGTTTACACTACTGTAATTATAAAGTGGCCTGTTGAGAGCAATGAAGAGCAACCGTATCCTGGATCTTGTTTTCACAATATAATATGTCTTCAAAATGAAAATATAAACAAGTAAATCAAATATCCCAACATAAGTATTACATTCATACATGAAGAACTTAAACTATAAAATATATACATCACTCCTTCTATTAAATGGATCCTCAAGGCATAGATATATTTACTTCTTTGCTCAGAAAAAAAAAATGCCTTGTTTGCAATTTTAAAATACAATCCCACTTTAAACAATATTAGATCATATTTCAGTAGTTCTGGGTTTAGCTTAACACAGTAAGCTTCCCACTTACATGCTGTTTGGCTGGCGTTGTCCTGCTGTGTCCGTACTGCAGAATGGTGGCAAAATATATAGAAATTGCAGGTAAGCATCCGCCTTCAGCACCGTCTTTCCCACAGCTCCAAAAAGCACAGGAAACACCAGCATCATAAAAGGAAGGAGCTCAACTCTGATAATTAACATCTGTCTTCCCCGTGTGCAGGAACAATTGTGTGGAAACATTCTGAGCCCAGTGAAGTAAATGTGCTGGTTTGTTGGTTGGTTTGTTTGTTAGGATTTTGAGGCAGGTCCTTGGTGTGTAACCTGAGTTGACCTCGACTGCTGCTACCTCAGCCTTCCCAGTGCTGAAATCACAAGCACGTGTCATGATTTCATACATCTAAGATTTCATTTTCCCTTGCTGGAGATTACAGTGTCCAGGTAGTGAGAAAATGGGCTCTTTAAAAAAAATATTTGTTTTAATTTCCCAGCAGTTTAATATATGATATGCTCTTCTCACTATACCTGATATGTGCATAGCTTTTTTTTCCTAAAGAGGCCATTATCAATCCGTAAACGCATTTCATTTTTGTCTAATGCTTTATTTAAAGACTTATCTATTGTTTTACGTATATGTATGCCTGCATTGAGTTTATGTGCACCAGGCCAGAAAAGTGTGACAGATACCATGGGGCTTGAGCTGGAAGTAATTGTTTGTCCCCATATTGGTGCTGGGAATCAAACCCAGGTCACATCACAAGAAGCCTCTAATTTTGTCATGTGCACCACTAATGATGCTTCCTGCGCTGTAAGTTCTAAATAGGATTTACAACTTGCTAATAAATAATTCATTCAGTTGGGAGAGCATTTTATTTCTCTTTTTAATTTTTTAAATTTAAATTTGTTTAAATAACAAAATATGATCATATTCAGGGAGATTAATCTCACTTTCATAGTTCATATTAGATTGAATTCTGATCTGTTTTTATAAACCTGTTTTGTTAAACAGACTCTTCCTCAGTATTATTCTGAGAATACCTGGGAAATATTTTTAATGTTCTAAAATAATTTTCATTGGTATTTATTTCATAATTTTAGATGAATCCATTTCTATGCGCACATATATGCATAGACAGAGAGCTCAGATTATATATAAGATTTAAAGTATAGAAATGGGTAGAATTTAAAAGAACTTTGAAAAGACAAGGAAGACAGAATGCATTTCATGACTAGCTAGAGGGAATCTGACTAGAAAGAGCCAGGAAATCTTTGTCCTAAACGCATGCCTGTTCAGCCAACAGATCCTAGAAATTAAACCAGGCAGTCAACGTCTTGAGGCCTCCTGGATGCAGACACCCTGGATGCTGTTCACGTTCATAAGTGCAGATAGTGGCTTGTCACCTCTCCCACCATAGGAATTAGCTCATCAAGGCACACCCTGATAACACACTTGGAAAAAAAGGGGGGGAGGCTTTTGTAGGGAGTGGAGTAGAGGGGCTAACATGAAGTTAGCAATGAGGGGTAGATAAAGATACACACATGGTTCTGGAAGGGAACGGGGTGGGGTTAGAAACGGAGGTCGGAAATGCAATGGAACACACTCAGAGAATTCCTCAGGGTGGGGGTGGGGGAGGGGGGATGGCGCACAAGGTCACAGCAGGGAAAGATGGGAGGGATCGGCCAATATGGAGATACTGTATAGACATGTGATGTTCTGTAAGTTCATTGGCGTCCCACTAGTCTAGCTCAGTCTCTTAAGACCTTAAAAATGGTTGCCTTATGTTAGAGAGATGGCTCAGTGGTTAAAAGTGCTGTCTTCTCTCCCAGAAGACTTGTGCCCAATTCTCAGCACCCACTTGGTGGTTCACAACCGTCTAAAACTCCAGTTCCAGGGCAGCCAGAACACACTTCTGCCTTCCTTGGGCACTAGCCATGCATTCAGTACACAGAAACTTACTCAGGCAAAACCCACACATACATAAAACACAGAAAGATACTTTTATCTCTGTGTGTGTGTGTGTGTGTGTGTGTGTGTGTGTATTAAAAGTTTTAAGAGAAAACTAAGAAAATTCTAGCTGTCCAATATACTCCTTGATAGTTGTCCTGCGTGTTGATTTGTCACACATTTAACAGATTCTCCAGCTGATGTTTTACTAATGACATATTCACCAAGATAAGGGTGGGTTGTTTCTAGAGTAACTATCCTAACTGATATTTTATAAGCCTTGCTTCTCTGCCAGAATTTCAAGAAATGTCAAACGATCATTTTGCATCTTTGTAGAATTGTTGCCAAATTTCCTCTTGAACATATCCTCAAGGAATATATTCATGTACACAAACAGTCAAGATGTATATATAGGCTATTTGAAAATACTAGTCAACGGCCGACAATCTCTGCGCTGCCCCCGCCTCTGCCCCGTGCCTGCACTGAGCCCTGTCAGTGCTGCCTGCTGGCATGATGAGTGATCGTGTCGGCTTGACCTTAGACAGATATTATTTGTATACTAAGCATATACTTTGCAGGAGAAAAAAAAAAAAAAAAAAAAAAACACCACAATGCCCCAAAACCCAAGAGATTATATTAGAGGCCAGGCCCTACTTTATCACTAATGTTCATTTTGTTGTGTCTTCTAATGTGAGGTTGGACAGGGGGCAGGGGAGATCATATTCGGTTTGTTTTCCAGGACACAAAAATCTCACAGAAGCCCTTATATCTCTCTTTGCAGATTATTTATAGGTTAAAAGAAAGGTTTCAGCTTTCCTTGAGACAGGATAAAGAGAAAAACCAGGCGATCCACCTGTCACCAATTGCGTTGCAGCCAATACCATCAGAGGCCAAGGCAGCCCACAGCATGGTCCAGCCTGAGCAAACGCCAGGTGTACTGAATGTCATTGTGGACCCTCAAGGCCGATGCACTCCTGAGATTAAAAACCCCATCTCTACCTCCGTCTGCCCTTCTCCCTTCAAGATGAAGCCTATCGGACTTCAGGAGCGGTAAGAGCCCTGACAGACAGCCCACCGACATATTGGCTTGGCTTGGCTTTGTTTCTGAAAAGTTTCCTCTAGCTAAAACGATTGAAGCTGGAAACTGACCATGGGGTAGGATCGTTTACCACCACATGGGCACTAGGAAGTAGGTTTCATGTCACAGAGTCTCAGTATGCTTGGGAAAACCTTTCAGGCACATCTGATTCTTTGTAGCATGTGTTGACTCAAACAAAGTCCATCTTCAACTATAGGGCAGTTCCTACCACCGCTCACTAAGTACTTATCAGGGGCCACTAACCAAACGTAGAGTTATCTCATTTAATTATAATCAAATATGGTATAAAAGGGTTGTAATAAATGCAAGACACTCATGTTGTTTGGAGTCATATAGAAAGAATCTGTGCCATGTATTAATTTGTCTAAAGTTTTGCTTCCGTTTTGTTTAACCATAATGAGAATAACATATTGAGATCTATATTTTTGTTACCCTTACCTTACTTTTGGATGTAGTTACTCATATGATACATTTTTATTAAAAGCAAGTTCCAGTAGGGAAAAAAAAACTAGAATATGCAATGTACATAATGAAGGCTTACTTTTTTCTCCCCCCATATATCAGTTAAGCTTTTTCCATAGAGTTTTTAAATAATTCGGTTATTTCCTTGTGGTGTGTAGAATTGAGCATAGTGCCTCATGCATATTACGGAAGTGATCTATCAGTGACCTGTATTCCAAGCCCACAATAAGTTTTAGTTTTATTGTAAAAATATTCATGTTGTGTCCAATCCTGCACACCAGGATTGTGTGAGAATATTGAAAGCCTAGAAGCAAATGCACTTCTCCTACGTCTTCACTTTCTGTCACTGACCATTTTTCTGTCTTTAGGGTTTAGTTCATATACACACACATGCACACAAGCACACATGCACGCACACAAGCACACATGCACACACATCCATACACACTCACACACACATGCACACATGCGCATGCACACACACACACACACACACACTTTAGAGAAGTATGTCTTAGAACTTTAAATACTTCAAAATACAAAATGCACCATTCAACTCTTTGAACTCCATCCAGGTGGGACGGCTCACACCTGTACTCCCAGCACTGAAGGATCTGAGGCAGAAGGGTTATCATAAGTTCAAGGCCATCCCAGGCTGTATAGTGAGTTCTAGGTCAGCTTGAGATATGAGATTCTGCCTCAAAAGGGAAAGATCTAAAATTCTTCCGATGTGTTGCCAGTGACTGCTATGACAGGAGAGACACTTGCTGTGATCAGTTACAAAGACCCTTGGTAAACAAACGGCTGAAGGCTCACTAGATGGGGAACAGAGGGTATTCAAATCACTCACCCTATCTCCTTTCACAAAATGTTGTTGCCTTCCTGACAGCTCTACGGTGGCCCCCAGGCGACATTCTTGCACTTGGATATAGCTTAATGACTTTCTCAGACTTGGTCTGTAAATGAAGGTGAGACAGACCTTTTCCTCTGACAGTAACTTAGGGTCTGGAGAACTGAGATACAGACCCACAGATCCATCATTCATCTTCCCTTCACTTTTTTCTAAAGTAGGAAAGCATGGACTGGATTCTTGGCTTCTTTTCGGTCATGGGGATGTGTGGTTGCTTCAGAGGGAAGCCTTGAGGCCGAGATCTGAGCATCAGTGGTGATCCAAGGCGGAGTAGCAGAAAAGGTTGGCCTGGACCTAAGCAATGAGGGGAAGATACACTACAGAGGATTTAAAGATAGTAATAAACAGTTTAAAAATCAGGGTAATTTTAATTGGTTCCATGCACTAGTAATTCTAAGTAAGGCCAGGGTAACATTGTCCGGGAGAAGAGCTGTCAGTAGCACACGTCCGTGTAGACCATCTCCTTAGCGTGTTTGGGTTTGTGAAGCCTAAGGTTAAAGACCCATGTATCCATGTAATTGAAGTGCGTGTTCGAGAAGGGAGCGTGATCAAGTGGTTTCCTACTCATATCTGTGATCCACGCAGAACTGGTGTTTTAAAAACCTAAAGTCTCATCAGTATCAAGTGCTTCCATGTCCCCTGGTCAATAATTACAACTGTCCCTGAACCCCTGCTCCCAAAGCCTTCCCCTCTCGAAGCAAGAGAAATGTGCTCTCTCTCCCCACATCCCCAAGTCCTTCCTAACTTAGTAAATTTACCGATTTGTCTCCTCGCTTTTCAGTTTAACTTCCTCCCCTACTATTTACTATCCATTCACCTGAAAGTCAGTTTTCTTTTATATCTAAGAATGTTCATTCCCTTAGGTCATTTCTCCTATGACTCTTGTCTTTTCCTCCTCATCCTAAAGGTACAAAGTATGTTTGCTGCCTCATCCGTTTTCACCCTGCCGTCCTCTTTGTCTCCCATGTTCTTCTGGTTTGTTGGCACTCTATGGCCTACTCAACACAAAACACGTGCGTCACTCTTCTTTCTATCTAGTACAAAGGACTGCCCGTTTCTTAGCATCTCTCCTCTGGTCTACATACCTTATTTCCTGCTAAGCACCCACAAACATCCTACCTGCTACTGTGCTGTTTTTCCATTCACCACACTAAACTCTTTAAAGTTCCTAAAACACTACGTAACTAGGATCTGTCCGTTTTTTCCCTATCCCTGTTTGCTATTAGGAACACCACCATTACAGGAAGAGTGGATCTGTATCTACAAATCAAAGAAACAAGAAATGTAGTTTTATTTCTATCTAACTCATCTAAATGGTAGAAGCTTGATCTCAGCCCCTTTCTGATTGACTCAACCAGCTGCTTGGGGGATTTCATTTAGATTTTGAAAGGACCTTCTCAATATAAAATGTAAGCATCTCATCGGCCTTGATACTATCCATCCAAACTGTCATTTGCTGAAATGTCGGATACATCCTGTATCCTCAGAAATGCATTTATGACTGTTGCTACCAACTTGTTCCTTCTTTCTATTAATGCAAGTCCTTCTGTTTCCAGTGATGACTTCCTTTCCTTCCCTCTCTAGACTGTGCCCAACACACTCTGAGGTACCATAGCATTCTCACTGCTGACTACTATAGCTGAAGTTGAAATATAGGAAACTTTATGCCAAGACTTCATCCCTTCAGTATCTTCCTGCCATTTTTCTCATGGTTCTGCCAAGGGTCAAGGTGCCCCTGAAGGAGGTCTCCCTCTTCTCCAGGCTCAGCCTTCATGTCTCTCCAGCCCTGGTGCTCTCATATCACCCAAGCCAACATGGCTCCCTCCTGTGAGTCCATGGAGCCTTTCTCTGGCTTTCTCTACTCTTCTTGAATTCGTATTTCACTTTATCTGGCACCCACACATTCAGATGTGTTTTCCCACTAATGACTTGACCTTTGACAGAATCCATATTTCTTTGCCTTCTATTTTCACTTTTCTTCCTTAAGCAATTCAATGGCAAACATCTTGACAGCATGAAAACAAGGAAGGTCCAAAGGTGACAAACAGGCCTGGGAGAAAGAAAGGTCATCTCTCACTTCTTCCTGAATGACTCAGGGTCAATTCCTCCTGATGACTCTATGCCTCACCCATGTAGCCCAACACCAACCCAGGAACTCCTCTTCTGTTTCCTTCTGTGTTAGTCCCAAAACTTCTATGCATAGACTGCTTACAGAACTCTTGTGTGTCTGTTGTCAATTTCAGTTTACTGACTTACCATAGCCAATAGACTGTGAGCTTCTCGGGGGGGGGGGGGGGAGCATATATGTTATGTAATAGTTGTCTTATCTCTTACATGTAGAATGTGACCTCTGGGGAGCAGGGGCTCCTGGAAATTAGTCTGAGGTCATCTCTCAGCAGGGAGACGCTTTGCTCGTCCCATCAGCCTTTCCTTCCTTTTATTCTCACTCCCATCTTTCTGCCATAAATCTCTGCCAACATGGATTAGTGGGTAACTTTACAAGTAATAAGATAAGGGGCCTATAGAGCCTATACAGTCAAAATAATGTTTTTGACATTCTCCCTTTAAGCCTTAACATTTTAGGCTTCCATATTCTAATGGTGCCTTTTTAAAAAGCATCATGTTTTTCATTTCTAGAGATTGATCCTGATGCTAATTAATGCTCTTCTATTTGTTGCATGAAAGTCTGGCTATAGCACCAGGAGGTCATAAAGGCTGCCTCATTAGTCAACTGTCTCAAAAAGCTCTTGGGTCGTGCTATATAAATGTCTCATTCTTGGTATCAATAATATCATTTTGTTAAAATGTAAGCAAAATGAGATGCAGAGAGTAAATGCACATGCTTAAATAGATATGAAAACATATACTGAGAATAATGAAGATTAAAAATCCATACAATGTGGAGGTTATAGTAGTTATTTTATCTCTACTTCTAGTTACTCTCCCCGCCCCCAACCATATTGGTCCTTGCTTCTCCACTTTCTCATTATTGAAGCACTCCTCACCCTTGGCCTGGCTTACATTATTTCATCTTTGAAATGAATTTTCTGATTATAAAAAGCTATAAGAATTAACATATATTATGTACCACATACACTATTTTATTTCATCCCCTCTATCTAAATCTAATTCTTTCCCTCCTTTAATTCATACTGTATTCTCTTCAGATTTATCTTCCTAAAGATACTGGCATGGTGTGCCAATACCATGCAGTTTTATTACTATTGCTCTGTAGTATGGCTTGAAATCAGGGCTGGTGACGTCTCCAGAAGTTCTTTTATTATATAGGATTGTTTTATCTTTCCTGGGTTTTTTGTTTATTTGTTTGTTTGTCTTCCCATATGAATTTGAGCATTGTTCTTTCAATGGATTGTGTTGGTATTTTGATGAGAATTGTGTTGAATCTGTAGACTGCTTTTGCTAAGATGGCCATTTTCACTATGCTCATCCTACTGATCCATGAGCCTGGCAAGTCTTCCATCTTTTGACATCTTCTTCAATTTCTTTCTCTGAAGACTTGAAGTTCTTGGCACACAGCTCTCTCACTTGCTTGGTTAGAGTTACACCAAGATATTTTATATTATTTGTGACTATTGTGAACAGTGTTGTCTCCCTAATTTCTTTCTCAGACCATTTATAGTTTGTAGTAGGAGAGCGACTTATTCCTTTTATTAATTTTATATCCAGACACTTTGTATAAGGTGTTTATTAGCTGGAAGAGTTCCTTGGTAGAATTTGGGGGGTCACTTATTTATACTATCATATCACCTACAAATAGTAATACTTTGGCTTCCTCCTTTCCAATTTGTATCCCTTTGGTCTCCTTTAGTTGTCTTATTGCTCTAGCTAAAATTACAGATACTGAATAGATATGGAAAGAGTGTGGACAGCCTTGTCTTGTCTCTGATTTTAATGCTTTAAGTTTCTCTCCATTTAATTTGATGTTGGCTATCAACTTGCTATATATGACCTTTACTATTTTTAGGTATGGGCCTTGTATCCTGATCTCTCCAAGACTTTTATCACAAAGGAGTGTTGGAATTTTGTCAAAGGCTTTTTCAGCATCTAATGAGATGATCTTGCAGGGGGCATTCCATTCATTTTGTTCATATGGTAGATTACATTGGTAGATTTTTTTTTTTTTTTTTGTATGTTGAATCACCCCTACATCTCTGGGACAGAGTCTACTTGATCATGGTGGATGATGTTTTTGATGTGTTCTTGAGTTCAGTTTGTGGGTAGTTTATTGAGTATTTTTACATCAATGTTCATAAGGAAGATTGGTTTGAGATTCGTTTTCTTGGTTGAATCTTTGTGGGGTTTAGATGCCAGGGTGACTGTGGCTTCATAGAATGAGTTTGGCAGTGTTCCTTTGGTTTCTGTTTTGCGGAATAGTTTGAGGAGTATTGGCATTAGCTCTGCTTTGAAAATCTAGTAGAATCCTGTGCTAAAACCATCTGGTCCTACTTTTCCCTTAGGGTCCTTTCAAGGTCTATTTAAATAGGTCTATGTGTTTACCTGATCTTGATTTAACTGTGATAAGTGATGTCTATAGAGAAAAATCATCCATTTTGTTTAGATTTCCCAATTTTGTGGAGTACAGGTGTTTGAAGTAAAACCTAATGATTCTTTGAATTTCCTTAGTAGCTATTGTTATGTCCCCATTTCATTTTTTATTTTGTTAATTTAGGTATTCTTTTTTTTATTGATTCTTTATGTTTGTGTTTATTTTCTTTTTTTTCATTTTATTATTTTATTCATATTACATCTCGATTGTTAGCCCTTTCCCTGTTTCCTCCCATTCTTCCCTCCCTCCCACTTCCCCCCTTCTCCCCTCCCCTATGTCTGTGATTGAGGGAGACCTCCTCCCCCTATATATGCTCTTAGAATATCGAGTCTCTTCTTGGTAACTTGCTATCCTTCCTCTGAGTGCTGCCAGGCCTCCCCATCCAGGGGACGTGGTCAGAAAAGGGGTACCAGAGTTCGTGTGAGAGTCAGATCTCACTCTCCACTCAATGGTGGAGAATATCATGTTCGTCGGCTATGTCTTGGTAGGGGTTCGAAGTTTAAATGCCTATATTCTCCTTGGCTGGTGCCTTAGTTTGATGAAGACCCCAGGACCCAGATCTGCCTGTCATAAAGTTCTTCTTGTAGGTTTCCAGGACCCTGTGGGTCCTACTGTTTCCTTATTCTTCCATGCTACTCTCGCCTAAAGTCTCAATAGGATGTCCTCTCCTCTGACCCACTTTCTTGGTAAGTAAAGTTTTTCATGGTACTTATCCCTTGGACTAGTGTTTTGATATAAGTGAGTATATACTGTTTGTCTCTTTTTGCTTCTGGGTGAACTCACTCCTTATGATAATTTCTAGATCAATCCATTTGTCCACAAATTTTGGGAATTCCTTGTTTTTAATAGCTGAGTAGTATTCCATCGTGTAAATGTACCACAGTTTCTTAGTCCATTCTTCTACTGAGGGACACTTAGGCTGTTTCCATGTTCTGGCTATTATGTATAAATCAGCTATGAACATGGTTGAGCATATGTCCCTGTTGTGTGGTAGGGCATTTTCTGGGTATATTCCAAGGAGTGGGATAGCTGGGTCTTGAGGAAGCCCTATTCCCATTTTTCTGAGAAAGCACCAGATAGCTTTCCAAAGTGGTTGTACTAGTTTGCATTCCCACCAGCAATGAAGGAGTGTTCCTCTCTCTCCACATCCTTGCCAACATGTGGTGTCATTTGAGTTTTTGATCTTAGCCGTTCTGATAGGTGTAAGATGGAATCTCAGTGTCGTTTTGATTTGCATTTCTCTGATGACTAACGAGGACGAGCATTTCTTTAAGTGTTTCTTGGCCATTTGATATTCCTCTGTTGAGAATTCTCTGTTTTCACTGCCTTTTAGCTACTTTAGCTAAGGGCTTGCCTATCTTGTTGATTTTCTTGAAGAACCAACTCTAGTTTCATTGATTCTTTGTATTGATCTCTTTGTTTCTAATGTATTGTTTTCAGCCCTGAGTTTGATTATTTCCTGCTGTCTACTCCTCTTGGTGTGTTTGCTTCTTTTTCTTCTAGAGCATTCAGGTGTGCTGTTAAGTTGCTACTATGAGAGCTCACCAATTTCTTTATGAAGGCACTTAGTGCTATGAACTTTCCTCTTAGCACTGCTTTCATTATGTGTCCCAAGATTTGGGTATGTTGTGCATTCATTTTCATTGAATTCTAGAAATTATTTTAACTAATTAATTTATTTCTTGACCCAGTGGTCACTGAGTAGGAAGTTGTTCTGTTTAAAATAATTTGCAGGCTTTCTGTTTTTGAAGTCCGGGTTTAATCCGTGGTAGTCTGATAATAGCTGGGGGGGTGGGTATTTTAATTTCTTGATCTGTTGAGACTTGCTTCGTGACCAATTATATGGTCTGTTTTGGAGAAGGTTCTATGGGGTGCTGAGAAGAAGATACATTCTTTTGTGTTTGGTTGAAATGTTCTGTAGATATCTGATGTTTCATTAATAACATCAGTTAGTTTCATTATTTCTGTATAGTTTCTGTCTGGATGATCTGCCCATTGATGGGAGTATTAATATATGGGGTTCAAGGTATGATTCAAGCTTTAGTAATGTTTCTTTTACAAATGTGGGTGACCTTGCATTGGGAACATAGATGTTCAAAATTGAGGTGTCCTCTTGGTGGATATTTTTTCCTGTGATGAGTATGAAGTGCCCTTTCATGTATCTTTTGATTAATTTTGATTGAAAGTCTATTTTATTAGATGTTAGAATGACTACTCTAGCTTGCTTCTTGGGTCCATTTGCTTAGAAAATATTTTTACAGTCCTTTACTCTGAAGTAATGTCCATCTTTGATGCTGAGGTGTGTTTCTTGTATGCAGCAGAATGATGGATCCTGTTTGCATATCTATGTCAGCCTGTGTCTTTTTATCAAGGAATTGAGTCCATTGATGTTGAGAGATATTAAAGACCAATGATTCCTGATTTCCTGTTATTTTGATATAAATGGTAGAGCATGTGCATGCCTCCCTTCCTTTGGTTTTGCTGGCATGGAATTATTTATTTTCTGTGTTTTCTTGGGTATAGTTAACCTCCTTGGGTTCAAGTTTTCCTTCTAGTGTCTTCTGTAAGGTTTGGTTTTGGCATAGATATTGTTGAGATTTCTTTTGTCGTGGAAAATCTTGTTTTTCCCCTCTATTGTGATTGAAAGTTTTGCTGGGCTTGTATCTGTGGTGTCTTAGGGTCTACAAGACATTTTCCCAGTCTGTTCTGGCTTCTGGAGTCTCTGTTGAGAAGTCAGGTGTAATTCTGATAGGTCTGCCTTTTTACGTTACTCGGCCCTTTTCCCTTACAGCTTTTAATATTTGTTGTTGTTGTTGTTGTTGTTGTTGTTGTTATTGTTGTTATATACATTTAATGTTTTAATTGTTATGTTGTGCATAGACTTTTTTTTTTTTTTTGGTCCAACCTATTTGGTATTGTGTAAGCTTCTTGAATGTTGATAGGCATCTCTTTCTTTAAGATAGGGAAATTTTCTTATTATTTTGTTGAAAATATTTTCTGGGCCTTTAAGCTGGGAATCTTTTCCTTCTTCTATTCCTATTATTCTGAGGTTTGGTCTTTTCATGGTGCTTCAAATTTCCTGGCTGTTTGATGTCAGGAACTTTTTAGATTTAACATTTTCTTTGACTAATGCATCAATTTCTTCTACTGTATCTTCTACACCTAAGAGTCTCTCTTCCATCTCTTTTATTATGTTGGTGATGCTTACTTCTGTAGTTCCTATTCTCTTCCCTAGATTTTCCATCTCCAAGATTTTTGTTTGTGTTTTCTTTATTGTTTCTATTTCTGTTTTCAGGTCTTGAATAGTTTTGTTCATTTCCTTCACCTGTTTGTCTTTTTCTGTATTTCTTTAAGGGATTTACTCATTTCCTCTTTAAAGGCTTCCATCATCTTCACAAGTTTGGATTTATGGTCACTTTCTTTCTTTTTTTTTTTTTTTTTTTTTTTTTTTTTTTTTTGAAACAGGGTTTCTCTTGGCTGTCCTGGACTCATTTTGTAGACCAGGCTGTCCTCAAACTCATAGAGATTTCACCTGCCTCTGCCTCCCTGAGTGCTGGAATTACAGGGTGTGCAACTGCGCCTGGCTTAGGGTCATTTCTTGTGCTTCAGCTATGTTAGGATATCCAGGGCTTGTTGTAGTAGGATACTTGGGCTCATATTGCCCTGGTTGTTGTTGATTGTGTTTTTATGCTGGCCTCTAACCCTCTGAGTTTTGTGGTTATTGTAGGTTTAGATGCTTCTTTCTGAGTTTATCTTTGTTAGATGGGTGTTTGTTTTTTGTTGTTGTTTGTTTGTTTTGGATTTTTTTTCCATTGGTTTCTGTTTCCTCTCTTTTTTCTGGCCTGATTGGCCTGGAATTCTGGTGGTTAGAAAATCTTCAGGTCTAGTAAGGTGACTCCCTGAGGTTTTTGTGGCCCGCATGGCCTCTGTGGCTTTGGGTGCTAACCTTGCCTCTGGGATCCTTAGTACCCGCATGACCTGGGATCCCTGGTGCCAGTGGACCTCCAGGAAAGCAAGTGGAGAGTGAACTGGAAAATAGAGTCCAGGGGGTAGGGAACAATTGAAGGCTGTTGGGTGTATTTTGAGCGGATATGGCAGGCAGGAGCTCAGAGCAGGGTCTTATCTGGTTATCTCTGATGTGAGCAGCCTTCCAAGAAAGCAGGCAGAGCTGTAGCAGGAAATGCATCACAGGGTTTGGGATGCAGTTTACCCCTGTTGAGTGTGCTTTCAGATGAGTTGGTTGGCAGGAGCTTGGGGAGTAGGGGCTTACCTGGTGTCACTAGTACCTGCAGGCCTCTGGGGTAACAGGCAGAGTAGCAATGCAGGAAATGGAGCACAGGGTGTGGGGTACAATTTACAGCTATTGGTTGTGCTTCCAGGGGACTTAGCAGGCAGGGGTTGGGGGACGTGCTTATCTGTGGCCCCTGGTGCTGGCAGGCCTCCAGAAAGCAGGCAGAGTAGTCCTTTGTTGCTTTTTTTAAGCATACTATAATGCCACTTAATTGATCTTCATAAGTGATGTAGGTGATTCTAAGATGTGACCCTAAGTTCATATGTGTCTTAGAATTTCAGCCTAGCTAACTCCTGAAGAGTCCTGTTAGAGCCATAAGTATGTCAGCAATAATGGAGGCAGTGAGTATCTGGCAGGCCTTACCAATAAAATGATCGATGTTCCTCTGCCAAACTCAAACCCAACTTCTTTGTTTTATTATAATGTCCTCCAGGGCAGGACAAAATTCTGCCCCCTCCTCCCTCTGACAGAAACATTTTGGTACCCAAATGTCAGAGCATAAATTATATTTAAACTGTAGAGATTGAAACCTGCCTTCTCTGAATCAACCCCATGATGAAAACAGAGTCAGCTCTTGTGTTTCCTAGCAAATGGCAGTGGGATCTCACATCCGCTCTGACGTCATAGGTAAGGTTTTGTGAAAGCTGAGCTTGAGGCACAGACTTTTGTCTGTGTGGTTTGTGGACAGGGTGCTCTAAGGAAAAGCCTGTTATAAAAGCATAGAAGGACAAGGACCAGCAAAGGGGGAGGGCGGGTGGCTCATACCCTCACCTTGACCACATCGGGAGCCATGGATCACCCATGGAAGCTGATGGACAAACAGTTCTCCCGCTTTTAAGGAAATGAGCTGGGCACCCATTCCCTCATACCAGCTAACCATGACTTCAGGAGGCCTGGGCACATAATTCCCTGGTCAGTGTCCATCATCTGAGGGCGATCCTCCAGAAAGCAGCAACCGGATGCACTTAGCAGCCAGCGTCCCTGCAGCAAGGAGAAAAGATGAGAGCAGTGGTCAAGCAGAGGTGGTCTGAAGGGGTCACCAGCATCGCTGTGTTTGCCAGTGGTTGCTCCACTAGTTGTAGCATAGTTAAGTCCATACTCCGGGTTTTGTTGATCTTTCCAGGCCATTACCCATGTTCTGCATGGTCTCCTTCGAATAAACACCATTTGTTCTACCGGGGCATATGCACCATTGAACACAATCCATCAGCCTGACTCATTTGCTCCACCTGACAATATGCAGGATCCTAGCACAGCACAGAACAAATCACAGGGAGAACAAAAGGCCTCGGGAAGACTCATAGGCTTTTTCCATGCGTTGCCTCACTTTGTCCTCACAGAAGAAGAGACTTGTGACTTGGATGTCAGAGAAACATGCTTCTTGTATTTAGTTTATTGGCAAAGTAATTTATAAGTTTCTGGGCTGGGTGGGTGGGTGGGGGTGAATGCAAATACAACTGAAGAGCAAGGCAAGCAGCGTATCCACAGACAAATGCTAGACTACCACTTTTTGGGGGAAGAAGACAAACTTAATCCTATAATCAATGGAAAATAAATTTAAAACATTATACTGGAAAACAGGTGTATTACATCTCGTCACACTGTCATTCCCCTTATCATATTTTCCACTAAGCTGTCAGAGCATTTTTCAGATTTTTAAGTCAGGAAAATGGAACTTTGTGGAACAGAGTCAAACCACTCAACATGGATAGCCATTGCCTGCCTGGAAGCTGGTTGCCTGTCCTGGGTCTCTTGTCTTGCCTGGTCTCTCTCATTCAAGAGTCTAAATGCTCATCTGACATAAAGGACAAGATGGCAGGGAATCTGAAACTTCAGCTAGAGATTGTATGAGGCAGCGGTTAAAAAAAAAAAAATACCTCAAGTTAACAACTGCACTCAAAGCACACAGGGGGTGGGGGGCGGGGTGTCTCTACTTTATCCAGACGATCTGAATATGTGCCCTGTGAACAGAGGAGTGAAGAGAACATCAGAGAAGATGTGCCCATGTCCCTCCACCCAGCAACCCAGCAGTTGGAATAGGCTACTGGCAACTGACATATGTGCAGGACATTGGCCTGCCCTGGGTCAGCCACTCTTAGTGTATTAGCTCATAGGATCTTCCCAGCATCCCTTGAGGCAGAGTAATAAGGGCATCCCTGTCCTTTCTTGCAAATGATCTGAGACCTGGAGAGACCGGATAGTGCGCCCAGCATCACAAAGAAGTAAAATTAAACTAGAGATTCACATCTAGAGATGTATATAGTACAAAGTTGCCACTTAACCTTCTGTCCCACCTCCTTCTAGATGACATGGGTGATGATATTTGAACTTTCAATAGCTTTCTACGTCACATTCTTATAAAAATTGTCTTAAGGGGATACCCAGGTATGTGGAGAACATTGGGAGCACATGCAAGCTCTCATTAGCAGTGACTGACAAGCTGTTTTCCTCTTTGTTTGTAACCTAGACATAATGGATTTTTTTTTTTAGGTCAGTCGGGGTTTTGGAAGTTTAGAAAACAATTTTTAAGAGAGTTCTGTATCATTTTTTAAAGAAACTATGGGAACTAAGAAGATAGAGATTAAATTGTTGAGCTTTTGTCTCTAGGCAAATCATGAAGAAAATGTAACAGTGTTTAACAGAAGAAGTGAACGTGGCAGTAGATACAAGCCCAGGAGAATAAACAGAACAGGAGCCAAAGTTATAGACACAGCGAGATAGAGAAGTAGAGGGGCATTGAGGGGAGGGGGAGGGGGAGCAAACCCAGAGCCTCCTCACGCATGTTCAGCATGTGATCTCCCCCGTTAGCTATGTACCAGCCCAAGCACAGTTTTTTAAAACACCAAAAAACCAAGTGTTGCTAAAGCTCTGGCTGTCACTTATTGGCAACGATGGGCCTCTCTTATGGCCCAGCCTCAAGTGCCCGAGCCTTTGTGGCGAGTTGAGGGACTGGACACCACCAGACACCACTACAACTGCTCCTGTTGTCATGTTGCTTTCCCTTTCCCCGCCTGTGACATCCTGAAACCAGGCCAGAGCAGGTCCCAGTGAGCACCAGTCCTGTTCGTATTTGGTACCAGCCCACTCAGCAGATAGCTGTCCTGTGAGACTGATGAGAAAGGAAGCTCGGCCCCTCCCTACACCCGACCTCTCATGTCCAAGAACCTGCAGCCTGATCCTGGATCCTGGACTGTGGGATGAGAGTTACCTGGGATCCATTTCCACCGCGGCCATGGAGGGGGCCAAGTCCTATCACCCTGGGAAATCTAATGGCCGTTCAGATTATGGCCTACATATTTAAAGAGATTTAAGTGGGCCTCCTATGCTGCATAAGGCCAAAATTCCCTTAAGATGTTGTTTCGTTTTAGCTGTGTGCATATGGGAGGTGGCACATTTGGATGTGTATGTAGACGCCCTAGGAGGCTAGAGGCGCTGAGTCCCCTAGAGCTGGAATTACAGGCAACATAAACCACCCAAGTTTGGGGACTGAACTTCCGGCTCCCAGAAAGAACAGCGCAGGCACTTAACCACTGAGCTGTCTCTCCAGCCCAGGGCAGGCGGTCTATCCTGTTCCCATCATCCTGCCCCGAGGCGGTGTGAGTGGTGTGACACCACTTCTGAGACTCCTGTTTCCTGACTGCTTCGCTCACAGTCCAGGAAGAGCTTCACTGTCTGTCTCTGCTAGGCGACCATACTCCAGATCTCAAGGTACAGGCTGACAGAATTAGGCAAAGCAGTCTGGTTTTATAAAGATCCAGTTTAATCAGGGCAGGCACGGACAATTCCTAGGGAAAGCCTCGCTTTCTATTTTGAGGGTCCGGCTCAGAATCTTAGATGCTGTGTCAGGTTTTGCCTCGCAGGCTCTTGCCCAGGGTGCCGTTTGAAATGTGCCGTGCAGTTCAGCGTGAGTCTTACAGACTACCCGAATAGTGTTCATCTTTGGAGGGAGGGACCGTCCTGCTCTCACTGGATTGCCCTGGGTACGTGACCTTCTGGTTAAGAGAACACTCAAAACAGACAGATCACCAAAGGCAGGTAACTTGAGCAAAATTAAGTTAGTTTTAAATGTATTGTCTTCTTTCTCCCAAAGAGTATATTACAAATTAAAATGCTGTTCCCATTTAGGCTTCCTGTTTCTGTAGCTAGTGCCCATCTGACTGCAATATAGAGAAACAGTGTCCTCTAGTGGAAGATAGCATATTGATTTATTTGCCACTTAATCTTTTACTTTTTTTTTTTTTTTTTTTTCTATAATTGAAAATAGATTTCCCCCATACAATATATCCTTATTGTGGCTTTTTCCATACCTCTACTGTTCCTAGTTTCTCCCCACCTTCCTACCATTTGGGTCCACACTCTTTCTGTCCCTTGTAAAGGACCTATAGGGGGAAATTTGAGAGAGAGAGAGAGAGAGAGAGAGAGAGAGAGAGAGAGAGAGAGAGAGAGAGAGAGAGAGAGAGAAGGAAGAAGAAGGAAGGAAGGAAGGAAGGAAGGAAGGAAGGAAGGAAGGAAGGACGTCATTGAGATTGTTTTGTGTTGCCAACTTCTTCTGGGTCTGCAGCCTAACCTTAGTTTGTTTCTCTAGTGAGACTCCCTTGGAGAAAGCCAATTTTTCATTTGAAGTGGCTATCAATTGCCAATGACTTCTGAGTTAGGCATGGGACGTATGTCTACTTCTCCGCCGAGCTCTAGGCTTCCGTCTGGTGCAGATCTCCGCCGGCCTGCACATGCTGCCTCAGTCTCTGTGAGTTTCTCTGTGTATCGGTCACACTGTGTTTAGCAGGCCGTTTCCTTGGTGTCCTGCTCTGGCTCTGTCCTCCTCCTTCTGCTCCTCTTCCATGGCTTCCCTGAGCCCTGAGGGGAGGGCTTGTATGGAGACGACGTCCCTCTTGGGGTTGAATATTCCAATATCTCTCACTCACTTCGTATTATCTGTCTGTGTTTTTTGTTTGTTTGTTGTTTTTTTAACTACTCTTCTTGAGCAAGAGATCTTTATCACCTTGGTCTGCTGATGGTGGCTTTTTCTACCCTCAGGGTTCTATGAAATAGTCTATCAACTTATTTAAGTCACTTCAACTGGAGTTATATGCCATTACCTCCTTCGTCCTCAGCAAGGGATTGGGGCCCGAGAGTGATAGAAATAGTTTCTAGTCCAGCCAAAGAAAAATGGGAGAAAAGAACTTTCTGTGCTAAGCCATTTGTGGCAACATGAATTGGCTTTCAGGTAAATTAGTAAAACTTAGAAAGTGTGAGCACTGTACACTTTAAAGCATTGAGCACCAGCAAGGACAGGGAGACGGATCTGAAGTTTTTGTTTTGGGTTTTCTTAGGGGGGTGTTGGCTTTGGAGTTTGTTGTTGTTGTTGTTTTCCTCTGGGAAAACTCAACTTAGGAGTTCGGTTAGTAGATGTTTTAGAAGCATACACACAAGGATATGTTCAGAATTATTACTTCCCCTGTCCTGAATTTGTAAGATCTTTGAGAGCAGTAAAGGATTGAAATATTATTTGGGAATTGGTGACCTCGAATTTTCTCATTTCAAATTTAAATGTGTTCTTCTGTATGTGACCTGTAGGTGGCACACCGAAACAACTGTGCTCCTGGAGGTGAAAGAAAGGCCCTTTGTGTGACAGCAGTCCCAAGCTTGGTTTTACATAGCTTCTAGGGTGATACCAGTGAAGGGTAGAGGGGTGCCTTGAGAAACCCTTTATACACTGTGTCAACACCAGTTTCTCTGGAATTACTATGTTTTGCTTACGGTGCCTCCCAGTACTTTTATAGACTCAAGGTGGCTGTTTGTACATAAAATTAAATAGTATTGCCATGTGAAGAATGTCAGAATAGTAATAATGAATACAATAACAAAGCCATGCTTAAATTTTTTCAAAGGGTCTCTGTGCAGTGTTTAGTCATGCCCATATGCTTCTCTACTCTTTTATTGCCGGATACCCAGTGGACTTCCCTAAATACGTTTTCCCTTCCCCAGTCTCACTTGCTACTGCTGTCTCTTGGTGTGACAGGCACAGTGATGGCACAGAAGTAGGTGGTTATATTTTAGAACTCGGAGCTTTGCCAGGCATGTTGTCACATTCCCAAAACCTCAGTGTGTAGAAGGTGGAGGCTGGAGGATCAGGAGTTCAAGGCCAACCTTGGCCCTCAGTGCTGAGTTACAGGCCAGGTGGGCTTGTCTCAAACAAGACAAAACAGCAACCAAAGCCTCGTGGTTTCTCAAAAATGCAGCATCGGAGAGCTGGGATGGCCCGTGGGGCAGCCGTTCCCAAGCCTGTTCTAATATAGCAGCTTGGGGAAATGTTGTGAAAACTTTTGTGTATTCTAGACAGAATATTACAGCTAAACGGAGAGTATAGAAAAAAATATTATAGAGTCTGACCTCAATAGGTCTGGGGGAGCATCTGGGAAGAAGAGGGGTTTATCTAATCCGGGTAGACATCTTTATGCAGTCTGCCCTCCTTGCTTAGAGGTTCTACGTGTGTGGAATCAAACACATGTGGAGGAAGGAATAATTACATCTAGGCCTAACATGCACAGATGTTCTCCCTGCCCCCTCCCACTAAACAACTACAACAGTGTCCACGGCATTCGCATCACACTAGGTGTCATGTGACTTAAACCCTACAGACAGATGCCTGTGTGTTATATTGCAAGGGTAGAACCATTTCATTGAAGGCACTTGGTCCTCTGACAGTTTGCACATTTACTTGGATCCTGGAAACAATCTCTTGTGGCGACTTAGGGACAGTTATGCATATGCAGACATATACACACAATGTATTTAAATATGTACATCAAAATCAGTACTTAAATGCATGCATGTTTAAATGCCTGTGTATATACATTTGAATTACTGTGCATTTCTATTTCTCTAGTTTTTCTGTATTTAAATTATTCTCTTTGGCAACTGTGGTCTCAGTGATCTTGGTGCAAGTCACATAAAGGGTCCCATGACTATCCAGTGGTGACAGAGCCCTGGTGTGAAGGCAGAGGTCATAACCCTACCAGAAACACAGCCCTGGAAGGCAAACAAGTCAAACATTGCCAATCAGAAGACTTTAAAGTGATTTTTACACATCTGATTGATCTGGACCCCACAATAACTCAATAGCCTTATCTGCTCCATCGCACTGGGTTCCCGTAGCTATTTACTACTAAAATTATTTGGAGCCAGGATGCTGACTGTTTACAGACAAGTAGCTAAGACAAATGGCAGCTGGTTTGTTTACAAAGACCCCCCAAGGACCCTGTGGGAGCCAGCTTTACCTTCGGGGGACATAGAGGAAAGCAGGCTACTGAGGCCAATGTCCTTCACCATTGCTGGGAACAAAGCTCTGTGAACAAACGTTCTCTTTAGCACTTTATTAGCATGTGAGATTTTCTTTTCTTTCTTTCTTTTTTTTTTTTTTTTTTTTTCTTCTTCTTCTTCTTCTTCTTCTTCTTCTTCTTCTTCTTCTTCTTCTTCTTCTTCTTCTTCTTCTTCTTCTACTTCTTCTTCTTCTCTGAGAGGCCCAAGCTTTAGAGAGAGATTAGAAACCAATGTGCCCTGAGCTGGAGCACCCCAGTGGAACTCTAGCAAGCATTAGCACCATTTATCGCACAGTAGGAGCATTGACAGCATATACAAACTCACCCTAATGAGTTAGACATTACTATATTGTTTTCGCCAGTGTTCGGCCCAGATCCTTCACTAAGCGATCTGACTTTTTGCACAGTCTAAAGTCTAAGAGCTTAATGCACTGGGAAAAGCCTGGGTTTCCTGACTGAAATGTCGCTGCTGTTCCTAGACTGGGAGGATAGTTTTACTCCATTGTGCTCTATTTATTCTTAGGAGAACTTGTGTGGGTTGTTTTCAGGATAACGCCAGGGCAATTGTTCAGAATTGAGGTATGGGTCCACCCAAGAGCGTTCTACTGGGAATAGTTTAGCTCAGATATACAAAAAGAGCTCTCAACTTATCAAGACTATTTCTTCTTAAACATAAAGATAAGTGGGGAAAAGTTTGACACAAGATAAAAAAAATAACAATAAATACGTCAATGGCCATCTTATGTGCTTTTAGCATGTGGTTAAATGGTAAATAGATCATGTCCTGTGGCCCTGGATTTCTGTGTTTAATTTATGGTGGCACAGAGTACAAGGTGTCCTGCTTATACTGGGAAGGGTGCATTCTACACACTTTCTCACCTTGGCCACCAGACAGTGTAAAAACAGGTAACCTGGACCATCAATGTTTTCACCTAAAAAAAAATTAACTAAGTAATATATTCTTATTGAAGAAATTTTAAAAATATATTTAAGCAAAACTCAAAATACAGTCCAGCACAGAACCTCTGTGTGTGTAGTCTCAAGTACGCTGGAGGCTGAGGCAGGAGGAGGTCATGACCTCAGAGCCTCGCAGCCAGCCTGGATGAGATAATGAGGCCTAGTGTCAGATATTAGAAAGGAGATCATTTCATAGCTAGTTTCACTATGTCCCTCAGTCCCCATTACCAGTTAGTAGTACACACTCTCCAGGCTTCTGCAGAGATGTCCACATACCACGTCCATTTGCAATGGAAACATCGAGACTCAAAGCAGTCGCAGGAACAGAGGAAGTACCAGGTGAGTTTGCAGTACTGATGGGAAGAGAAATGCTATCCATAGCAGGCAGAGTGCAGACACCTGCACAGTCCCGGCCTCGCACAGAGAGCGTCTTGGTAATAAAACGAGTAGGGCTATGAATGGGGAGCAAACCTTTCTGGTACTAAGTTCTGATCTCAATGCTCTACATGAATTGTCTCAATCAAGCCTATAGGGCAAGCTGAAGAGCCACAGCTGCATCTCCACACCAGTGGCTTCCATCTTGGTTTTCAAACGGCTGCAGATGGAAACTGTTTTGACTGTATCGTTACGGAACAGGGACGGCTCTTTAAGCGGCACAGCCTAACAGCTACGTGCAGAAAGCTTACGTCTCACTAGGGGTGCTGAGTGATCTAGAGGTGGCGGAGAGATGGGGAAGTGGCGGTCTCACACCACTTGAAGCAGAGGTTTGAACAGATTTGGATGTTTGTGTCTGTGGGAGATAGACACTCGGCCCAATTCTCCATGGATTAGGAGAGACAGCTACAACTCTATAGAGCTGTGTCTTCACTCTACAGAAGAGAAAACGAATGGCTGTCCAGGATTGCGGCCCTAAGCAGGGGGAGTTCCATTTGAACTTTAAGAGGTCGCACTCCAGAATCCGCCCTTACCCACAGCTGCTGCTGTGTATCGCGCATTCTGAAATACGATACGAAGAATGCCTAGTAATTTATGTATACTTAAAAACAAAGTAAAAAGAAAGAAAAATATTACAGCCAGGCACGGTGGCCTATGCCTTTAATCCCAGCCCTTGGTGGGGAGAGGGACAGAGGCAGGTGGATCTCCGTGAGTTCAAGGCCGGCCTGGTCTTGTGGAGAAAATTTATTTTTCAGGGCACCAAACAAAGGCAAAAGCTGAGAAATCCAGTACATCAGTAAAGTTTGGTTTTATTTTTAAAGGACAAGGAAATCATGAGTCTTTCTAAATAAATGACCCTAACATAAGTTTAAGTTCACATCTTTTAGATAGATACATAGATAGATAGATAGATATAGAGATGAAAGAGAGAGAGAAAGAGAGAGAGATGTCAAACTGCCAGAAAGAAAAGAAAAGAAAAAGAAAACTACAAGAAATCAGTCTACTTTACATGTAAATACGCTTTTAAACTTGCTCTCACACGTTATCTCGAAAGTTGTCTGCTCGGGCCTTCGAGCTGCGGCCTTGGTGATATGAGTTGGTTCAATTTCCACATCTCTTGTCTGTAGTTTGCTCGTGTTACTACAGTTGCTACTGGTTTTTAACTTGTACACAGGAAGCCAGTGCCAATCAATTTTGTTCCCAAGGTGACAGGAAGCCTTGGTTGGTCAGATGCTGATTGTGTTTGCTGTCTGTGCTCCACCCGTCATGCCTTTTTCCCTTTTGGCTGAACTTAAGACAAATTAATCAGTGCTCGACATCTGGCAGACAGCTTTGGTGTCTTCTCGGCAGTTTGCTGACCTGCAGAGCAAAAGAGTGAAAAATCAGTGCAGAAAATTTGCAGACACTGACTTAAATGTTACTCAGGACCCCCTCCTTCCCAGGTCCCGCTGGGGACCCTCCTCTTCTGGCTCTTTGATTGAAAGTGTGAATCCTCCTGAACAGCGTCACGTTTGTCAAATAAACACCCCAACTTCTTCGTGACGGTGAGCGAGCCGCTTACCTCACCCTACTGTAAATTCCAGCTATGAAACGTGACACAGAGGCCAGGAAAGCTCTCAAAGAAAGCTAAGCTGTTAAAATAGGTCTGTGGTGTTTATGAACTAATCCACCTACACATTCTCTTCCCGTCAAGTCCTCACCACAGAAGCGGGCCTCTCACCACCAAGCACTGTGGCAGAAAATGGTGGGATTCAGAGCATAGCAAATAAAAGCAAAAACAAAACGGTAATCTTAAAAGTGACCTGAACCTTCCCAACCCTAACACTAAACTTCTCTGGAGTCCCCTTTCTCAAACTTGGAAGTTATGACTCTATAAAATGTAAAAGTACAAACTCCCAACAGCCTTCCAAAATGTTTTCAGAAGTTTACTTGTTTTAAAGATAATGATACTAAAAGGCACGTCTACTTTTAATGATAAAGATTATGAGAAGTGTTTGTCTAAGGTGAAGGAAGGTGATATTAAGATAAACGTAAAAAGGGCAGGTATGTTGGACCGGATAGGCCTTTCCTGTTCCCAAAATGTCTTGTGCTCTTACACAGGAAACGTACTCTTATTCACCCGGGGCCAGTGTCGGGCCTTGGCGCAAGATCGCAAAGCACCCTGGGTAGTGGCAGTGAGAAGATAGGAAAAGTGAGTAGGGAGGAAAATGTGCTCCGCGGATCCCACACAGGGCAAATTTTCCGAAGGCTACAGAAGGGTCGTTGCTTATGCATTCGTGCCTCCCTTGTCTGGAGAACAAGCTCAGAGTCTGCCCGTTTCCCACTCCTTTCCTCACCGGGGCTCGGAGGCGTTTAAAGCTGGAGCCGATGCAGGCTGTGGGGGTCACTGGAGAATCCTATTTACTTGCTCCTCGTTGAAGAATGTTGTCTCGTTGGCCCTGGCCAGGGCAGCAGCCATCTGAAGGCCTCCACAGATTCTCTTCCTTGATGTGTTAATCCGGAGGACTCTGGGGCTGCTGTGTCCCTTTGCTGGCTGTATGGGAGTACCCTCCCCAGACACGTGCAGTAAGTGGGAAAGTGCCTGGGAAAACGCTGCAACGGTGGGTTGAACGATGAAAAACCACAACCTCAGTTTTACCAACAGCCAAATAGAAAATCATGAGGTAAATCCGTGTGAGCAGTCCAACTACGTGCTGCTGGCTGTGGTGTGGCCATCTAAGGCTGCTGAAAAGCTACAGTGTGCCCCCTCCACACACGCGTGTTGGCTCCTCTTCGGATCCTCATGAGAATCTATTTGCACAGGAATAATCTGCAGTGTGCCTGCTCTTCTCGCTCCCACTCTTCCAGCCACCAGAGAGGGGGAGCAATAGATTTCTTTCAGGAAATGTGTTATTGGCCAGTGGGGTGTTTTGTTTTTAAGTAATATAGTTTATGTAACATATACTCTTTTTTAAAAAGTAAACCTCTCTTGGTGTGCTTGGAATAAAAAAGCATTGCTGTTGGAGTGTATCCATAGAGATGCCACTGCTGACCAGTGACTTCCCGGGTTTGACCTTTGACCTTCTGGAGAGTAAGTTGATTGGGGTCTACAAGAGAACAAGGAAATAAAATCCTTTCCTAGGCATATTCAAATGTGGAAGAACATGTCAAGGCCTAGCTTTAGCACAGCACAGAAAAGGCCCCAGAACAACAAAAGAACTAGGGCTCCGTGTGTAGAGGAAGAAACTAGAAAAGCCTTGCGTGCCGTGCCCGTGTGCGTTATACACACGGAATATCATTCCCTCGTGTATCCGTCTCGACCGGGGAAACTGAGCCACAAGCGTTGCAGTTGATGTCCACGGCGATGGAAGCATCAGCTGCAGAGATGCCAGGTTGAGAGGCGCGAAACTCAACTTTTCCCTACTCTCTGCCTTCTCTGATGCCCAAAGTACCACAGTCCTGCCCACTCCTTCTCCGTGTTCACAACTGCGTGGGTATTCCTGCAACAGACCTTCTTTCAATGGCAAAACAGAAGCAATCTAAAATAAAACAATACTGCCTTCAACCTACAGGTGGCGCCGAGGAGCCACACAGACACCGCGACTCCCCCCACCCCCGCCCCCGGGGCGCAATTTTTTCCCTTTTGTTTTAAAGAACATTACAGCAGCTGTTTTTCTGTCGTCAAATAATTCTACCTAAGACATTTGTAGCCCTTCTAAGATGTAAAGCCAAATCAAATAAACAAGGATCAAGGGCCTGTAAGAATCCCAAAGCTGGAAAGGAGCCACCAAAAGGCTCGCCTCTGTCCCTAACTCATCCAGAGCTGGTTCTGCACAGGTTCAGAGCAGAAAGCGCCAGGCAGGGCTTCCTTCTTAAGCCCGAAGCCCCGAAGACTCCCATCTGGCATCCCTGAGAAGAGATTCTGTCTGCTCCTTAGCTGTATTCAGGGTGGTGCTTTGCACACCTTTGAGTTTTTTATTCTAACAAAAGGACGTATGCCCTCTTTCTCTCAGGACAGAGTAATCAATATGCAATTTAGTCGGAGGTGAGGAGTTGTAGGTTCCATTAGGACTCAAGCTGAGCATTGGAGAAAGGAACTCCAGGAAAAGACGTGTCCCAGGACTTCATGCTGGTGAACCCTGGGTTCCAGGAATGCGGTGCCTTATCGAGGACAGCCTAGGGGCAAATTGGCAGTACATTAGAAAGCCTGATTAGGAGGGGGAAGGCGACGAGGTGGGCCTCGCGTCAGCTGTTTTCCTCCACAGGATACTGGGTGATTCCTGTCCTAGCGAGATACTGATTACTTAAAGCTCAGCCTAAGAGTTCTTGTCAAAAATGATTTCCGCAGTGTATTTTGACTTGCTTAGGTCTGAAGAACTTTTGGAATTTGTTAGGTGTGGGCCTGAACTCAGCGACTGGCCGTGGCATTCCCTGTAATGAGCTCTGTCCCTCTGAACAGACTGTCCTAAGCACGTCGTTTTTTGTTTTGTTTTGTTTTGTTTTTTTAATAGAGTTCACGCTTCTCTGCATGTCCTCATCTGACACAGGGGATTATTGGTAGAACATTAGTGTGTTGATAATTCAGACACGTGGAAGGAAAAAAAATCCAGAAGTCACGCATTTTCTGCCATGTCTCATATATATACAAACTGATATGAGTATGTCCCATCTATAAATATATCTCTCATGTATAGTTACTAAACTTTAGAGATTTGTCAGCATTCCACCGCATTTACAGCATAGAAAAACCTGAAGTATTTAGATCACCAAGGACTCTTGTTAAAGTGAACACATCATTTTCTTGACATAAAACAGGGAGGTTTTTAAATCTTTCTTAGATGTTTTACTTTCATCACTAAGATTTTTAAAGCACTTTGTGTTTTTGAATGTCAGAAATTGAGAAGTAATCCCCAGTCTTATTCATTGCTGGTGGGACTCTAACCTCTTCTAGAGTTATTATTTATAAAAAAAAAAAAAAAATAGAAATTACCATATGACCAAGTTATAGCACTCCTGGGTATATTTCCAAAGGTCTCTGTATTCTGACAACACATCTCACCACAGAGATATTTGCACATCCATGTTTATTGCTGTTCTCATCATAGTGAGAAGGAAATGGAAGCAGCCTAGATGCCCATCAACACAACTGGACAATGAAAACATGGCGCATACACACAATGGAGTTTTACTCAGGTATAAATAAAATTTTCAGGGAAGTGGAAGGACCTGGAATGTACTACATTGACCTGGAAAGTGACTGAGAAGTTCAGAAGGAAGGTGGCATGGTGGCACACACCTTTACTCTAGCACGCAGGATGCAGAGGCAAGTAGGTAGCCATGAGTTCAAGGCCAGCCTGGTCTATATGGTGAGATCCAGGACAGCCAGAGCTATATAGTGAGGCCTTGTCTCAAAAAAACAAAAGAAGAAAAGAAACTCAGAAAGATGAGGAGGAGGAGGAGGAGGAGGAAGAGGAGGAGGAAAAGAAGATCACTTGCTATTTTCACATGCAGATTCTAACTTGTAATGTTCATATATAAATGGGAGTAAGTAAGAGTAAAGCCTAAAAGGAGATGAAGAGAGGGTGAAATAGATGCTGAAGAAATGGGGTTGGGAGTGGAGGGTGAAGGGACATATGTGACATGGAGTGGAAGGGAAACTTGGGGGTAAACAGGACAGGAGGACAGGGGATGGGGAAGAGGAGACTCAGCTAAATCATACTTTATATAGTTATTTAAAATAATCAAATAAAGAAATACCACAAAAAGCAGTCCCAAAATGTGAACATGATAATTAATTTTGGAGGCCTTTGAAATACTATATATATATTCGCTTTTAAGGATTTTTTTTTCTTCATCTGAGAATGGATTTATGTTCATACCAGAAATCAGTATGCATCAGTGAATTAAAACCACTGGCTGAGATTTATATCAGTGCATGGTAAAGGCAGGGGTTTATTATTATTATTATTGTTGTTGTTGTTATTAAGCAATCAGTGACAAGCATTACAGTGAACAAGTAACAGTCCAGACTGAGTCAGGCTTGAACAGCTCTGTGCTCGCTTTTCTTCCCGCACCTACAAGTCTTGCATAGAAGAAATACCCTGGCATGTAGAAGGACTGGAAACAGTCTTCCACCTTGTTAGGGGTGTCAAGCCCTCCAGGGACATGTAGGGGACATGCCCTTTAATGATTTTTGTCCTGTGTCCTGTGGTGATTTTGTCAGGATGCCCTGAATATCCTGTGCTCAGCTCTTCTCCCTCCTCCTCTTCCTTCTTCTTCACCTCCTTTTCTCCTCCTCCTTCCTTCTCCTTCTCCTCCTCCTTCCTTCTCCTTCTCCTCCTCCTTCCTTCTCCTTCTCCTCCTTCTTCTTCTCCTTCTCCTTCCCCTTCTTCTTCTTCTTCTTCTTCTTCTTCTTCTTCTTCTTCTTCTTCTTCTTCTTCTTCTTTTTCTTTGATTTCATTAACAACTAGAACTGCTTTTCAATACTCAGACTGGAACCCTTTGTTCTTAGTTTCTGAATCTGGTGACTCTGTCCTTGGCACTCTTGATTGGACTCATCACTACATCCCTTGAGTCTATGCTTGCCCCCAGAAAAGGCCATTTTTCAGAACAGAGTGTCACTAGTGCACTAGGAATTGGTTAACATGCTCCTCTGACAGTTAGCTAGTGCCCTGTGCCATTCTTGCTTTCTTCTACTAGAAAGGCAGTAGGTAGTTTAGAAGATTTTCTTTGTTCGTTATCACATTATTTACAGAATCATGTCTTGAGGATATGAAGAAATGTCATTTTGAATATCTCAAAGATGAAGAGTTGTCTAGATAAATATTAGGGGTATCCCATGTTTAAAAAACAACTAGTGAAAAGAAATAATGAATAAACTAATAAAACAATACCTGGGGGTGGAGGATAGTTTGATGGAGACAAGTAATATTCTTATAGCTGTGGCCAAATCCTGGTTTCACATGTTCTTCAAATCCACCTGCCTTAGGAAAGTGCCAATGAATATATCAAGTTTAGAACATTTTAATTTTGTTCATACAATTATAGAAGTGATTTGGATAGCAAATTCTGGCCGTGACAACTTAATGGTTGCCAGTGGCAAGTTTAGAGCACAGAATGAAATGTCTCTCATGTTAGACACAAATGTCTGATTAAAGATCTCTCTGGACCAGGGAGAAGGCCCTATGTGGTACCACTCAGCATCCCAGGTGGCTGCTGCCGTGAGTATCCACGGCAGCTGTAAGAAGCCCCTATTTTTCTACCTGTCTAGCTAACTGACGCAGTCTCAAAGTGGGGCATTTGGACCCCAGCGAATATGCAGAACAAATAATTTCTTACTTGAAATTTTACAAAAGTGTCTTGATTTTCATAATATTTAAGTATAATGGTCCATGTTATAATTCATAAGTAAATGAAGTTCAGTAGTGATGTACTTAATTTTTTATCAGTTTTACTTATAAGGTAGACAATAGAAAAGATGAAAAGTATTAATAAGTTTACCTGAAACCTGAAGATGAATTTAAATATGGGTACAGTGGGGTTGTACATAATCTTTTCTTCCCTGTCTATAATGCCAGTATTTTAAAAAACTGTTCCTGTTATAATGATTAAACACTGATAAAAAGGGAATAAAGGGAATGAAATATTACTTTTTATATGTCTTAAATAATAAAGAAAACTAATTTTGCCATACTGGATAATAGAATAAACTTATATTCCTGGAGCTGTATCTGTGTGACTGAGCAAACATACACCAGAAAGGTAATTGTAACATTGTAATAGTGAAAGTAACTGGAAAAATAACTATAAATAGATATTTATCACTAAACAAATAACTACGACTTTGCTGCTTTAATACAAGAAAGGCTGAGTTTAGGAAAAAGACAGTGTCTCATTTCAAAGACAGGACGAATCAGAACTATTCACTTTGACTTAATGGGAAGATGGGATAAGTTCATTTCCTTTGTTCAGGCTGAACAATGAGGCCTACCACACTATAAAGGCCAATTTGCTTTGCTAAATATACTGGTTTGCAAGTCGATTTCATCCAAAGCACTCTCATATAAATGTTCCCAATGTCTTATAAAAGA
Organism: Acomys russatus; assembly: GCF_903995435.1. Taxonomy (NCBI): domain Eukaryota; kingdom Metazoa; phylum Chordata; class Mammalia; order Rodentia; family Muridae; genus Acomys; species Acomys russatus. The sequence continues at coordinate 36,470,431 of NC_067167.1, forward strand.
CTGGACATCCCATGTCCCAGTCAAGATGACATAAAATTATTAGCCACCACCGCAAACTAAAATGACAATTGAAATAGGAGGAGATAACGAGTCACATGTGTGATAAAGATTTAGCATCCATCATATATAAAGAACTAAAAAAAGAAAGCATGTCAGGCTAAAAGCAAGCAAAAATTGGGACAGGCATTCCTTCCTAGAAGATAAGCAAATGACTGGTAAATGCAAAAAGAATCATCAGCATCATTAAGTATAGGAAAACTCAATTGAAACCCTAATGAAATTCCACTTTTCCTTCACTGGGATTGCTATAATAGTTTTAAAAATAACCATAATACATAATGTAAAGTAACAAGAATGTGGAGAAATTAGAAACATAATATCTTATAGCTGGGAATCGTAGATAGTCTACCCACATGGGAAAACCATTTGGTGCTTCTGCAAAAAGTGAGACATTGGCGCTTGTGGTCCAGCTTGGCTGTAGGGGACTCACTAGCACACCCAAAGCCTGGCTTCCGTCTGCAGAACAAAATGAACCATAGAGTCATTGGATGCCACAACAATTCCACTGCTGACATAGACCTAGGAGAAATAAAATGTATGCCATGAAAATTCATATCCAAACATAGAACAATTTATAAAGTTTTTTTTTTTTAATGCAAACAAGTGTACGTACAACTTGGAGAAACCTTACTGAGATTATGCCAAGGAAAAGAAGTCTGGCAAACAGCTGACTGTATGGTTCCATGTGCATGAAGGGGAAAAAGCAAGTGAACGCAGAGGGTGTGGCTTAGGGATCAAGTGCTCACGTCACGTGTGTAAGGCCCTAGGTTTGATTCCTATTACTTCAAAGTTAGTAAACTTATAAATGCAGAAAGAAGATGACTGCTTTTAAGGCCTGTTTAGAGGGAGCCACGGGATAGAGAGGCAGTTTCCATCCAGGGATAGCAAACTGTTTTAAAATTACTGTATACACACACACACACACACACACACACACACACACACACACACACACACTGGCCCTTCGAGAACTCACCATGTAGACCCAGCTGGCCTTAGACTCTCAGTGTTGGGATTAAAGGCATATGCCACCACACCTGGCCTGTCACACATCTAATCCAACTCAGTGGCTATTCTAAATGCACTGAATTCTACACTTTAGAAATGTGGACTTTGTAGTATAAAAACCACACCTCAACAAAAAGGAGGAACGTATACATGGTTTTAGTTTTATACCAAAAATGTTAGCTGCTCCTAAAACATTAGTCAGAGGTTGCTTCCAGGTAATTTTTTTTTTTCATTCTATTTGATTTGGTTCTAGTATTTTTAGAAAAGAAAGGGCTGTGTCTCCTGTTGCACACACACAACAAAGTGTAGTTTACATGGCAGATACCAGTTCAGTCCTTAAAACGTATAAAATACTTTGAATTCCAGAAGTACTCATTTTCTGCCAATCCCTCTACTCCTTGGACACAATACAGTCAGGGAAGCACAGTAAAGGCCCTGATACTGTACCTGGTCCATCGTGCGTGACGTCTGCACTGAGGCGAAAGGACCCTTGAGCCTCAAGGTTATCTTGCAGTTACAGTGCTTGCCAATGGATGAGGAAAGACCCAGAAATAACAATGAGTTCTTACAAATGGCATCAAGGTGACAAGTCTCAGTCACTTGGAGGAGGGTAAAGCCTATTTTAATTATTGGCAACTCCCATCAATAATTTCTATTTAAACTTCTATCCTTATCTCAGGCAGCACTGATAGCATGATTGTGTGTTTACAGTGGCAAGAAGGCAATCATGGTGGCCAGATCATGGATTTTTTTTTTTTTTAATCAGGAGCACAACTCTCCCAGGTAATTGGCCCCTTCCTTCCTTCCACCTGAGGAGTGATGGTGCTTTAAATACAGCCACTGAGTCTTCACTGGCCAAAAGGAAGCCACTCCTACTCTACAATTCCCAGGTCAAAGGTCACCCTGGTTTATCCACAAAGTGCCTTGCTGACCAAAGCCCACAATTGCACTTGTGGGTGGTACACTTTTCAATGACCACAGAACAAACACAGGAATGGGTATTTAAGCAAATTATTGTTCTTGGCTGAACATTTGGGTGAACTCTGAAAATGGCAGATTTTTGTAATTTTTAACTGAGAGTTCATTTTAGGTAAAGGTAGATCTTGGGGTATCTTAGTTAATGGTATAAGCTATCTGATTCTTTTTTATATTTTATGGGCATTGGTATTTTAACTGCATGTCTGTCTGTTTACCACATATGCCTGGTGCCACCAGAGGTGAGAAAAGGGTGTGGGAGCCCCTGGAATGGGAGTTCCAGATGCTTGTTAGCTGTTGTGGTGAGTACTGGGAATCAAACCTAGGTCCTCTGGCAAAGCATCAAATGCCCAATGCCCTTAACTAATGCGGGATCCTTCCAACCCAGATATCTGCTTCTATTATTGAATCACTGAGATCTTGTAGATGCTTGTGCTGGGTGAGAGACACAATCAGGCCCTTTCAAGGTACATAGATTCAGATAGATAGGTACAAGTAATCACATTGGGGTTGTCTTGTTTGTTTGTTTGTTTGTTTGCTGTCTTTTAAATCAAGATCTAATGAAACCCAGGCTGGTCTCAAACTCTCAGAGTAGGCATGGCCTACCTTCAGTTTATAATCCTCCTGCCTTTGCCTTCTGAATACTGGGATTGCAGGCCTGTGCCCCCATGCCTGGTTGGATGTAAGACAGAGGCCAAGGGTGGGAATGTTGCTCTGTGGGTAGGGTCCTGTCCTGGCACTCATGGCGCCCTAGGTCCAATTCCCAACACTGCATAAATCAAGTATGGCGACACATACGCGTAGTCCCAGCACTCAGGAAGTAGAAAGGGGAAGGTTGGAACTTCACGCTTTCTTCAGCTACATAGGGAGTTTGAGGTCAGCCTGGGCTAGAGACCTTGTCCCAAAATTAAATCTATCAATCAGTCACCAGACAAGGTCCAGCCAGGTACCCCATTCTGGCCTTGAACTCAAGACACTCCTGCCTGCTTCTGCCTCCCAGGTGCTGGAATTGCAGGTACAAACCTAGGCTTGGTTTGGATATGCTACTTTTTGACACAAATCATCCTATTATAGGGCTTTTTTTTTTTTTCCTCTTAGTGAAAAGTAACTTGATAAATGTTACTTTGTTCTTTTGTTTTGTTTTTCAAGACAAACCATCGGTGAATCAATTACATATGCTACTTACAAAATATTGGGCGTATATGCAGGTATACCCATCCACGTTCACGCTTATATGCATGCACATCGCCTGACGTTTAGATTTCTCGTTTCAGAAAGATTAGACTTCACTGAGGTCTAATATTCTTCATAATCATTGTATGAATGAGGAAAAACTAAACTTAGCAACTACAAGTAAAGCTACCAACACTCTGTTCTTTTTTTTTAAAAGGGAAACAGCCTCGTCTTCATGAGTGATAGACAAAACAATACCAAATGGCAAAAAAGATAACCATCCATCATCCTTGGTTTGGAAACAATGTGCTGCTTTTTTTTTCTTTTGTATGCATAAAACGTTTATGGGTCTTTGGGATGTTGAAGCTGAAACTTCATGGATATTTACGCAAGTTTTATATCAAATCTTAAAATAAGCCTATTGTGTACCTGCACTGTCCAAATTTCATTAGTTTTACATATTTTATTATTTGTTTTCCTCATACAAGGCCCTGACATGCGGCTCCCGGTGGCCTGGTATTTACAGTGTAGCCTAAGGTAGCCTCTGCCTCTGCCTCCAAGTGTTTACCAACCACATCTGATTTTCACTCCACATTTTGAAACTCTTGTCAAAATCTAAAGTGCTCCTCCAGGTTATTTCAGGAGCCGTACAAACCACCAGACTGCATTACCACCTCCCAAGTATCTGCAACCGTCTACCTGCGCACACCCTGAGAGTGTAGCCTCTCACGTGCCAGTGGGCGCAGAGGGGGAGTTGAAGCTCATATCTTTACCTCAAGCTGTTCACACAGCAGAGAAAAATCATTTCTGGTGAACGTGACATGTGTTTATTAGGACTGCATTAGAAAAATTGCTCTGGGAAAGAGCTCCTACAGATCGGAATGAAGAGGTGGTTCGCTGCCTGGCCAGGCACAGCGAGGGAGAGGCTGGGGCGGGTGAGGCTGGAGGGGGCGCAGGGAAGAGATGAGGAGGCATGTGTCAAAGGGGGCTAATGGTGGCCTTGATGGTTGTATTTTTAGTGCTATTTTCTAGTGAAAATTGTTATATGGAAATATGAAAGAAAACGCTTGGAACTAGGGCAGTTCTGAGGTAAGAAGCCTTGCCAGAGTGATGCTGGGAGGATGTGCTGAAGGGTTCCTTAGCAGGGAGCTGCTCAAAGGCCTGGTACCAAACACAAGGAGGGTTTGAGCCATGTCAACAGGCCCTGCGCATCTGTCTTTGCGTTTCTTCCACAGCCTGTGTTTGTAATGAGTTATTGACTTAGTTTATAAAATGACTCACCGACAAGGAGGCCACTCATGTTAACATGAGCGGACGAGGATCTCACAGCACCCCAACCCTAGATAGAGAGGTGCAGGCGACTGAGGAGCTCTAAGGAGGAGAACAGTCTGTCTTCTGCAGGAAGGTGGCCCCAGTTGCTTATACCAAGCTCTGAAGTCATACGTATGAGTAATTGGCACAAAGATTTGAAGGGCAGTCACAAGAAAATGTTAGAGGGCACTCCATTGATTATTGGGGATATATTTTCTTTGTTTTAAAGGGCTTTTTTTTTTAAGTTTAGTCTTTGTCCAGTGAACATATCTTATTTTCAAATTGGCGGGGGGGAACCCTGTTTATTGTAAAGATATGGCGTATGTAAAATTTAACTACATGAGGTAAAAGAAGCAGTGCCAACTTAGGTGACCACAGCTATTGCTTACGAACTTAACTGCTGCAAACTGGCTCATTAGCCGGCTCTCCCACCTCTGCTCTTCTTGACTACTCCACCGTGTGTGCTGCATGCACCCATAGAACTCACCTAGGCTGCTTATAAGCAGGCTACCAAGATGAGACCATATAGTGGGGGAGGAGGTCCCCCTTGGTCTTAGACTTAGGGAAGGGGAATAGGGTGAAAGCGGGAGGGAGGGAGGAATGGGAGGATACAAGTGATGGGATAACAATTGAATAGTTGTAATCTGAACAAATTAATTTAAAAAGAAAGAAAGAAGAACTCACCTAGCCATATCAGCAGAAAGCGAGGTGAGACTCCCCATACGAGTATTGTCACAGTTGCACAAGTGTGTCGTGTACATGATACCAAGCTGGGGGGAGGGGAGTGACATGTTAATGTTTCTTTACCTTTTATACTGTGAATTGACCCTGTGATTGTCATGATCTTTGGTCACAATCTAGGAAGTCTGAGGCCAAGGGAGTTTAAGTTATGTGGCAAAGCATTCATTCAATCAGCTTCCGGCCAGGGCCCAGAGAACGGTGTAACTAGTTTATTGTATATATTTCAAACATATATCTATGCATGTATGTTTTTTATTGTTGTTGGGGCTTTTTGTTTGTTTGTTTGTTTGTTTGTTTGTTTTAGTCCTTTGAGATAGAGCCTTACTATAAAGCTCCAGCTGGCCTAAATCTTGCTGTATAGACCAGGCTGATCTTGAACACACAGAGATCCGCTTGCCTCTGCACTAAGGAGGCAGAGGCAGGAGGATTAGCGTCTCATGGTAGGAACTTATGTAGCCAGTCAACAAAGAGACCAGGATTCTCTACCAGTGCCGTGGAATAGAGGTGTGTCATTTCCTACATCAAAGGTGCTCTCCATGCCATAAGATGCTCTCTGGAGCAGAGAGCGAAATGCAATTCCCGTCTCCCTGGCCCGGGTCTCACAGCCTTTGTGCTTATTTTCATTCATATCTTCCACGCAGGATTTCTTCTTACATTACCTGCTCATATCAGTGCTTATCGGCTACCAAATGCCGCAACTTAACTTTCTTAGAATTCTGTCTCTCTTTCATGAAAATTTCACCCTCTCGTCTGTCAAGTGATTCAGATAGAAGGAATTACCTGGAATTTACTTGAAGGTAAAGAGATGGGGGAGGGGGTAGCACATTGTTAATTAAATAGTCTTAAAACTTAGAATAAAATAGTTGCAGAGTGTGGGGTTGTAAACAGACGTGGAGATCAGTCAGTCCCACAGGGTGAAGGGACCATCTCTGCGGCTTTACTTTTGCTATCAAGAATTTATTTTTCTAATTTCCTTTCCTTGTGATTGTTTCTCCTAGAGGATCTAGGTATGTGAGCAACTTTAACGAGAAGAATTAAAAGACCAAGCTGGGTATACAGGGCTTTAGGCTCAGCATTAATGTTTAGGTCCAGATTTAATGTGGCCATAAGACACAGGGGACAAAGGTGTGAAGGAAGTCCGCTGTGAAGTTCTCCTTTCTCATCTGGTGAGGTTAGACATGGGTGCTGTGGAGGCAGCTCTTTGTAAGGCCCTCCTCTCGCTACCTTTGCACTGTGTGCTTTGCCATCCTTCTTCCAAGGCTTGGATATAGCCAGCTGCCAGCATTTCTCACTGAACAGTCATTTCCTCTTCTGGTAGTCAAGGCTCCCATCTGCCTCAACCACAGGCAAAATGGCAGAGTTTGTTTCGTTCTCTTCTGTCCTCATTAAAGTTCTTTGAGGACACCAAGTAAGAAGGCGCTGACGGTCTCCATTCTTGGCCAAGTGGCCCCTGCAAGGAGAGCAGCCTCGTGTGGAAACAACCCTTTCTGCCAAAACCCAGCTTCTGAGGGCAAGTGTGAAATCCCTCGCCTTCCAGGAAAGGAGATGTGTGGTCCCTGAGTTATTCCAGCACTCAGTTGAAGTGCTCATGTATTTTTAGCAGTGTTTTCTTCCCACTTTGTGGCTGTTAAGAACAGTGGTGCAGACATGGACATTTTCAACAGAGTTGTTTATAGTCCCTTGCTGAGTCCAGGGTGGCCCTAGCTCATAGTATTTATGTGTGTTTTCCTTCTGGCTTAATTGTAATTAGCCAGCTATTTGTTGCATTTGCTTTTACCTTGCCTTAAGAATTTGCTTTTTCCTCCAATTGTTTGCATTGGTATCTTTTGAATTTCCTCCCTCCTATTTACTTTTGGCATAAATAATAATTGGTGCTACAGGCGAGCTTGATAAAGCTTTTTTTATTGTGTTCTCTTTTGTCCAGCAGTGATCAAGAGGCATAAAAATGTCTAAACTGTTTCTTGTACTTGCACAGCAAAATAGAGGCCAAGTTTTCAATAAGACTTCCTGTTCTTACTTTCCACTCTGTTGTTATTTAAAAGTCTTGGTCTCCCACTATTTTGATGGATTGTTTTTTCTCTAAACCTATTTTAATTTCAATTTTCCTAAAGATAAAGTTTGATCTATTTTTGAATTATTAAATTCTGCCCTCACTTCTACTCAGTTTGCTTTGTGGCATTTACTAGAGCATACGTAGATTCTCTTGGTTTAATAAAGCCACACTTTCCATGTCAGAGCAGAGTCAGTGGTAGCTATTAAAAATTTTACTAAAGCATGACCTTTTCTATATTTTTCTGTACGTCGTGGTAAAGCATAGTGATCTGGGAGGAGGGAAAAAAGAACTTGGGATTTCATCTTTGACCAGAGACCCAAATAAATTACAAATAGATTAAATGGTTGTCTCAGTTAGAGTCTTATTGCTATGAAGAGACACCGGGACCATAGCAACTCTTATAAAGGAGATCATTTCACTGAGGCTGGCTTACGGTTCAGAGGGTTAGTCCATCGTTGCCATGGTAGAGGGCCTGTTGGCACGTAGGCAGACTTGGTGCTGGGGAAGGAGCTGAGAGTTCTACATCCGGACCAGCAGGCAGCAGGAAGAGAAATGAGCCACTAGGCTTGGCTTGAGCTTCTGAAACCCCAAAGCCCTGCCCCAGGAACACCCTTCCTCCAACAAGGCCACACCCACGCCAACAAGGCCACACCCACTCCAACAAGGCCACACCCACTCCAACAAGGCCACACCCACTCCAACAAGGCCACACCCACTCCAACAAGGCCACACCCACGCCAACAAGGCCACACCCACTCCAACAAGGCCACACCCGCGCCAACAAGGCCACACCCACTCCAACAAGGCCACACCCACGCCAACAAGGCCACACCCACGCCAACAAGGCCACACCCACGCCAACAAGGCCACACCCACTCCAACAAGGCCACACCCACGCCAACAAGATCACACCTCTTAGTAGTGCCACTCCCTGTGAGCCTATGGGGCCCATTTCCATTCCAACCACCACAATGGTTAACTTTTTAAAGAATAAATGTCTGGGCTAGTATGATAATAAAGGAACTTAGCACCGGGGCAAAGGCCATCAGCTCCTTCCTTAGAACATAAACAGCAAGAGAGAGCCAGCTCCACAGTTGTTCTCTGACCTTGACACGTGTGCTGTTGCACACAGAAGCACACACAGTAAATAAATGTAAAACAAAGTAAGTCACTATGTATTTAGAAAGATCAGCACGCTTAACTGAGCATAAACACAAATTTTAAGCAATTTTACTCTTTTAAGGCAACAATAGACTGGTATTTTCCACAAATATACCTGAGAAACAAATGTTATACCACAAATATCACAATATATGTCAATGACACAATATAAAAATTAGGAAAGAGAGGGCTAAAAGGTTCTCAAAGTTAAAGATCTAAAAATAAACAATGAAGATGAATTCATCCATTCCTCTAAGGAATGAAATCAAAACTGTAGCCACTGTCATTCATCCCTATGAATTAGAAAATTTTTAAAGTAAATTTAAATAGTAGTAAAAAGTTTGAACATGAGTTAATTTAATTCAATTTTTAAATATCTAAATTTCATAAATTCCCACAGTGAACACATTGTTTTCATGAGGAAAAATTAATATGTGGGAATATATTTAAGCTCCTTGCTCCAAGAGACACCCAAGGCTCCAAATGTGTAACTTCTTCTAAGTTGGTCCTTCCAGTTCAGTTTCCTGATGGCACCCCATTTCAACTAACCTAAATATTGTTTGTTCCTTGAAAATAAGAACTAGCAAAAGCAGAGCTTTTTCTCCCCAAGTTTAATGACATCCTACCATCATATTTTATGACAAGCACAGGAGAGCTGTTAGCATGACAAGGCTGTTCTGTGGCGAGTGCTCTTTGTAAGGTCAGCCTGTGCACATTTTATTCCATAGCTGAACACTGAGACATCACCTGAGGTGGTGAAGTGCTGTGGGACTGTCTGGGGTTCAGGGCAAAGGGATTTGCTGTAATAAAGGAAAAGTTTAGGACAGTGGGTTGTGAAGATGTATTTTTCTTGTGTGGCAAATGTATTGGTTGTAGCCATTGATTTCAAAGCATTAAAGTTGATCTCAATAAAAACAATTTTCAGTTCTTGTGGAAGTGTCCTAAAACAGATAACTTAGAGAAATGCAAAAATGTGAAAGTTATAGAGGATTTTGTTCAGTGTTATCTAAATATAATAATATCTGTGCATTACTTTTGATAAGCAACTGACATCACTCCTTCTATGTTGCCATATGGTAGCCATCTGAGTACAGTATACTTAATTATTTATTCACTTTAAGAGAGACAGAAGCTAAGTAACCCTAAGACAGGCACATCAAGGATATGGACAGAAAAGATTTGAGCCCAAACTAAAATGTTTTGAAGATAAAATCTGTATTTGGATATTATTCTTTACTCTTGCCCCTTCCCAAGCACTCGGCTTCCAACTCCACATACTGGCAGGCGAACAGAACCTGCCAACACACTCTCACTTTGAGAAGTGAAAAATAGCAGCCTAGCCAGTGTGGTGGCGCACGCCTTTAATCCCACCTCTTGGGAGGCAGAGGCAAGTGGATTGCTGTGAGTTCGAGGCCAGCCTGGTCTACAAAGTGAGTCTAGGACAGCCAAGGCTACACAGAGAAACTGTGTCTCAGAAAAAAAAAAAAAAGCAGCCTGGCAAATACACATCTCTATCAAATACGTAACATGTGTCAGGACACTCAGGAAGCTGTACCTCTCTGTTCCTACCTCAGCAACCCCAGAGAGTTAACGATGTATTTCAGGGGCACTCCAGAAAAGAACGGCATGTCAACATTAGCTGTGTCTATGTGCATATGCATGCACGCGGAGGCAGCAGGGTTATGCCTAATGGCTTCTTCGCTTGCTGTTGCCTTTAATTTTTGAGACAGGGTCTCTCTCTGAACCTGAGGCTTGTGGGTTTGCCTAGGTTGGCTGGCCAATGGACTCCCGGAACCCACTTGTCTCTGGCTGTCCCCCAGTCCCTGCCAGTGCTTGGATTACAGATGTGGCTGTCATAGTGGCTTTTTTTTTTTTTTTAAATCAAGATTCCTGGGGATCTGAGCTGAAGCCCTCCAGCAGGCACTTTACCCCCCCCCCCGAGCCATACCCTCAGGCCTTCAATATTAATTTTTTATGAGTCAGAGGTAAAGCTAAGTACACAAGTACAGAAAAGAAAGAAACATGGGTAGGCCTGACAGTGAAGACACACAATCACTAATCCTTCGAGCACTGAAATATGTAAGATAAAACATTTGAAATGAAAGAAAAAAAACCTGTATACTGTTATTGTGAGAGGCTCATGTACATGTATCAGGCTGTGACAAATCCAGCAGCAAAACAGTAAGGGAACAGTGTGCTAGAATATACCATCATTACAGTATGTGAAGCTGCAGGAAATGAGGCGATGGACGTGTTTACATGCCCACACAGACAGCAAGAGCTTACATACATAATCGTATATCTGTGAAATATTCAGAAAACTTTAACCCATTGTCACTTTGAAAGACTTAAGAACTCACAGACACTGTCAAGTCCACCTGCTTCCAAGACCCATGAACTACAATATAAATTGACAGTGGGAAAAAAAAATTGCATAAGCACTTATGTGCCCATCAAATTCTGGATTAATGTGGTTGGGGGCTGGAGGAACTAGCCAGAGGCACCCTGGGAAAGTGCTATGGGGGAGGGGAGCTCAGTGAAGCAAAATGTGGTGGGTGGCACCTATGTATGGGGATGCCCTGATAAAAGCCCCCTTGCTTTGTCTGCAAGCCTGAGAAAGTAATTTGTAAAACTGTGTAGTTTGTTCAGTTGAGCTGAAGATCTGGTTCGTTCTGGTTGGCTCCAGGAAAAGTTGCTTCCCAAAGCAGAGTCCTAACCCATCTAAATTGGCTTCAGAACTCTGGCTTAGCTCGGCGATTGATTAAACAAACAACCCAAAATGTGGTGGATTTTTAAGTGTATAACTTAGTGACAAAAATAAATAAAAATCTGTTAAGTAAAAATGAGAGTTAAAACTATAGTTGCCATCCATTTCAGGAGTAAGAACATTCTATCACACTATAGAGAGGACTCCACAGGAGACTCAAGAATCCAAGCAGCTTCAGAGTCAAGAAGCTGGTGCTGTTTGTCCAGTAGGTTCCTCTGGGTCTCTATTTCCCGTTGTTTAAAACAGAGGCTCAGCCACCTAACTCTTTTCTCATGTGCTCTGCCCCCTTTCAGAGGAACTGGCCAGGCCTCAGAATTCCCTTTTACTGTCTTCTGCTCCCTGCCCTCCATTTCTGCAGGACGCCAGACACGCGTCGCAGTATTTAATATCCTCATGCACACCTTCCTGCTTTACGTCACTGTCATTGTGAGCAGTCTCCGGCTTTAGACCTCCTTTTCTTGCACACAGTTTTGTTAGGAATAACCAGCCACGCTGGTGTTGGTTGTCACCTGCTCTTTTACAGCTGTGCCTCACACAGCGAGTACAACTTCTAAAAAGGAGTTGGGTGTTCTGCACAGTACACCCAGGTCTGTGTAAGCGGAAGAACTTCAGAGATTACCTCCCAAAAGAAGAAGGGAAATTATAAAGAAAAGATAAACTGAAACAGCCCATAGGTGTGCAGTGGCCTCTTATAAATTTCATAAAGTTAAATGAATAATGGGTGTGTGTGTGTGTGTGTGTGTGTTGAGATAGTCTTGTGTAGCCCAGGTTGGCCTCATAACTGAGAATGACTTTGAATTCCTGATCTTCCGGCCTCTATCTCCAGACTTCTAGAATTTCATGTATGCACCAACATGCTTAGTTTATCCAGAGGTAATACGCTTAGCATAAAGGGTTTATCCAGAGGTTAGGGTATATAAATTTATGCACACACACATTTTTAAACTTTTACATTCTATTGTAATTCACTAATATAAATAATATAGTAGAGATTGCTGTTTTAATTTTATTGTGTTCTAATTAACAAACCAAAGGTGTATTTATTTATGGTATGGTATATGCTATTTTGAAGCATGTTTACATTGTGAAATTACTAAAGCATTTGATGACCATATCTATTTCGAACTCCTGGACATACATATAAATACATCTTCTTTTGTACTACATATGACTTATTCATTCAAATGCCTTTACTTTTTCTGATGTTTTTATTTAAAATTATTAGTCATCCTATTATTTCTGCAAGTATGCTTACTAATATCTTATAGTACTTGTTCTCAATTAAGACTTGTTTACAATAATATTGTCCAGTTCTTAAAAAGGAACTATGAAGACTTGCTATCATCAGTCATGATACCAAGTATACACATATATGATTCTTATTTCTGGAAAGAGCTCATTGAACTGTGTCCTTGTACAAACAATAAAAAGACAATTTGCGCGATCAAAATACTACTTAAAGTCCGTGCATAATTTTTAAAAATTATGTAATATTCAAATGTAATAACATTCTTTTCCCATATAGACGAGGGTCAAATGTATCGCTTACACTGGACATGAGTAGCCTGGGAACTGTGGAGCCCTTTGTGGCCGTCCCAACCCCCCGGGAGAAAGTCGCCATGGAGTACCTGCAGTCAGCCAGCCGCGTTCTCACGAGGCCACAGCTGAGGGACGTGGTGGCAAGTTCCCACTTACTTCAAAGTGAATTCATGGTGAGGCCGCTATGTCGTACTCAGCTTTACTATGCTAAGCACTAGAGCCATATCTGGAAACGGTGCTGCCTTTCTCAAGCAGCCAGCCGCGCTTGGGGTGGCACAGGGCGCTTGGACAGAGAAAGAGCAGTTTTTAGGTTAGGAAAAGGCTTTTCTGTGACTGTGGGGAACTGAATTGTTCACGTTCACTGCGGCACTGAAATCAAAACGGGAAGTGGCTAAAGTTGAGCCTCGGAAACATAAAAAGGAATAAACCCCACAGACTTTAAGACATGCTCAGAAATGGGGTCTAAGGTAGCTCTAGAAAAGCCACCGCATCTGCAGCAGGGATGGCACTGCAAGGGAGCAGCCCGGAGGCTCTAAGACGCCATTCCATGGAAACCGGAACTCAGAGAGTGACAGCACTAAAATGCTCTCAGAGAAACTGGGAGGATTTCTAACATGGAACAAAAGGTTGGTTTCACTAAGTGAGGTAGCCAGAAGTAATGGAGACGTTTAGGGGCCATACTTGGGGGTTTAGGGGCCACACTCGGGGGTTTTGTCTGTTTGGTTGGTTGGTTTTTGTTTTTTAATTTGGGCAACAGAATTCAAGCAAAGACCAAGCATGAGCTAAAATATGATTGTGAGTGCTCTAGGAAGGTCAGTTTCAGAAAATCAGAATTGCATCAGGTAACTTCATGTATGGTAAGATGCCACAACACCCAGAGGGAAAAAACGGAGCTGACTTCCTAGGTATTGCCTGGAGGGAACGAGCACTTATTGGGCAACGTTAGACCATAAAGCAGTTACAGCTTAAGCCATATTGAGCAAGTGTAATAAATATACGTCACTATGCTCCATTCAGATATTTGGTACCAGACTAGTAGAGAAAGATCAGTAATGTGTTAGACTCCCTATTATCAGCCGTCCCTAGTAAAATACCAATGTGGAGTCCTTAAAATGAGAAGCCATGGTGTGTCACACTTTTATATGTGAAGCAAACCAAACATAGGAATGAAAGAGCCTAGTGCCGCCTTGCAAAGGCATCTGCTGCCTGTGCTGGGGCTGCCCATAGGCCTTTGTCGATTAAAATAAGGCCTTTAGCGTGGCCTACTTCCCTGGAAGGAAAGATAAGTCCAACAAGGAGGGCAACAGTGTGAGCTCCGGCCATATGGCCGATGTGCGCCAGAGAGCCGGGTGAAATGAAAGAGAATAGGGAGACAAAAAGGTCACCTCTCTGTGGCTTTGCCAAAACAGACAGACTTGTTTGAATTATCAAAAATAAACCCAGGGTTGGGAGCCAGGTTAGCTGGCAGAGTGCTTGCCTAGCATACACGAAGCCCTGAGTCTGATCCCCAGCACCAAACACAGCTGCAGGGCTGGGGCACGCCACTCAAAGTCGAGGAAGATAGATTGAGGGTTCAGGGTCCTCCTGACTACATAGCCAGTGGGACGTGAGCCAGCGCTACTGAGGTCTTGTCTCAAAACAAAACAAAAAGCAAACAAACAAACAAAAAACCCAAAACCTGGAATATTCAATAATTTTATTTTGTTTTATTTTTGATGACTTGGAGCTAAGAAGTTTAAATGTCTCAGTGGAGTCGAGGCTATCTTAAATGTCTAAAGTAACAAAAAATAATAAAGTGGCTCTTTAAAAAGAAAAAAGGGTGTTCTTCTCTGTAACCAGGTTTTCAGTTTATGGTATAGTCTGGCTTTTCTCGAGTTTTCAGATTGGCAAGATATGGGACACCGCAAGGGAAACTCTGAATAAGAGTTTCATTGCTTAGTTATTTATTATCCAAAGAAAACTTGTACAAAGGAAACTGGTAAAGACAGGAGGCGGGGAATGCAGTCCCAGTATAGCATATGCATGCATGAAAACAATAGGGCAAATGTGTTATGTTGTACGGTTAATGAAGGCCAACGAAAAAGAGAAAACTATTTTATCAAAGAATGAAATAAAATAAAGCCAGTGGTCATGATACATTCACTTGGGAGGCAGAGGCAATTGGATCTCTGTGAGTTCGAGGCCAGGGATCTACAGAGCAAGTTCCAAGACAGCTAGAGCTACACAGGGAAACCCTCTCTCAAAAAACAAATAATCAGACAAACAAATTAATTAATAATTAACTAATTTAATTGTTAAAAGCTTTTGAAAAAGTTGAATTTATTGCTTTTTAAAAATTATTTTCTGGAGTGATGTCACACAAAATGTTTACTATCTAAGTAGAGTGTTCTCTGTCTCTGTATTGAAAAAGTTGAATATATTATTTTTTTTAAATTATTTTCTTAAGTGATGTCACACAAGATGTTACTAAGCAGAATGTTCTCTGTCTCTGTAGTAACTACAAATAAAACAATCTTTCTAAATATGCAGGGCTGTCTGTTAGAAGTTAGCTAACAGGCTACATTTTATCTGTTATGAAAGGAAAGTCATTGGTCAGTCAGCAGGATAAGTCTTGTTTTATAAATGATTTTGAAGTCCAGTAGATCATGGAACCAATGTCCCCTATGAAGACGTTCTTTGTGTCAGCATTAAATACAAAATTTGATACCATTTATTTTTGCAGGAAATTCCAATGAACTTTGTGGATCCCAAAGAAATTGATATTCCACGCCATGGAACTAAAAATCGTTATAAGACCATTTTGCCAAGTAAGTTTCTTCAGGCAATAATTTGTAGTGTAAAACAGTGTCACCCCCTCACCAACACTGCACCCTTTCCAACCCTCACACCTCTCTAACGTTGGACTGTGTGTGTCACCACTGAAGTTATTTGAGGCTGAGTAACTTTCCTTCATGTTCCTTTTGTCACAGTCGCCAGCTCACCAGGCACAGAAAGATCCACAGTTCTCAAACACTATTGCAGTTAACCAGTTTTCATCACAGTGTTAAATAATTCCATGCATGAAGGAGAAAGAAAAATAAGTTGAAACCTGTCTTGGACTATATATAAAAATTAATTCAAAATGGAGCAGACACTTGCATGTGGTTAGGAGCTAAAACAAAAAAGAGAAAAACATACAAATTCTCATAAGCTTGAAGCAGCCGGTGTTTTCTTAGATGAAGCTAAAAGCACAAACCACCAAAAGGCAAATGGAATGAGCTTCGTTGAAACACGAAAGTTTTAGGTTTCAAATGTCATCATTTAAAAAAGTGAAAGAGGACCAACAGAATGGGGCAGTAGCCACGGATCAAAGACTTGATGAGACTTACGTGTAGAATCTAAAAAGTATTCTGACAGCCCAGTGTTAAAGACAACAAAGCCACGTTTTTAGGATTTAATTTTTTTATTTTTGAAATCAAGGTATAGTTAGGTCATTTCCCCCTTTCCCTCCCCCCTCAACAACCTCCTCCATGTATCTGCATTGCTCTGTCTCTGTCTCTGTCTCTTTCAGTCTCATGATGCCATTATTCATTAGTTGTGTGTTATCTATGTTATCTATAATGTACACGCATATAATTATATGTATTATATATACACATTCCTAAATATTTAGGTATGACCTGCTAGGACAACACCAATAGGCATGCTAACATGGAAGGGGCAAATCTCATGACATCCCATCTGAGGCAAAGAACTACAAGCAACTAAGGAATGCTGAGAGAAGGAGAAATAGTTCTGCCCAGGGGAGAGCTCCCCAATGGTCATCCATTACCAAATGGCCAGCCCTGAAATCATATGCGTACAAACAGTGAAGCATTTTTAAAACAGGGAAAGTGCTTCAGTAGAAACTTCTCCTTGAGGGCACACAGGTGACCAACAGCATAAATGATTATTATTCATTAGTGAGCTCAGAATCAAAGAGAGACATCCGCTCATATCCATCATGATTATTATTATGATAAAAATAGACACAAATAATGTTGACAAGAATGTAGAGAAACTGGAACCTTTCAGTGCTGCTGGCCGGACTGTAGAGTAGCTGCTTGATTTGCAGTTGCTCAACAGTTAAGCCTTGGTGGGACCTGGGGATACAGCTCATAGCAGAGGGTTTGCCTAATGTCACAAGACAGAAAAAGAGTTGTTATACGTTATATAATATATATATATATTTACTACATAACTACTTCTAAGTATATACTCAGTGAAAATTAGATGGGTCCACCCAAAATTGTACATAAACTATTAATAATAGCAAAATTTATAATAACAAAACCACAAATGCCTATCAAGAGAGGTAAATGGGGGAACTGTAGGATCTACATGCATTATATAAACATATGAAACTATTGTAATAAAACATTTTATAATTAAAACATATTCAGTTTTTAAAAGGAAAAGGTTCTGCTGTTTAAATAGTATTAATTTTATTAGTCTCATAAGATACAAAATACATTTTTATATTTGCGGTAACAACTATATTAAAATTGAATAATTAAAGAATTGCTATCAATGCTGTATATGGGCTTCCTCCTCTTGCACAAAATCACTCCATTGTAATGCATTTTTAATGAGTCAAACTATTTGCCTATTTCATAAGGTATAGTTCATTATCGAAAGGTATTTTATTTATGACTTTAACAGTCAAAAGAGGGTAAAAAGGCTCTCTCTCTCTCTCAACACCTCTCTCTTTCTCTCTCCCTCTCTTCAATCTCTCTCTCTCTCTCTCTCTCTCTCTCTCTCTCTCTCTCTCTCTCTCTCCCCCCCCCCCCTAAAATTTTCTCTAAAATATACCAAGCATTAAGCAATCAGGACTAATCCTGCCCCCCACGCCCCACCCAGTGATTATATGTCCTCTGGTTCTGGTTATTTCAAGGCCCAGACTTTTCTGTTTCCTGCTCTGGATGATACAGACAACAGCTACCCAGTGTGTGTCAGCTTTTCCATTTCTAGAACTGGGTGGATGGTGGACGACTTGGTCCAGGGCACCTGTGCTGACAACTGATGTTGCAAATGATGGGTTTTCAGTGGAAAGCATCTGTTGCCTGAAAGTTTCTCCCACCCTCGTTTCACAAACTATAACTCAGAATAGATAGTTTAGACAAGCCACACCATTTGGCTCAAAGTATCAGAAAAGACTGTAAAGGCAGGCATAGCTGTTCTTTGTAGCTTTTTAAAGACTTTAATCCAGCATAGAATGGAATGCTATACAAACTGATAATTAGCAAATGATCTTCATTTACTTCAGGACATCAAATACGATGATTGCCTTTACTGCTTTAGCCATAATAAGCTCTTAGATTTGAAGCCTGCCCACATGTGTGTAAACTGGTAAGTCTGCCTGGTTTGTGGGTATCTGAATAACCAACAGCTAACTGAATTGATGCTGTGTCTTTGAGGAGGATGTCCAGCCCAGAACAGACTAAGTAGTAGATTAAGGTGCAAAGGTCAAGTTTGGATCACATTATCTAATGTTTTCAGTATAAATGAACATTAATGGTAGAATGCTATATCCCAAGTCACAGAAGCGACAAGGGGAAGCCTAACATGCATCAATATGAAGCAATGACAAATAAGCGACATGTAGAATAATGCAGTGCATATATTTCCTTATTTATATAAACGTAAAGCAATATACACACAAAACTGTAGAGCCTTGCTTACACTGGCCATTATTTTCTACTCAAAATGATGATGTTTAGTAAGCATCCTCAATAGTGTTTTTCATGTGTATTAGACCTATATGACATTCTCACTTCAAGGTAGCTATTCAAGGAACACTGTTGAAACATGTCCTGTCCTGAGGGCTGCATCAGGTGATAATAGTGAAACACAAAGAAATGGGAGAAGGCGGCCTGATTGTTTTCTGGAGCTATTAGAGACAGGGGAGGGGGGGTTGTAAATTCCAAATCTAAAGAAAATGAGAAGGGTCCAAATGAGAGAGGAGTCAAGAATCAGAACTCCATTAAAACATGCTGTGATCTACATTAGAATCAGCTGTAATCCCAGCACTTGGGGAGGCAGAGGGAGGGGAGGTTCGAGGCCAGCCTCGCCTACAAAGAGTCCAGAATAGCCAAGGCTACACAGAGAAATCCTGTCCTGAAAAACAAACAGACCAAAAAAAAAAAAAAAAAAAAAAAAAGAATCAGCGTCAATGGGTGGACCAAATATCAAGATGGACACACACATGCACCAAAGACAAACATTGACACTGGGCTAATAGACTTGTTTGTTTTTAAAGTAAATCTACCCAATGTGTTCTCTCTGCTTTCCTCCTTAGATCCCCTCAGCAGAGTGTGTTTAAGACCAAAAAATACAACCGATCTGTTGAGCACTTACATTAATGCTAATTACATCCGGGTAAGTAACTGTTCGTGTCTCTCTACTTGGTATACTGACTTAGTATTTTGAATTGTTGGTTTTACTCTTTTTCCCCTAAGAAATGTCCCCTGGATTTGTTTCTTTTTTCTTTTCTCAGAATAAAGTTTGCTTTAATTTGGTCACTAGTGTTCCGTGTATATATGTTGAAGTCACATCAACACTGGTGATAGTGTTTCTCAGTGAGTCCTCCTTGGCTGTGAGTCCCTAAACACAGGCTCCATGTGGACTCTCTCGTGAGGGTGAACTTTACATCCTTCACTACCTAATGGTGATCTGGGTTTTCTGGTACTTTCTATAAGTACCTCTTGTGTGCCTGGTTGTGCTAGAATCAAGTAAGCTGCTTTTGAATTTCCACACCCCCGTTATCCTGAAGGTCATCCCCCAAAATGTTCACAGCAATCCATGAACATAAGCCAACAGGTTTGTCTCTTTGCTCCATCTAGGGCTACAGTGGTAAGGAGAAAGCTTTCATCGCCACACAGGGCCCCATGATCAACACTGTGAATGACTTCTGGCAGATGGTCTGGCAAGAAGACAGCCCTGTCATTGTTATGATCACAAAACTCAAAGAGAAAAATGAGGTATGATATTTATCTAGTTCTGGATGTTTTTTGTGTTGTATCTACCATAGGAGAGAGTTGGAGTAATTGGGATGATCGTGTACTTACAAAATGTCTGTATAAGACGGAACAAGGACACCAAATGGCAAGGTCCCTTTATACCTCTAGCAAATGACAATTGCTATTGTTCTATGAGTGACAATCTTCTTTTAGTCAAGCTAACATGTGAGGTATGTATGTATTTCATGTGCACACATATGTCTCATTAAAAACATGAAGGGCGCAGTTAACCTGAAGAACTGTCCACTATACTCGAATTACAGTGGATAAGCTATGAAATAGTATGCACAGCAGAACTTTCAAAAACTAAAGGGATTTCCAAAATGTAGTCCAACTTTTCAAAAATGTAATGGACAGTATAAAAGCAAGATTGCTTATGTTTTAGTGACCTACAAGAATTAGAGACAAGCCGGGTGGTGGTGGCGCACGCCTTTAATCCCAGTACCCAGGAGGCAGAGACAGGCAGATCATTGTGAGTTTGAGGGCAGCCTGGTCTACAAAGTGAGTCCAGGACAGCCAAGGCTACACAGAGAGACCCTGTCTCAAAAAAACAAAACAAACAAACAAAGAATTAGAGACAAACCTGGGTTTGCAGGGGCCGGAAATTAAAATGCATGCACCTGCAAGGGACGTGAACACAGTAAAATAAGATGAACCGCACAAGTGAATCTGCCTACCAAATTAAGACTATAAAAGGAAAAATAATTTACCTATTGATTATCCAAAACTGAGAAATCTCAGACCTTTAAAAACTAAAAAATGGAGCAATAAACGTAGACAACAATACAAGGTGGGCAGCATCATGTGTACTTTATAAAAAAAACAAAAGCAAAAACTTGATTGATGAGAGAGGGAGCAGTGAATAAATAATTGGTGAATTAGAACGTAGAACTAAAGAAATTACCAGAGACCTGATAAACCGCAACGGTTGGTGAGACGTGGAGGGAAATGCTTAGTGACACAGATACATTTAACTGCTGCCTTAGAAGAAGAAAACAATATGAGAAAACAGTAATAATCGAGGAAATAACAGCTTGTGAGTAACAGCTCATGAAAGACACAGTCTCGTGCTTGAAAAGGTACAATAAATCTCAGGCTGGGTGTGGAAAAAAATATCAACAGCCAAATACATCTGTGGGACAGGAAGACACCGATGAGGTGATGTTCACACCCAGGGGAACGGAAACAACTTCCTAGTAGCATCAAGGAGACACGGAGACAGGCAGACAGACAGACAGACAGACAGATGGGTGGGCAATGATGGATGGACAGATGGAAGGATGGACTGACAGACAGGTAGATAAGTACCCTTGAGAACACTGACAATCTGAGGCCAGCGAATGGATCAGGCAGGCTTAAAGGCGGGAAGTTCTTCACACAAAGGCTGAGGACAGCACTGTACCTCCTGGCCTGAGTTTGTTCCCTGGAACCCACGGTGCAAGGAGAGAAACTGATTTCCACAGGTTTTCCTCTGACCTCCACTTGAGTGGATGGGTACACTCACACACCACACACACACACACACACACACACACACACACACACACACCACACACACACACCACAAGCACACACACACACACACACCACAAGCACACACACACACACACACACACACACACACACCAAACATACCAAATACATTTTGTTGGGGGGTTATCAGTTTTTCAAGACAGCCTTGGCTGTCCTGGACTCACTTTGTAGACCAGGCTGGCCTCGAACTCACAGCAATCCTCCTGCCTCCGTCTCCCCAAGTGCTGCGATTACAGGTGTGCACCATGGCACCTGGCTCAAATAAAATATTTTTTAAAATAGTAACTAAAGAACATAAATCATGGAGATGGTGATAAAATACTGGACAGTCACGAGAGTGCAAGCCACAAAAGTGGAACTTACAAATTTCTAAATAATTTTTCACATAGCAATTGGTGTCTTACACATCCACAACCTTATGAATTCTATTTTTTCTGTCAAAAATAAAATCAGCTAGGCATGGTGGCTCCCACCTGTGATGTTAGCACTAAGGATGATGAGACAAGAAGAGCACCATGAGTTGAAGGCCGCCCTGGGCTGCAGAGTGAAATTTTTTTCTGCCTCAAAAATAAAGCAACCGAGAGGCCTGGAGGGATTGCTCAGTGGCTAGAGCACTCAGCCACCTTTCAGAGGACAAGAGTCTGGTTCCTAGAAAGAACCCACAGTCGAGATGCTCACAACTGCCTGTTATTCCAGCTCCAGGGGATCGGGCACTCTTTTGTAGCCTTGGGCACACACATGTGTGCATAGACACATACAAACACATAAATAAATATAAATATTTAAAAACCAAGCATAGGTATGTAATAATTTGTAAATATGAGTATTTTTTAAAAATACATACATGTTCAAGAGAAAGCAATGTCTACTATAAATTGGGCACAATCATTGAGGATTAGTGTTGGGAGCCATAAGTGAAGGGTGTCTCATGAAAATTACCTAATTTTGTAGTGGCTTTAAGTTGAATTACTGTGTTCACTTGAGCATTTGAATCCTCATCTACTATAATGTGTTGTTTGTTCACTCATGAAAAAGATTAGAAATGAGGTGGGGCAGGGGTAGTGCACACATGTAATCCCAGCATTCGGGCAGGTAGATCTCTGTGTTTGCGGCCAGCCTGGACTACAGAGTGTGCTGCAGGACAGCCAGGGCTACACAGAGAAACCATGTCTGTATATCAGAGACACGCCATTTTAAAAAGACCACGCATGTGCTGTGATTTTTTTCTTTTTTAAAATATTTTTATTATTTGAATATTTCATATATTTGTGTACACTGATCGTTTCTATCCAGCCACTACCTTCCTTCAGGCCCCTGGGACTTGCCTAATTGATGTTTTTCAAGGCATTCCTTAAGCATTGCAGTTATGTAACACATTTCAGAGACCTGCTACCTCAGCTACGGTTCTACCAGAACTGCTCAGGGTCAGGTCTGTGTGTTACAGGGCTGCAGGGTTCATCCCCCAAGGATGCTCAGGTCAGGTCTGTGTGTTACAGGGCTGCAGGGTTCATCCCCTGAGGATGCTCAGGCTCTGGCTTCACCCTGCCCTTCTTCAAGTTTAATTCCTTCCTACCAGTCTCAGCTTTCGCTGCGCCCACAGGAGAGCTGTGTGTATCATGTGAAAGCTAAGATACCTTTTAAAAAGTAATTCCCACACTAAATTGTTGCTGAGGATTTTGTTTTTCTCTTTGGCTGCGAAACTCAGCTATGAGGCATATTTTATTGGTTTGGGTTTTTTGTTTTGTTTTGTTTTGTTTTTACCATTTGGCCTCTTCTCCTTTGTTAACACTCAGATAAAAAGCTAGACATATATGTTTGCTATGTAATCTGCTGCCTGTTTATTTCCTGTAGGCGGTCATAATCCAAAACAGCGCAAGACACATTTTAACTATCCCTTCACTATGAAGTTAAAACAAAATCCTTCACGTCCAGGCTCCCCAAGCTTACACATGCGGTATCACATAGGAAATTCTCTATTGTTCTACAGATCGAAATGATACTGAAAAGTCTGCTTTAAAGGAATATGCAGTAGGTTCACTGTAGGGAAATGCTGGCTACTGAACACTGGCCAGTTCTCAATTGTGCTCGGTGCCATTGTTTAAAATAGACAAAAATCATTTCCTCCAAAGAATACAGAGGCGGACATATCTTTAGAAGTTCCCACGCTTTATATCTTTATGAACATTTTACTTTCTAATAAACAAAGAAATGAACAATCACCATCTTCTTTTTTATAATCTGAGTAATCTCAGTTAATGTTCACAAAGTGAGAATAAACACAAAAATTAAAAAAAAACAGAGCTAAAAAATGAGTTCTTATAATAAAAGAGACCTGGTTGCTGGCAATTTTGAGTTCTTGCACTTTTTTAAAAAAAGAATCTCAGCAAGAAGAGAATTCCTCACTAGATAAAATAAAACTGAAGCAGTGTTCACCTTCTTTCAGCACGAATTGTTGTATTGCCAGAGAAGAGAACTGTAATCGCAGGATCAAAACAAGCAGGTGGCGGCGACTGTGGCTGTGGCTCAGTGTTGGAGTTCTTGCTTAGACTGTGTAGGCCCTGGGGATCCAAGTATAGAAATTTGAGGGGCGGAGGAGGCGGGGTAAATGGGAGAGGAGAAGAGAGAAGGGAAGGGAAGACAAGAGAAGGACAGAAAGACAGACAGACACTCCTGTTTATGCTTACTGGGATGAGGCATGCCTGTAGTGTCAGCACTTGGCAAGGCTCACAGGGTCAAGACCCTTCTGAGCTCTATAGCGCAACCTTGTCTCAGAAAAGAAAAGTGTTTACAGTCTCACAGTGAGTTAAACAAAGCCCTCGGGCGCCTCTGAAGGTAGCTCACTGCGGCTCCCTTTTCATCTGGGAAAGAAAGGAAGGGAATGATGAACCCATCACACAGACCGTGGGAAATGCTGATGGCCCTCCCTGTCACTTACAGAGCGCATGCGCTAAGCAGCAGCAGCAGCAGCAGCAGCAGCAGCAGCAGCAGCAGCAGCAGCAGCAGCAGGTGATGTTAATGCCGCTGTTAGTTACTGAGTGTACCAGTGTAGGAAGAGTCCCAGCAACAGCTTAGACTTAGGATGAGAAAGAACTAACCTCCACAGGAGGTTAGCACGTGCTAGATGAGAAACCGTCTCCCAGGGAGGAAGTCATTTTAGTAGAGCCTGCAGGCGAGCACGGGATTGGAGCCCTGCTTTAGTTAAGGCTCGGTGAATGGGGAAGCCCAACACTTTGCCGTTGCCCTGACAGAGTCACAGGCCACAGATGAAAGGCTCGTTGGCAGATAAACACCTTGCTATTGGTCTCAGAAAACAATACGATTCTGAATGTGTCTGTCTTGGAATGGCAGAATTGCCTGATGTCTTAACCTCTCATATAATACTTCTGTCAAGTATTTAACACAGACGCATCTCTCTCTGCATCTACTTCCATACTGCCTTTGGTCAGGGTTAACAGGGTGACTTGAGTTTTGCATATGCAGCCCTATTTATTGATGAAAGTTTCACTTATTCAGCCCCCCCCCCCCCGACACACACACACACACACACACACACACACACACACACACACACACAGTTTTACTTCAGGGCTCCCTATAGAGGAGTCACATCTTAACTTTCCCTTCCTTCCCTTCTCTGTCTGACAAAGCTACACACAACCTTTATTTCAATTATATATTCTGGTCAAAAAATTAGCACAATGCCTAGAGGCCTGAAGTAGGAGCATCTGCCCTGGGGGAGGGGGGAGGGATGGCAAACAGTCCAGCCAAGCAACAACAGTACATGAAGGCATCCAAGAAACCACAGGGCATGCCAAGTGTGAGCAATCTGGTGTGCCTGCAGAGCAGGCGTCATAGTGGGGAGCCAGAAAATGACACTGAAAGGGACATTGCCATGAGGATCCGAAGCTGTACTAAAGCCTTAGGGTTTCCCCATCCAGACTGCGGAGGGCTATGGTTGAGCTTCTTAATGTAGAGTGATGATGTAATTGGTACTGCATGGGCCTAGTTAATGGAGGATCTAGGGTTTAGATTTGAGAAACTCAAAGAGAAGCAAGCTAGAAAGTTGTAGCAATAGGCCAGGCAAGATATAATGAGGCAGGGGTCAGGGCCCTGAGAAGTGGGAATTGAGGTAATCTGTGTTCCAGAGGTGAGAGCCACAGTGCTGAGTCATGACTAAAGGGAGAGAGATACAGGAGCCATGGACTCTGGTTTAGAGAGGGGATGGTGATGGTGGCGTGAGACCAGATTGGTGGAGTAATGGGAAAATTATGAGGGAAAAAAATGAGCTTCGCATTTCAAGTATGAAGTTTCAGGAGTACCAGAGACTGTTGGGTAGTACTTAGAACTAAAGGTCTAGAACTCTGCATGGGCAAGAGATGGAAATGGGGTACATGCTAATAGAAGATATGGGAAGCCTTAGACTTGACAGAAAGAGGTATTCATATCCCATTATATATTCATATCCCATTATATATTATACTTTCAGCATTATGAACATCTCCTTTGTCATAATTATCAAAGCATCACTTTTAATAACTACCAAAGTCCCATTGTGTGGATATATCAAAATTCACATAGTTATTTGCTTATTAAATGTTTAAATGGCTTTGGCTTGTTTTGTCCATGCTTCTAACTAGCTAATTTTCATTAAGATATATTCATAGATGTGAAATCACCTGAGTTAATAATGTAAATTTTTGGAAAACATATTCCAGCTAAGGAAGATAAGGAACACGCCGTAAGCACAAAAGCTATTTCCCCTCTGCTCCCTGAAGCTTCAGAAACTGAGTCTGCTGGAGTAAGCTAACATTGATTTAAAAGAGAGGAATGTAAACACTGTACATACACAAGAATGTACATTACAAAATAAAAAGTGACCATTCAGTAAAACCAATAAAGCTCAGAAAGTTGCATGTGGGAGAAAGAGGTGTAGGGGTGTAGGCTCTGTTAGAGAAATGTATTACGCTGAGAGGGTCTTATTTTGATTAAGTCTTATTTGTTTTGTTTTATTCATTCGTGTGTTTTAGTTTTGTGAGTCAGGGTGCTCCTGGGTAGCCCAGGCTAGCCTCAGACTCACTCCCTTGGCCTTCTGGGTACTGGGAGTACAGGATGTGCCACCATGGCTACCCTGAGGAATTGTTTTTAAGGAGATGACTAGGCCATCAGAACAGATAACAGTCTCAAACAAAGTTCATCAGGGCTCGGGGTGTGGTGACAGCTCCCGTTCTCTTTCCGCTGGTGAATCTTCCGTTTGAGATCCCAGGGAGTGTCTGGAAGGACTTCTCTCACTCAGATAAGGGCACTTCAGAGCAGAGCAACCCCTGTGGGAATTTCTGGGCCTCTGAGAGGCAACAGGAAGGGGAAGGAAGCCTGGCGCTCCCCACTTCAGTTCAGGGTCTCAGCACCTCATGACATCACACTTGATCATTTTGTACCACAGAACAGCCGCACAAAACCCCAGCCTCCCTCTTAGAGGAACAGCACACTAGGTTGGCCTCTGTATGTGTACATACATTTATTCACGGCCATACACACAAATACACACATGTAAAATTCGTTCACTTTTTAATAATGGGATTGAGGTTAGGTTTTCGTTTTGTTTGAGTGCCATTCTGAAACTAGGGCTCCAGGTTATAAAAACTTATATTCATGTTACCAAAATCCCTCATTTCATATTTTTTTTTAAGTGGGAGAGAGTTCAGAAAAGCCTGTAAAACAGTATTGGTGATACATCATGTTTAGGTTTTTAAGCTTTACGAAAACCTTCTAGTTGTCTCATTTTGACCTGACTTGACTATGGTTTTCTTTATTGGTTCTCATTTTTTTTCAACAAAAATTTAGCTGGGTGTGCAGCACACCATTTTCAAAAGCTAAAGGATTATGAGGGTTAAACGTAGGCTGACATACTTATCTCAAGGCCCTTATCCCTTAAGTTTTATATTTTTTCTAAACACAGAAATGTTCAGAAATAGGAATATAGGCCAAAAAGAAAAAAAAGTGTTTTTCCACTTAGATTCTGTGAAGACTCAGCAGCCTGTCCTGGTGGCAGTTGTGTTCATTATTGAAGCTCCCTGTACATGTGACTGGGCGAGAGGACTAACCCAGTAGCAACAGATGGAGGTCAGAGGTATGTCGTGGCCTCTGGGTACTATTCTCCCTCCCAGGCATGGAGAAGGCCTCTCTGGAACAAGAGTCTAGTCTTACCTATTTTTGATAAGTCAAAGAAGTTTTAATAGCCAGCTCCAGAGTGAGAGAGGCTAGAGACACCTTGCTTCTGAGGTGGCTCCCGAGTTCAGCGTGTCAATGCACCTTGCTCCTGGGTGTTTTCTTGGCCCAGCACTCCTTATTTAATTGATTTTGTGTCACGTAAATAAACTATAGTGTCTTGGCCACAAATACATCTGCCGTCATTGGGAGTATGAGTCTAAACGCAGCTTAGTTGGCTTTCAGATGCTCTGTGCTGGTAAGAGGAAAAGCAAGCTGTGTTCTTGAGCGTCAGCACAAAGGGGCGAAGACACTGGCAAATCCCACTGGTAAGCAGGACTGGCTGAGAGTAGGTGTTGAGATCAGAGGAGAGTTGAATTCATAAAGTTGAATTAACAAGTCACCAACTGGACCCTCTGTCTCCTCACCTGTAAAGTGACTTAAAAACAAGTGGGAAAAAAAAAAACATGGCCAAAGTAACTCTTTAAAAAGAAAGCGTCAAGTGTCAAATTAGGGACTTGCTTACAGTCTTAGAGGGTTAGTACTTACTCATCCTGGCAAAAAGCAGACAAGCATGGTGCTGAACCAGTAAGTGAGAGCTTTACGCTTTGCATCCTGATCTGCAGACAGAGGGCAGGGGGTAGGGGGGGTGGGGACAGACAGAGAGAGACAGAGACAGGGAGACTGAGAGCAGACATAGAAAGACAGACAGACAGACTGACTCTAGGCCTGGTGTGAGCTTCTGAAACCTCAAAGCCCACCCTCTGTAACACACCTCCTCAAGCAAGGGCACAACTGTTAATCCTTTCCAAAGAGTTCTACTGCACTGGGAACCAAACATTCAAATATAAGAGCCTATGGGGCCCTTCTCGTTCAAACCACATCTACCAACCTCAGAGGGTTATACAAGGGATCAAATGATACATTGATGGTCAATGTGTGTTTACTGGTGAAACTGTGCATGTGTTAGTAATATTCAGCTGATACGTAAGGAATAATAGGACCTATGACAGTAATTGTAAACAAGTTGCCCCACTCTAGCCCTCTCATATATTAACAGAGCTTAAATGAAACTGAATCTTTTAGCTAATGCAGAGCCATTGTTCATGTGATGGTACATAGCTTTAACTCACACAACAGACATCTCTTTGGTTTTAAATGTATATATAACCTTGAAATAGGCATGTTATTTGGTAAACAAATTCCTAGCCATGCCTCCCTTTGTGTTCCACTTTTGATATAATCTACTTATTTTAAAGAATCAATTAACGTCCATAATGCTTTTGGTCAGTCTAATAATGACTTACTTGCATAAAATAAACCCCTAATTATAAATTCTTGGAATTGATAGATAATTTTAGTGAATGCATGCCAGAGGATTCAGTCTTATAAGGGCATCAACACATTACAAGAATTCCTGTTGGACATGCTAGTTAGCAGAACACTAGTGATGATTTGGGCTTCTGTTTTCCTATATAGCATGCTACTTGGCAGTTAGTGAGATTTTCTAAAATTATCTGTTAGACAGAATTTTCTGCCCCTTTCATGTCCTTGTTTTCACCACAATAAGTAAGCCTGAAAATGCAGTCTAGGACAATAATTTAAACATGAGCTTGGGCCTATTGAAACAACCACATTTTCAGCCCCAACCCACCCTTAGCTGATACTCAAAAGCATCCACACTTACTCTCATCTCTTTTTCTATTTTCCTCCAATGTAGAGGGGTAGGGGGCAGGCAGGTTCACTGTGTAAAAATAAGCTATTGTAGCTTAGAAAGGGAAGGGTATACTAATTAAGGGTTGTTTAATGAACAAGTCACACAGCATTGTCTGCTAGGAGCTGCCTGTCAACTGCTTTTTGGGTAAAGAGTCAAAGAAAACACCAAGAAAGCCATGCAAGCTTAGAAAAGAAGAGAGCCACACTTTCATGTTCAGGTTGTATGTCTGCTCACATCAGGGTACAGACATCAAGCTCCTAGATCACATCCAAAGTCCTTCTAGGTCTATGCAACCCTGCTGGATTTTAGACGTGCTCTCAGTACACACCTTTAATGCCAAACAATGAAGATAAGTTTAGTTTATAGAAGGAATCAGCCATGTTTGAAAGTGAAATCTAATTGAGGGGCAAAGTGACTAATCAGAGAAAGATTTGACAGCATGAGTCAGAGAGAGGAGACACCCAACTCTAATGAGAACAGACAGGAAAGAGGAGCTACTTAAGAGCAGCACAGGGCGAGAGGGGAAGAGTTTTTACCAAGAGTTTCTTACCGGGACAGTTTTACAGAGACAGATTACAGGGAAAGCAAGCTAGACACAAGTGAAGACATAACGAGCCAGAGAGTGAGAAGGACTCAGAAGATTAAAACATATTTCCAAGACTGTTTTGAGGCCAGGCAGAACAATTCAATCAGAAGCCAAGAGAAGCCAATTTGAATCAGTCAGCTTGGAGAGGAGTTTAGGCCAGAACTGAGCCAGCCAGCTGGAGTTCAGAAAGAGCTAGAAAAGTTTGGGAACAGTTCTCATCTTATCCCCTCATCTAGGGAAATAAAAAGAACATTTACAGTTATTAGAGTCACCTTCCTTTAAAACATACCCTGGGGCTTATGGATGATGTGGACAATGGGGCACATAAGTCAGAAAGCTGAGCCACATAACTCATTTGTCAAGCCTTACTAAGATTCTGTCAATTTTCCTGGGCTCGTATGTGAGGCATGGGTAACAACAAGATACGTAATTGCTTGGGAAACAACAAAGGCTCCATTGATGGAAACTAGTCAAATGGGTCAGTTTAACTACAGATGGGAAAGGAGGCTGGACCAGAGATCTTGCTGGCCAAACATGAAGACTTGAGTTTGAATATCAAGTAGCAATATAAAAAGCCTGGCACTGCTGTGTGCTCCTGTAAATCTCAGGGATCTTGGCTAGAGAATTGGTGCGGCTTGCTGGCAGTCAGTCTACCTGCAGATTCAGTGACTCAAGAGAACCAGGCAGGGAGTAATAATGGGACACACACACACACACACACACACACACACACACACACACACCAACACACATTCAGATATTGGCCAACATACAAATAGGGAAACAATTCACTGTGCCTTTAAAAATAGGAGTCTTTTCATTTTTTAAAGTTGTATGTATTTGCCTTGGTGAGGAGGTGGGGGTAGAGGTGGCTGCACGCCAAGGTCAGAGGATAACTTCGCGGAGTGGGTTCTCTGCTGCCACCTATGGGATCAAGGGATCAAATTCAGGGAATCAGCTAACAGAAGCCAAGCCCTCTTACCGGGCCCATGCTTTTAATATTAACAGGAAATCAGACACTCTGGGTGGCATGTAAATAAAGCCAGAATGATCTTCATTTTCTTGAAAAGGTTAAAAATGTGAAGACATATGAGCTTACTGTAATGAGTGAAACCGCTCCACCAGATGACATGATTTTCTTCCTGGTACTTGAAGACTATAGGGAAGGCGTGATGACACCCCAGGGGAGTGTTTCCGAAATAGTGTGTATCTTCCCTTTAACTTTGTGAATCTCTGAATGGTTTGATGGTATTTTGAATTTATATGTATTTAAGGTTTTTCAAGTGTTCATATACCTTTTTCATGAAGAAAACACTTGATATGTAAAGAATCAAGTAGCCTAGGTATATAGGACCCTAACTGATGGCAACATGTGAAAGAATTTCTACATAAATGTATATATGTTTTGGGAATTATCACTCAGGAGCCTTAAAATATAGGAACCAGGGGGACTAGGAAAGCGGCTCAATGGTTAAAAGCACTTGCTGCTCTTCCTGAGGAGCAGAGCTCAGTTCCCGGCACCCACATTAGGTGGCTTGCAGCTGCCTATAACTAGAACCCTAGAGAACTCATCTCGCCTCCACTGGCACCAACACTTCTGTGAGTGCACGTGTGTGCAGGCACACACAAACACGCACATAAATAAAAATTTGTTTTTTTTTTTTTAACAAAACATAGGAACAAGAGCTGGAAAGAAAACTGAGCTGATAAAGAGTTTGCCACCCACCCTGATAACCTAAGTTAAATCCCTGAGACCCACACAGTAGAAGGAGAGAAATGACTCCAAGTTGTCCTCTGATCTTCACACATAACCCATGGCATGTGAGCCCACACATACACACATACACACACACACATACACACACATACACACATACACACACACATACACACATACATACACACATAAGTAAAATGCAACAGAGAATCAAGACTTAGTAACATTGACGTGTTCCAAGTCCTTACTGTGTGCCTGGCTTTGTTCTAAGTCCTTGGCATGTATGAAATTATGAGGAAGCTGGCTCCAGAGAATTCAGGTGTCCAGCTTACAATAGAACTGAAATGTGGATCTACGTCCTTGGAGTCCAAAGTCTGCGCTTTAACCACCATGCTACATCCTCTTGTTTCCAATGTCATTGTTATTGGTCCTATTATGTCCAGCACAGAGTAGTAATTATAAAAACACGCCAATCATAATTGTGCTCCACATTAATGTTAGTAGGACTCATTAAGTGAAAAAAAAATATACATCACCAGACCTGGAAAAACATAACACTCTGCATATACTAGTAGTCACTATACCTGCCTTGCATGCCAGGGGAATCTAATCTTACATGGCCATCTACTGCATTACGGGAATTCCTGTTGGTTTGGTACAGCAGGAAATGGTGCTGGGCTCAGCCACTGTGCGAGAGAGCATCCCTTACACTTGTTAGTTATTCAGGAATTCTCAAATCCTCGTTAGAGTTTAGGTGAATATTATTTTGTTGTTAGGATTGACATGGCTTAAGAGTAAAGTGTGACAAATACTTGTAAAAGCACACACTTCATTGAGGACTAGCCTACACATCCTATAGTCCACCTAGTCATTGTATCTTTACAGAATAATAAAACTGACTTCTGAAATTTCTAATTAAATGAAAAAAATTGAGAAGGAAGAGAACTACAAAGCTTTGCTGTGCTCTTCTCCCCGCCCCAGAAATGTGTGCTCTACTGGCCAGAAAAGAGGGGGATTTACGGCAAAGTTGAGGTTCTGGTCGTTGGTGTAAATGAGTGGGAAAACTACACCGTTCGAAACCTCGTCTTAAAGGTAAGATGTGGAGCTGTCTCCATAGTAAGTGAGGGCGGGGCTACTTTCATCCTGTCCTGAGTACTGACAGATTCAACTTACACAAGCCAGGCAATGCTGAGACCAAAGACAAGCCATTCTCTCCTTGTTGCCTGAAGTCATTAGCACAGGGAATAATTAACTTAATGTAAGTATTCATTAAGGACGTTCATTTTACAGGGTGTATAGAGTCACCTAATTGTCATGTATAGAATATCTCTGATTTCAGCTCTTAGAAAGCCCTTAACTAAAGGCTCAGGCAGGAGATCCGACTAGGAATTTTATGTTAATGTTGTTGTGGTTGAGGCTGGTTTAAGTGAGGCCTGAGGACTGTGGAAGAGAAAATCTGCACTGACACATGGCTTTGGGAAGCGGGAGGATCAAGCCTGCAGTGCTGATGAGATCTTCAGAAATGTGGAGATACAGTCATTCACAGGGACAGCCCTAGACCCGCTTCTGTCATAGAAATGTGGTCTTTCTTACCTCATGGGGCAGCAGATGCTAACCAGCATTGCCATGATATCATTCCCACTTTTAAAGAATAATCAACCACAGTGCCTCAATCCTATCAGCAGCTATTGCTGGGATAGCATCATGACTAAAGGAAGACAGTGAAGGCAGAGGCTACTAGGATGGTTTTTATTCAGAAGCGTGGCAGAGGAAGGCTTTTTGGAAACCTATTTATAAGCACACGCCGGATCAGAAACAGACCTCCCATCTGGGCTCTGGGTTTCGAGATGATGTGTGTGAGCCTCTGCTCAAAAGGATTCCATGTAAATTCTTTACTGCTAGGGTTCCTCACTGCTGTTATATATCACAATTTAAGATAAACATAGAACTATGCTGATTGGGTGTCAACCAAATGTTCTTATATTCATTAATATGTTTATATATGATCTGTCAATATTTAGAGAACAGAAAACACAGACATAGCCCTTTCTTTCTGTTATATTTTCACCTCTTTAGCAGGTGGCATGTGGCACATGCCTGTAATCGCACCACTTGGAAGACAGAGGCAGGGGGATCTCTGTGAGTTCCAGACAAGCCAGGGCTATATTTTGAGACCCTGTCCCAAATAACAGCAATATTTTCAGCTACTATAACATATTATAACTATATACTCAGTGTGTAGTACATAATGTGATCTATACGGTGAATGCAGACACAGACCGCTGTTCTTAGAGGGTGGACACTCAACTTTCCTGTCAGGACAGGATACTCACAGTGAAACTTTCTCAAGGTGAACGGGCATTTTTGAAAAGCTCCTAGATATCCTTTTTTTTTTTCCTTATCTAGAAGTTAGCTGGCAGCAAGAAGGGATCCAGAGAAGGCACTTTAGCACTGTGGCATGGATCCCTTTTAGTTCCACGAGTGAATAAGTAATTTGGTGGCTGTTGCTATTTTCAGCAAGGAAGTCACACCCAGCATGTGAAGCATTACTGGTACACTTCATGGCCTGATCACAAGACTCCAGACAGTGCCCAGCCCCTTCTGCAGCTCATGCTGGATGTGGAAGAAGACAGACTCGCCTCTGAGGGCCGAGGGCCTGTGGTTGTCCACTGCAGGTAAGGCAGGAACCGACCCTCCTGCCAAAGCAGTCGTCTGCTCTTTAATCGTAGGGGTGGTAGAGGTAGGACTTAGCTTCCTGTATGTAACTTTGTAATAAATTACATATTTGTTAAAAATGTATTCATACCATGATACTTGAATCTTAGTCAAAATGATGCTAATAGAAATGAATTAGACCTTTGGGGACATTTTTAGCAGACATGGAACAAATTTCAAGTTCTAAATAAATGGCTGAGTGGGCAGCAGATCTTACCCTGCCCTCTGACTTTAAGCTCATTTTTGTTCATTTTTGTCTCCTTGGTCACATACACACCAAGAACTGCAGACATCTTTAATTTAGTAATGGATCTTTGTTGTCATAAGATACTCCGTGGATTGTGTCTTGGTAGCACTTATTATTGTGACAGATTTAGTGGAACAGTTAGCCATCTTTAGAGACAGCTCGGGAAAGGCAGATGGAAGCTAATTTATGAAATGGGAAATGGGCAAGTGGTCATGTACTTTAAGGAAAACCAAGAGCACACATAGGGAATGGAGGCCAGACAGACAACAGAGGTCATGGGGTCCTCTTCCCCATGTCTAGCTTAGAGTTTACCTCCCATAACTGGCATTTTCTCCTTGTTTTACTTTTCATGTGACCAAAGCAAGTGATTTACAGTCACTTTGATGACTGGCCATGCATTCCATATTTTACCCACAATAACTGTCATTGGTTTGTTTAACTTTCTAAGTAGCCTAAGAAAAGATTTAATAAAATTCATGATTTTAGATTCATTTTGCTCTCCTCCTGTCTTGAAACTTTGTGGGTTAACAAAAAGTCCCTGTGTGTCTATGTATCAAGGGTGGCCTTATCCAGTTTCTAGCATTGGACTCTGTCTTAAACCCTTGGATGGGCACAGTCTAGGGCTGAGGCTACCTCCCACCCAAAGTCACTAAGCACCAAGGATATCTGAACCGAAAGAGGCGCTTCCCCTATTAAAGCAAGGCCCCGTCTGATTACTGCCTCTAAGAACAAGACCGCCTTGGTTCCCTTCACGCTGCATCCAATGTTGACAGTTATCTTTGGCCCTTCTTTCAATTGTAGTCTCAGTATCTAATCAGTCACCAGATTGGCTTTCCCATCAAAGCTTCACCCATAATCACACTTCCTGCCCACCCACTCTAGTCCAGGCCCTTATGACCTCATCCATGTAGTTTAGGAGTAGTTGACTAATTGCCCACACACATACCCTTCCCCCCAGGACACTCTGGGCTTGCCAGAGTGTGCTTCTCTGAGGTGACGCTCCTGAAATACAGGCCATACAGTCCTTGTTCAAAACTGGTGGGTGGGTTCACATCCACTAGAGCAACAGTGCTTGGCCCTGACTCTGCAGATACCCTGCAGGGATGAGTGAATTTAAACAAATTTAAATGCATATATGAGCTTGTTTCTTTCCAGAGAGTTCCCATCAAATTCTTCTAAATGTTCTTAAAAGTATACAGGATGAAGCTCATAATTCTTAGCCTCCCGTGTAAGATCTTAGTGTGCCTGCCTGGTCTTGTTTCCTGCTTTTTTACTCAAAGAAAGACAGACTTGTGCCTGTCACAAGTCACATATTCTGTTTTGCATCAATTCTTTCTTCATATTATTGTTTCACCTGGGATATATGTTCCCATTCATGACAAAGTACCTAAATATGTGAAATAATTATGGTTCATGAAAGTAAGGAGGCACAAAACGTAGAAAAAAAAAAGACAACAAAAGATACAAAGATTAATGCTTGTTACAGTAAGATTTTTTTTCTAGGCCATGAGTACCGGTTGAGTAGGATTCTTGTTGTATTGTAACCAACAGGAGACAGCAGCAGTGTCTGAGTAATGGTGTCCTCAGTTTGGAGCAATGAACCCAGCACCGGTACCATGAACCAATCCAAGAAAAGTCTTAATACCCCTGCTGGTCATAAAGGGACAGACTGAGGGTGCGAGTTCTCTCCAGAAAGGAAAGCTCCAATCTCACTCAGTTGAGCTATAAAATAGAAAGAAAGAAAGAAAAAATAGTGACAGATGGGCTATGGGAGGTGAGAGAGGTGCAGAAGTGGGAGACAGCGCCAAGGACCTTAGACTTGAAACCTTCTAGGTGATGGGTAAGGCCCCCAAGAGAAAGATACAGAGATGTGTATATTTAAATATATTGAACATGTGAAATATAGTAACATCAAGAGTTACACCTAGGATAAATTTGGGGACCTTAGAGTCAGAGTTGAGAGGAATTTATATAAAGATGATGGTGGAAAATAGGGTAGGGAGGGCAGTTGAGCCTGTAGACTCGCTACCTAAGGCAGGTAAACGTATAAGTTCTCCAAGACACACAATATTTCTATTTAGTTATCATCTCTATGTAAATGATTGGAAAGTGTGTGCCTCCAGCCCCATCCTCTCTCCTAAACAGAAGTGAGTCTTTGGTTATTCACTACACTTCAGTGGCTGACTGCACTTCCTTGTCAGCCCTCTTCCCAGAATTCCCTCTTGCTGCTGTTGCAACACCAGCCTTCTTGCCCTCTAGGCCTAGTTCTCTTTGACAGGTAGTTTCCCCCACTATTCATCACAATTGTGTTGTGTCTAAATATTTCCTTTCTTTTCGACTGCCCATCCCTTGCCTTATTCCTTCTAGAACTTTCTGGAATAGTGACTCTATCTGCTCACCATTCTCCCAACGCCCTCACCTCCTTCCACCACGCCCATCCTACTGCTTATAACCAAATGAAAGAATCTGTTTCAAGCACAGCACAGGCTTAGGTTAGTACTAAGAAGGCTATTGTATACATGGCAGTTTTATCACTGTCATTATTAGCCTTCATGGTTTCAAAGTTAAAACTGTGCATTTAGAAGAATGCAGCTTAACCTCACTGTTCTCCTTATCTTCTCTTTCCTTTTCTTTCCCATTCAGTGCTGGGATTGGGAGGACTGGGTGTTTCATCGCTACATCTATTGGCTGTCAACAGTTGAAAGAAGAAGGAGTTGTGGACACACTAAGTATTGTCTGCCAGCTTCGTGTGGACAGGTAGGTGGGCCGGGGATGGTATCATGGACACCTCAGTTCTGAGCAGCACTGTCCATCACAACTTCAGCGAATCAATCTCCTTCATAAACATCATGGCTCTGTTGTGCTAGGTCAGTCTATCTGTGTGTCTGTCTGTGTGTCTGTCTGTCTGTCTGTCTGTCCGTCTCTCTCTCTCTCTCTCTCTCTCTCTCTCTCTCTCTCTCTCTCTCTCTCTCTCTCTCTCTCTCTCTCTCTCTCTCTCCCTCTCTCTTAATTTATTTTTAATTTATATATTCACATTACATCCCAATCGTAGCCTCCCCCTCCTCTCCTCCTGGTCCCTCCCATCCTCTTCTCCCTACCTCTCCTCTCCTTCCCCTCAGAAAAGGGGAACTTCCTTCTACCCCATCTCATTAAGTTGCATGAGGACTGAGCTCATCCTTAGCCACTGAGGCCAGGCAGGGCAGCCCAGTTAAGGCTTTGAGCAGGTAACAGAGTCCATGTCATAGACAGCACCCATTCAGCTTACTAGAAGACCCACAAAAAGATCAAACTGATCATCGGTTACATATGTGTAGGGTGTCTAGGTCCAACCCATGCATGTTCTTTGGTTGATGTTTCTGTCTCTGTAAGCCCCCATGGTCTAGGTTAGTTGACTCTGTTAGTCTTCTTATGGCTTTCTTGTCCTCTCTGGGTCTTTTTATCCAGCCCTTCCCCCCCTTCACTCCACCCCCTCACACTCGAGCCAACTATTCCACAGGACTCCCCGAGCTCTGCCTAATGGTTGGCTGTGAGTCTCAGCATCCTCATTCAGCCTCTCGGAGAAGGGTTAAGTTAGACTCCTGTTCGTAGAATAGAGGATTGTTAATAGTGTCAGGGGTTGGTTCTCTCCCATGGGGTGGGTCTCAGGTTGGACCAGGCATTGGTTGGACATTCCCTCAGTCTCTATTCTATTTTTATCTCTGCACATCTTGCAGGCAGGGTAAATTTTGATTTGAAGGTTTTGTAGGTGGATTGGTGTTCCCTTCCCACCACTATAGGTCCTGCCTGGTAGAAGGTGGCCTCCTCAGTCTCCATGTCCCCTGCTGCTAGGAGGCTCAGCTAGAGATACCCCCATATCCTCCCCTGTTGCAGGTCTCCAGCTTGTCTCAGTGAAGCCCCTCCCACCACACCCTAACCCTCCCTGCACCCCACCCACCCACTGCCTTCAGTTTTCCTTTTCTCTCCAGGCCATCAATACTTCCCTCCCGACTCTCCCCACATCTGGTCTCCACACTCATTTCCCTCCCCACACCCTCTTCTTTCTGGTCTCCCCTCCCAAAAATGAGAGAGGAAGTAGAGAGGGAATTAGGTCTCTATGCTAAATACCATGCGTGATAGTATTTAGCATAGATAAAGACCAGAGTTTGGATTTCCATAAGCCACAAAAAAGCCAGTGGACATGACAGCCTGGGCCCCTAATTCCAAAGAGCAGGAAGTGGAGTTGGGAAATCCCTAGAGTTAGCTGGCTAACTCCAGGTTCAATGAGAGACCCCGCCTTACTGTGCAAGGGGAAGAATGATTGAGGAAGACACTTAACATTAACTTTGTGCTGCCATGAGTACACACATGCACGTGCATGTGCAACCAGTGTGCCCATATATACATGCACACAGACCAAAGACCACAGACACACACACACACACACACGCACACGCACACGCACACACACACAAGGAAAATATGCATTGCATCCAAGTTATTGAAGTCAAGACAGTCTCCACTACAGAGACCTTACCAAGAGAAGGCTGGGGGAGGGAAGAAAAAAGAGGGGAGATGATGTGGGGAGAGGAGATAGTGGGGAGGGAGAAGGGAAGAAACTGAAGATCCAGGCACAGTGGCACAATCACATGTGGAGGCCTGGTTGGGTTACATAGCAGGAATTTATCACAAAGCAACAACAAAAGGACATTGAAGAAACTGACTCATAGCACACCATCCAAAGCGTGTGGTTAGAACCCAAGCCCCTGAGGTTCTCTGGCCTATAGCTCCAAGTCAAGTGCTGCTTTCCTGCTGTAGTTGTGGAAACCCATGAACACCAGCTGAAGTGTGGGGTGGGGTGGACTGAGTCCGAGCCAAGGTGGCACCCAACACCACCTGCCCTGAGACCATTTCAGACAGTGTGCTGAGAAAGGGAGCTTGGCTTGCTCGCTGTCCTGGCTCCAGCTGCTGTTAATCTCACCCTCCCATCATCTCTCACCACCCCCACTCACTTTTGTCGCTTGACCTCTACCTTGCTCTCCACTTCCCAGTCACGTCCCCCTGCCTAGTCCACTGAATTGTTCTCTAGTTTTTGAAAGGAATCCCATACTTTTTTTTTTTTTTTTTAAATCCTTGTCAAAATGCCTCCTCTATCTACTCCTTCCTTCCTAAAGCAAACGGCCAGAAGTTTTGGCCTTGGCCTCCTATCAGCACCGAGGTCTCCCACGGGCTGGACTTGGGATTCTTGCTGGACTCTTTAAAACATAACCAAACCAGCAGGGGCTGATCGGAAGCGTGTCCTTGGATTTGAGTCACTGCCACTATGTATGCCAAATATATTTAACTGATTTCTTAAGACCCTTGTACGGAAGTTCGTTCTTGGAACTGCTCATTTGGAACCCAGACACTCTCAGCCTGCCCTCCTCTGTCCTTCAGTTGTCTACCCCTGCCCCTCCCACAGTAGTTATGAAAAGCACAACAGAAATCCATCCTCCTCCTCTTCTTCCCCACTTCTCGCCTCTTGCTCTCACGGTTCAGTGTTTTCCTGAGAGCTTACCTTTAAGACTCCACCTGCTGGCTGACTGCTGCTGGTGGACATGCCTCTGACTCATGCTGCTAACAAGAAAGCTAAGCTAGTCCTGTTGGCATACACCCAACTGCTAAGAAGCTGAGGCAGGAGGATTTCAAGTTTAGCCTTGAGGTTTAAGTGAGACCGAGTCTCAACAAAGGAGAGGGGAAAAAGCGACAAGTGAGGAGTGGGGAGGGAAAGAGAGTGTGAAGGTTGGAATGAGGGAGGAAGGGAGGGAGAGGAGGAGGAAAGGAGGGAGGGAGAGAGGGAGGGAGGGAGGGAGGGAGGGAGGGAGGGAGGGAGGGAGGGAAGAAGAAAAAGGAAGGACAAAAGAAAACAAGAAAAAAAAATCGTCTTAAAAAATCCAGATGTCAGCTGGGCATGGTGGTGCACGCCTTTAATTCCAGCACTCAGGAAGCAGAGGCAGGCAGATCGCTGTGAGTTCGAGGCCAGCCTGGTCTACAAAGTGAACCCAGGACAGCCACGTCTACACAGAGAAACCCTGTCTTGAAAAATAAAACAAACAAACAAAAATCCAGCTGTCCCCTCTGTTCTCCTGCACTGATCTTTCTGTAGTACCTCTTCATACCTTGTCCTTCCCTCACGACCTCCCTGGCCATCTTAGCCTTCTACTTGGGACCTGTCAGACATTCCAGAATGTGTTATTCAACAGGCAGAAACTTATCTCCTTAAGACATCTCCACCATGGCCTTCGAAGCACATGACTTATCTAAGTCATAAAATAAACTCAAAAGTGTGGGGACAGGGGCAGTCTTTAGGCTTTTCTTTTCCTTCCTTCCTTCCTTTCTTTCTTTTGTTTTGTTTGTTTTTGTTTTTTTTTTTAAGAAAAAAGCAAACAAACAAACAAACAAACAAAAACCAAAGACATTAATAGGTCAGGCACAGTGGCACTTGCCTGTAGTTCCAGCACTTGGAAGGTAGTGTCAGGAGTATTTGGATTTCAAAATCATCCTCACCTGAATGACTTAGATGGACGTTAACAGGGTTTCACAATGCTCCCTGTAAAACTGCCTGACTGAACCTCACTGTTTAGGAGGCGCTTTGCCAATTGGAAGCACAAATTAGCGATAGAGCATTATAGGGTCTGAGCATCTTATTGTGGATGACAGCTGTTTCCTAAACACACGAGGTGATAGGAGCTCCATCCAAGGAGCACAGAAAAGCTGCCTGATACCAGAGTATCTCTCTACAGAGGATCTCAGAAATGCCTGTGTAGAGCAAATGTGTAAATACAGTTATTATCAGGGCATGGTGGCACCCACCTCCAAATCCCACCACTTGGGGGTGGCACAGAATGTTCCAGGTCATCCTCAGCTACATACTGAATTTGGGTGCCAGCCTGGACTGCATTAGACCCATGTTTAGAAAAAATTAAATTAAGACTGCTATTAGCAAGTCAGTCTTAGCCTAACAGAACCATGAATCCAGGCTTGGGACATCTCAGGCCCCATTTTATAGCCCCTTATACTACGAATGCTATAGACAGTGAACCTCCCCACCCTAGGAAAACATTGAGAACTTGCATTTTTTTTACTAAGGGACACAGAGGAAGGGAATCAGGATGCCAGACACATCTTGGCATGGCCTTGCTGACCACAACCAGTCATGCCACTCATGGGAAGACCTGGGACACTGATAGGAAGCAAAAAAAAAAAAAAAAAAACAGCTTAGGATGCCTTTGATGGGCAGTATCCAAACCATAGGGTGCAAGGGGAAAGGTCAGGAGAAAATAGGGATCTCCTTGTATAAAAATCTAAGATATTCCTAGATGGTGAGAGCAGAACATTCACCCAACTGTAAGATCCCTCTTACCACAGAAGTGACTCTATACAAATCCACGCGTCAAAGATGTCTGACATGAGCATAGCTTTGGAAAGATTTCCCGGTGTGTGTTTGTGAAATCCTGTGTCCCATGGCACAGGCTCTAGAGATGTGGGCTTAGGGTGGTTGTTCATCCATTGTCCTTCAGGGATGAGTCACTGCGCACATCCTACTGAATGTGTTACCAGTACCTGGCTGTGGAAAGATGAACTCCCTAGGACGCGCCATCACCCTATGTCCCTCTACGAATGGCTATAATCTGTGGGTGATGGTTTACTGAGTGTCTGATAAGTGTTATCTCCTCTTAGATAGCATTAAGGCAAAAAGTAAAGGAAAGGAAGAAGGAAGGGAGGGAGGAAGGAAGGGGGAAGGGAGGGAGGAAGGAAGGAAGGAAAGAAGGGAGGGAGGGAAGAAGGAAGGGAGGAAGAAAGGAAGGGAGGAAGAGAGGAAGGAAGGGAGGGAGGAAAGAAGGGAGGGAGGGAGGGAGAGAGGGAGGGAGGGAGGGAGGGAGAAGATTCTAAAACAACTCTGAAAAAGAAACTATAAAGATCTGAAAAGTTCTGTTGACACACTTGCCCACACTGATTTAGCCACACAAGACTCTCATGGAAGAACGCTGGAGTAGGAAAGAAAGAAGTGTAAGAAATACATACTATTCTTCTAAAGTTGGGTGGTAGAAAAAGGAGTTGAGGTTGTGT
Source organism: Acomys russatus (assembly GCF_903995435.1). NCBI lineage: Eukaryota > Metazoa > Chordata > Mammalia > Rodentia > Muridae > Acomys > Acomys russatus. Next base: position 36,513,060 of record NC_067167.1, read on the forward strand.
GGATTATGGAAAGAATAGTACTCAAGATCCACAGGCCTTTCTTGAACTCTCTTACACTGCGGTGTGTGTGTGTGTGTGTGTGTGTGTGTGTGTGTGTGTGTGTGTGTGTGTGTGTGTGTGTTAGTTACTGGAGATCGGAACCCAAGGCCTCACAATTGCTAGGCAAGCTTCCCACTTGTGATCTATATCCCCAACCAGCTCCTTACTTTCTTATTGTTGACACAGAGTTTAATTTAATTTATTTGCCCAAACTGACCTTGAATCCACTGTCGCCCCCGTCAGGCTTTGGCACTCCTGATTAGCCGAGCTTCCAAACCTGCGCCACCAGAACCAGCTTACACTTCGTGATCTTCTTAGCAATGGCCACTGCCCACTGGTGCTGCAAGCCTATGCACGGTGCATCTTCAGTCCCTTCACTCTCGCCACTGTGGCTCACGCCTCTAACACCAGAACTTGGGATACCACAGCAAGAGGATTACAGGGAGTTTAAGTCCATCACAGGCTATAGCGTGAACTGCCATCTTTGCACACACACAAAAAACATCTACTCATATCTCCACTGCTCCACTCACCGCTTCCTCAGAGAAGCCAAGGATGGCTAAGGGTTGAGGGAAAAAAACAAGACAGTCACTTGGATTTGGGACTTATCTCATGACTGATGAGTCAGAGAGTTTGAGCACTGGGCAGAATAAAAAATTCTGATTTGGGAAAAAGTATTACAATACATAGTGGTTGTTTAAAAACAGACAAGAGTAGGTCATTTGTACCCAAGTCACCAATCTACATGTTAGCAATGAACTCAAGAGTGCTGACTTAGGGCAGGTGTGTGAGGGTGAACAGATATACCCAGTTCCAGCGGTGACACAGACTTCCAGTGGACACTGGCAAGGCACCATTATTGCTGGTTCTCAGGCAACTTCCATCAAAAGATGCCACAGTTCTCGTGGGAGATTCATAAGTCTGTGGTTCTGCTTTTAATAATACTTCTGAGCATATTTGCAGCTAAAATAAGGTATCTTTCTTTTCTAAGTCGCACAAATTCAGCTCAAGGCACCCACGTGTGTTTTATTTAGAAGACTATTAATGGACCATCTCCTCGTCTCCATCGGTTTAGTTTTTTTGATCAAAAGCAAAGAGGGTGCTGTGATAACTGGGACTGAGGACTGTCTGCTGCGAGGGTACCTGGGCATACAACATATGACGTCAGACATCGCAGGAGCCTCTACCTTGCGTTGTGAGCCTCATGTTTGTAAATTAGTTTTCATTCTACAACTCACAATAATTCCTACATGCATTTGAAAGTCAGTGACGCATGTACCATGTTAAGTTGGTGTCCCCATGCTGTTAGGGGCTCACATGGACTTGAGGGCCCCTTTAGGAAGATGCCTTTTCAATCCCAAGGTGCAAGGGTTAGGGAGTGGTCGCTTGTGTTCTATTATCCCCTTAGCTGTTGCCTTTTGGGGTCTCGGTTACATGAAGAACAGTGACATGGTATTAATAGCTATAACATTTGCCTGCTACCTACTAGGAAAAGGGTGCTGTAAAAGTAGCTGGCCTCAGAGATAGTAGCCACAGGGCTCTTTCTTAAAGGGAAATCCTAGGCAAAAAGGATAAATGTCATGTCCCAGGTCAATTCACCTACGAAATTTCCACATGCACATATGTATGTGCATGTGTGTGCATGCATGTGTGTTCCTGTATGTGTTTGCATGTGTGCATATATACATGTGTGTGCACCTGTGTGAGAGTGTGTGCACATGAAAATGTGTATGTGTATGCGTGTGTGTGTATGCGTGTGTGTGTGTGTGTGTGTGTGTGTGTGTGTGTGTGTTAGTCCTGGAGACTGAATGCAGGGTCTCAAAAATTATATCCCCAGCTCTGTTTTTGCTTTTTATTTTGAAGCACAGTCCTACTAAGTTGCTCAAGATGGCTTTGAACTCACTGTGTGGCTGAGACAAACCCTCAACTTGAGGTTCTGCTGCGTCAGCCACTCATGTAGCTGGTAATAAGGCCTGTACAGCAGGCATGCTTTTTTTTTTTTAACACTCTAAACTGAATTTCTAATTTTACTCATATTTTTAAACAGTTAGATTTGAGATTTTGTTGGTTTAGTGGATGTTTTCAGGAGTGGGGGCTTCTGTACTAACATTTTCACATTGATCCTGAACTGCTTGTCATATTTCTGGTGATTTTAATTTAGATCAGTCCTAATGCTGCAGTCCTTTAATACAGTTCCTCGTGTTGCGGTGACCCTCCAACTATAAATTATTCTCGTTGCTACTTCATAACTGTAAATTTGCTACTGTTATGAGCCAAAATGTAAATATTTTGGAGAACAGGGGTTTGCCAGTGGAGGTGATGACTCGCAGGTTGAGAACCGCTGGCTTAGAGTCTTTATTATTAGCACCCACAGCTGCTAAACATGGAGCACTCTCTGTTGGCTGACGTGGAAAGAGATGTTTCAGTCAGTCACGCTTTTCTATTGAGATAGTTGCTATGTGTGCATAGCTTGGCAATTTAAGAATAAAATGAGATGAAAGACAGGACCCATTATGTTAGTATCAGCATGGACACAGTGTGAACATTTTGCACTACTTAGAAAGCCCTTTTGTGTTTCAGTTAGTTTTCTGATCTCTAATACTGCTAATTAGGAATTCAACTGCTGTGGAGCTGTATCAACTGGCAGCCCTTCGCCATGTAATCCAAGCGCTCCTGCAGCGTTGTTCTCAACTGTGGGTCGTGACCCCTTTGGGGATCAAAAGACCCTTTCACAGGGGCCACTAAGACCATCTTCCTGTCACACATTTACATTATGGTTCATAACAGTAGCAAGATTACAGTTACCGAGTAGCAATACAAGTAAGTTTATGGTTGGGGGCGGGAGATCACTATAACATGAGGAACTGTATCAAGGGGTTGCAGTGTGGGGAAGGCTGAGAGCCACTGCCCTACAGCAAGATGGAGGGCGTAGACAGGAAAATCCCAGGGAGCTAATGGGCCTGCTAGACTTGCATACACAAAGGTAAACAATAAAGACCTCCTGACTCAATGAGACGGGAAGGCAAGGACCAACACTCTGGACATACGCGCGGCACACACACACACACACACACACACACACACACACACACAAAGACAGCTGTAACTCATAGTGATAAGTTACTGAGAACACTGAGGGCCTGCCTCATAGACATTACAAGAGAATGGCTAAAAAACAGCCTGTGAGTGTCTGAAGGCGTCCAGCGGGGAGGAAAAGGATATGTGCCGTGGCATATTGCTCTCAGACATGTCCCCCAATCCCCCCGGAACCTCTGAGTACTGGCAGAACTTGAAAACAGAATGTGGGAAGTGAAGCTCACAATGGAATCTCTGAATCCAAGGCCTTTTATCACATTCCTTGATCCCCTTGACAGGAACAGGAAGCAATCCGTCTAATCCTGGTGTTCTGAGTTCCTGAAGTCTAGCAGGCTCTGTGCGCCCTTGCCTCGGGGGCCTTCAAGTAGAATGCTCTCCGTGGCTTCACTTGTGGCTTCCAAGACAAGGACAGAGTGCATCATGTCACTGTTTAAATGTTTTCATTACTCACTTCAGTTTGATAAGCTCCTGGGTTGTGTTGTTGTTGTTGTTTTAGCATGCCCATCTTAGAGAAGGAATAGGCGTGCCGGCAATATCCTATTCTAAAGAACGTCCTCAAGGATTCTTCGTCTCCAGAATGCAGCTGAAACAATGTCAGCTCTAAGGCTTCTACTCCTTATTGTAAAGTTATCGAGCATGGCCTGACATCCATCGCATTTCTGTGCCCCCAACAAACCACAATGCTACACGTAGTGAGTGAGTTTCAAAGACCTCGGAGGCAGGAGGGAGGGGTGTGGGCATCAGAAATTCTGAATTTTGGATTACTTATTCTCAGGACATCTAGAGATGAGGTCCTGGAAGTCGGTGTGTGTTTTCCTGACGTTCTGGCTTTTGAGATCCTGGTAAGAGGCCCTCTCTGTAAACCAGGTTTCACAATGGAGTCTTCCAAGGACTGCCAGCTGGGGGATAATTTGGATGTCAGCCTACTTATTCAGTAGTGGGAAGAAGAGTTTTCAGGGAGAAAACTTAATCTTGAAAACAGTGCTTGAGATAGTTTTGGGGATGTACCTCAACTGGCGGAGGGCTTGCCCAGCATGCCCAAAGCCCAGGCTCAATCCTCAGCACTGTGTAAACCGGGAATAAGTAAAATACATTTAAATACCAGCACTTGGGAGGTAGAGTCAGGGGAATTGGAGGTTCAGGGTCGTTCTTTTGTTTTGATTTTTCTGTTGTTTTATAAATGTAAGGACTGGAGATCAATACTCAGAACCCATGTTTAGAAAAAGTTGCGTGTAGTAGTGTGAGTGTGTGTTCCCAGTGCTGGAGTGTCAGAGACATGCAGATCTCTGGGGCTTGTGGATCATAGCCTACTTTGAAAGTACAGGCCAGTGAGGGCCCTGCTTACAGAAAGAGGACAGTGTCTGACAAGTGACACTTGAGGTTGTTCTCTGGCTTTCATATACACACTTGCACATATGTACACATACAAAAAAAATATCTTTCCAAAATGGGGCATGGTTACGTTTTAGTTCTCCCTTGCTTTTTGTTTTTGTTTCATTTTGCTTTTAAGACAGAATCTTTTTATTATGTAGCCCTGCCTTTCCTGGAACTCCCTACGTAGACCAGGCTGACCATGAACTCCACCTGCCTCGGCCTCCTTAGTGCTAAGATTAAAGGCTCGAGTCACCACATCTGTCTTTGTTTTGTTTTTTGAAGCAGGGGCTCATGGGGCCCAGTCTGGCCACCAGTTCCCGGTTGCCCCGCCCCACCTCTCATGTAATGGGATTACAGACTTGAACCACCACACCCATCTACACTCTCCTTTCTTGACGTGTGACATCTGCTAGAGATGTGGGAAAACTTGAGGTGGAGGGGCTGGCACACCTCACAGCTGGCGTCGCACTGGGACAGCCGACCCAGCCTCGCTTGACTCATGCCAAAGCCATCAGAGCTTTACCCATGAGGCACATTGATGTCTACACCTTTTGTTCTAAATTTACTGTACCAAATTTTACCAAAAGAATTCCAGAGTTGAAAAAAAAAAAAAGCAAAGGCTGGAGAGTTCCATTGTTAGCCCAGAAGTGAGTCACTGCTGCAGAATTCCTTCTGTGTACTGATTAGACCGGATGCTGGCTGGGCGGTGCAGCAGGAAAGGCTGTAGCTCTGTGTGTGTGTGTGTGTGTGTGTGTGTGTGTGTGTGTGCGTGTGTGTGTGTGTGTGTGTAGTCATAAAAGGTCACAATTTTAACATGTTAAAAGCCAAAGCTCTTTCCTGGGCATCTGTTAGACTTGGAGAGTTTTTTTGTTTTGGTTTTTTGGTTTTTTGGTTTTGTTTTGTTTTGTTTTTTGTTTTTCTGGTCTTGTTTTGATTTTGTCCAAAATACTGTCTCACTTGCAAATTGTGGGCAGAGTAGTCCTACATTTTTTTGGACTTGACCTCTACGCTCAGCAGACACTGTTACACGCTTCTCGACGCGGGAAGGAGCTGATGCTGGTTTCTGGGTTTGGCAGAGCTAATGAGATGTGGTCTCTGGCATGTCTAGCAGGGCAGCATCGCTAAATCCTTTCTAGTCTAGTTAATGGTCTCCCTACTCTATGGCCACAAGGAGAGCTGAGCCGGCAGCACCTTCATAGTAAAGGGCCCGCTTTGTTGTCAGAGCATAGGGTTTCACATAAACAGGATAGACAATTAATCTAGAATCCAAACCCAGGCCTTCCTAGAGGGACTCGCCAGAACCTCCCTAGGACTTGGGGCTGACCCATGACTGTGCCAAGCAACCGCAGTCAGCGATCAGCTCAGGCATAGTGTTAACTGAACACTGGTTCAAAGAGCAATGGCATGCAGCATTTATTTAGTACCTGAGCACCTGCAGCCATTGTGCTCAGCACTGGTGAATTACCAGCCATTGTGCTCAGCACTGGTGAATTATCAGCCATTGTGCTCAGCACTGGTGAATTATCAGCCATTGTGCTCAGCACTGGTGAATTATCTGTTCAGCCCTGAAAAACTTGAAACCTTATTAGGCAATGTGTTTACTTGCCAGGTCAGTGTTCTTCAAGCTCTTTTGTGAGTGTGAACAATGGAAATTTCTTGCAGACAAAATCTTCCACAGATCACCAATGACAACAGTCACTAAAGGCGATGCTATGCTAGTGGCAGCTGGCTCTGGCGGGGACTCTTGGCCATCTCGCCTCCTCTTCTTCCTCCCTGATACCACTGGGAGCCAGGCACTCCCAGGGTCCCTCTGACTGTCCTGCAGCTAAACAATCATGTGCTCCGACATATTTAGTGCTCATAGTGAGATGATAGCTGTCACTCATATTATTTTATAAGCGGGGGGGGAAAAAAGCCAAGTTATCGGGGAGGAGATAAATAATCCTCCTAAAGTCGGAGTTCTCTAGAACAATGATGCTCTCCGGTATGGTGACATCCTCCTGTAATCTCATCACTTGGAAGGATGAGGCAGGAGGATTATAGGAGTTTGAGCCAAGCCTGGCCTATTTAGCAAGACTCTGTCTCAAAAATGACGACAATAAAAATTAATTGATTAAATCACAAAGCTAGTAGATTTACAAGCAAGAGCTTGCACCCGAAGTGGGCCAGACTCCAAGCCCACTGCTTCCCTTTGTACCAGCTGCCTCTTCTATAGCTGTCTCATTGTGTAGAAGCATATTTTGTATGATTTCCATCCAGACTTGCCCAGCCTGGACCAACTTGTCCTTCGTCTTCCAAGGCCGACAGAGAATTGACACTGGAATTTCCCAACTGGTCCTGTTTGACTAGAAGATACTATTTTTACATGGTACCCGCACAAGCTTAGCTTTGTCTAAGCATTTTAAATGGATTATCCCATTTGCTCCTCAAACGGTGCTAAGAAGTAGGTCCAACCGCTGCGCTGCCTCACTGGTTTTGCACGTGGAAAAAACAAGAACACTGCAAAGATGACATAATAAGGTGAAACACACAATATGTAATGGAGACAGAATTTCTCTTGACAACGGCATGTGCTGAGTTTGATTTTGCTCTGTCTTGGCCTCTTAACATACTTTGGCCCTTGTTGGTAATGGACGTGACACTTTGGCATTCCAGACCTTTCCAAACCCATAACCACTGGAGTAGCTGAGGATCTCTTACCATCTCTGTTTTGCATGCTTTTGTCTTTTTGTCTTTTGAAGTAGTCATATGTGGCATGGCTGGCCTTGAACTCCTGGTCCTCCCTCCTGTACCTAGCGAGGGCTGAGGTCATAGGCCTGTGGGCCCAGATGACTTTATTCCCTTTTGATTAATACCCACTTAGGAGTACACATAAGCTATAACTTAGCCCATGGCACTTAGTGAAACCTGAATTTGTACCTAAAGAGAATTCTTCAGTTCCATAATGGCCAAGCAACAGAGCTAACTTCCAGCCTTCCCTGCCAGTTTCGGAGCGAAGGAGGCCAAATTTTCTAGCCCTTGAGCCATGGTGGAAATCTTTGTAAAACCTTAGCTTTGGCTGAGTTCCAACTCTGAGCTACTGGAGGTAATGGATTCTCTAGTGTCTGCTCTCTCAGTGGCAGTTGCGGGGTGCCTGTTGGGGTTTTGTTTGTTTTTGATTGACAGTGGCTGTTCTCAAAGAACTAGATAAAAGGATCCCTACTTCTTGCCTTCTCGAACCAGTTCACACTAGAAACTGGGTATTTCAGCAAATCCACGGAGCCTCATCTGAGTGGGAAGGTGCCCAGGATCAATATTGCTAAACTGGGTCGGGGGTGAAATGTCATGACACTCTCTTAAATATCCCACAACCTATAGAGCTATGTTCACTTATTCCACCCACACACAAAAATATTTGCATACTCTACTAGCCTCCTGAGTTTGTTTTGTGTTTTGTTTCATATTATCAGCTTACAAAAGAAAAATGTATTTTCCCCAGAACAGAATAGAACCCCGAAGGGTAGCCCTAGGCTTTGAGTTCTTACACAGGGTCAACAGAATCTCCTGTATACCAATGTATTCTGAGAAATAGTTATTAAGTATTTCCTAAGACGATTGGGACACGTTCTTAAATTCGAACCCACACCTAATGCACTTTGCTTTAGGGTGTGGCTTATCTATTTTCACATAATATAAAAATATCATGGCCTGGATTATTTGCTTGATAGATTGCCTATTTAATGAAAGAGCTGCTAAGCGTTTTCCCTGTAGCAAGTATGAAAAGGAATGGCAGGAGAGACCTTAGAAACCTACAGCTTATCCGAAAACAATTTTAAGATGAGATTAAACAATGCGTATCTTATCAAATTACTTATCATAAAGATGTCATCTATTTTTTGACCTGTCTTTTTTTTTTTTTCCTCTCATTTTGTCTTAAATAAATGACATAGGTGGGATGCAAAGCATGCTTGCTAAGTGCCTGGAAGGCTCAGTACTGGAAGTGAGAAATGAAAGGCCAATCTAATGAGTGTTAGAAATAGTGATTTATGACACAAGAACATTGTGCTCAGACAAAGAAGGAACAAGTTAAAATTGACAGGAACAAACGTTAAGTTCCTATGTGTAATTTCAAATTTTCAATAGCTTGAATACAGAATGGGGGGCGGAGGAAGGCCATAATTTTCACATTTATAAACAGTCCTGCTGGCTTTTAATTAACCTAGGATGCTTTCACATGGGCGCCACGCGGGCTGGCACTGTGGCCTCACCTCCTGGTGCACCTGCAGATGTAACCTCAGTGCTTTACAATGAGTGGCTAAGGGAGAAAATACGCTGCTGTCAGGATCCCATCAGGAACAGAAACGGCGCTGTCGGAAGGCCTGGTTTCATGAAACAGTGGGTAGAAGTCGGTGAGTGACCGGGAAGCCAGGCAGTAGGCGGCCATTGGTGAGTGACGGGGAAGCCAGGCCTCCCAGAGATGCTGAGTAACTACAGGATGTTTAGTCTAGAGTGGAAAGATTATGGGACTTCGATGGTTGTTTTCATCATTCGGAGAACTATTGTGTGATGACTACAAGGGGATCTTGAGACCTCTTGGGGTTATTTCAGTTGGCCAATAGGGTGAAAATGTTGAGAGAGAATTTCATTTTGATGCCTTTGGAAGCCTTCCCCTAAAGCACTCTCTAGCCACGAGCATTCCATTAGCTGGCTAACCACCCAGCCTGTAGAGAAACAAGCTTTTGCCAGTAATTCCGATGAATGACTTTTTTTTTTTTTTAAGATTTATTTATTTTATGCATATGAGTGCAGTCTTCATGGACACCAGAAGAGGGCATTGGATCCTATTACAGATGCTTGTGAGCCACCATGTAGTTGCTGGGAATTGAGCTCAGGACCTCTGGAAGAGCAGCCAGTGCTCTTAACCACTGAGCCATCTCTCCAGGCACCCTACCCCCCCACACCCCATAAATGATCTTTGAGGATTCCTCAGATGCTATTTCTTTTGTTCTTATTTTCCAAACGAAGTGGAAAATAACACCACCTTTCCTGTGTCTTCCTGAAGCTCTCAGATCCACAAGAGTTTTGCCAGAGGGCAGTGTGTGTTCTCAGCTGCCTCACCTTCACTGGCTGCAGCAACCTCCACTTAGTTAACCGAGTCTGTTAGAGTCAACAGAACTTAGTTACAGTGAATCTGGTCCGACCGTGATCACATACCGCCGATCCTCCTCTGGTGAAACACTTACAAGGACCTTAACTGTGACTCCTTTAGTCCACTAACTGGACATACAAATGCCAGTGTGGAACAGAGCAGTCAAAAAAAGGGGAGATCTTTCCCCAAGGTGGGGTGAATGGTAAGAGGAAGTTCACAGACCAGAGAGAGCCATGAGGGGCAGTGCACTCAGAGGTTCCACTTACAGCCTACAGCTTGACGTGGGAGTATCTATTCTCTGAAGGTCAAAGGAAGGGAGGTGCCTCCTGGTGCCCTGCAGCTGCCCTCATATTTACTGTGGCTGCATCTCCTAACCTTTGCAGTCTAGACTAGCATCTCCTGAACACCTGCTATGGTCTTTTTTTTTTTTTTTTTTTTTTTTAATGTTCCCAGACCTCATCACACAACTAGGAAGAGAACGTGACTCCTCAGCCGCCATCTCTGTTGTCACCTTCTGACAACTCAGTCAATGCTTGGAAAGCAAAATGTACAGTTCTAGTGGAAAAGACCTGTGGTGATATTTTTTTTGCAAAGAAGTCGCTACCACAGGAAATTGAAGTTACCTCTTTGTTTCTTGCCGAATAGATGGTATTGGCACCATGCCAAAGCTGGCCGGGGACTCACTGCTCAGCTCAGGGGATGTTTTCTTTCTGCTTTAGTGGTTTGACAGGCTAGGCAAGCACAGAGACAAGGCTAATTTCAGCTATGGTTAACCAGACATCATGGGACAGTGGGAACAACACTTCTAAGTTGGAAATGCGTACACGATCCGAAAATTATGTTGAACATACCACAACTTAAGGGGAAAAAAACTAGATAAAGCAAAGACTGAAGCTAGGACCCATTGTGTGACTGAAGGGTTATACAGAGGTTATAAGAATTAAGAATCTAGATAGGTACTATCAGGATGCTCTTATTCAGTGAAATGAAAAGCAGGCCACTTTTTATATTAGCGTCTGATGGTTTTATCAAGCTGAAGAATCGTCACCCTAGGAGAAAACCTGATGGAAGTATTGTGTGTGTGTGTGTGTGTGTGTGTGTGTGTGTGTGTGTGTGTGTGTGTGTATATATATATATGTATATATATATATATATATATATATATATATATATATATACATACATACATACATACATATGGGCATAATAAGCAGCAGCAGCTTTTCTCTCAGAGCAGCTGCCTTCCACTGAGCTATGTCACAGCGGGGTGGGGCGGGGGGCAAGCTGAACAGCTGGTGATGACAATGGTCCCAATGAGAAGGAAAAGCGGGAGCCAATTCCCAGTTTCCAGCCAGCTGAAGGCCCCACCCACTATTGTGTTTAGATGCTAGCACACCCAAAGGTTGCTGGGTGTCCAAAGAGCCTTAAACAAACCACTGTACGGTAGGTCTCTGACTTGCATGAAGAGCAGAAGAGCAATAGATCACTGCTCAGCTGTGTTTTGTTAACCTGCTTCCATCACTTTTAACCCAAATGCACAGTGCAGTGTAACAGAAGAAGAATGTGGCTCCTGTGAAGTAGAGCGGCCACTCCCGCTGCCCTGAGTTTACCCAGTGCTCAGAACCTGGTGACACAGTCACTGTCTTACTTTAGCAGAGGAGGGGAACAAGACCAAATGGTTCTAAGGAATGTGTGTAAACCACACAGTTAAAAATTAGAACAAGAGGTATTTGAGTTGGATGGCCTGGCTCGTTCCAGAGTCTAAGCATACATCTTTGAGGTTCTATCACTGCTCTGGTAACAGTACATAGATTAAAAAAAAAAAAAAAAAAAAAAAAAAAACAGTTCTGGGAGGCAGGAGGATCAAGGTTCAAAGTCACCCTCTACAACAGAGTCAGTTCAATACTGGCCTAAGCTATAGGAGACCCTGTCTCAAAACACTAGATGTGTCTGTGTGGCTGTGTGTCTGTGCACATACATATCTCCATACATACATGCACATATACATATATCGATACACACATAAATATGCACAGATATCTATAAAGAGAGAGAATAATGTGTTGCTTAAGGATGTAGAGACGTCCTAGAATGTGTATCATTAGACAGCTTTGTTGTTGTATGAACCTTGTAATGGTATACATGGAAAAAAGCCCTGGGTAGCATAGCCCGCTGCACAGCTAGATGAGGTGCTACAGGTACAGCACTCCCTCCTCCTCCCAAAGGCACCAGGGACCAATGAAAGCACAAGAGCAGAGGATACAGTCTAGAGGTGCAATAACTATGAGCTGCATGCGGTGGCTGCTGGCCTAACGTGTCACACAGTTACTTTCCCAGTCAAGTTTTACATGCCAAGTAACAGTAGGAAGTATAGTGAATGCCAATGCTATCAACAAAGTTGCTTATCATCACTATTCATCCTTAGGGAATGGGCGTAACTACAACTCTCAGCGCGTAGGGTTTTTCACACCATCATCATCATCATCATTAACCAATGGGTGATGGGTCATGATATGACATTGTTGCACTGCCTATGACTGAGTTGACCCATTAACTTCATCAGCCAGGATGGTAAAAAGAATAGCAAAAAAAAAAAAAAAAAATTATTAGCTCAGCTATTGTGCGTGTGTGCCATAACACTCTAGTTGTAGTGTCATGATTAGGTTACAGTATTTTAAGGAGTCAGCAAAACTGAGTTATCTCTTGATCTCTTCCACGCAGGGGCGGCATGGTCCAAACCAGTGAGCAGTATGAATTTGTGCACCATGCTCTGTGCCTGTTTGAGAGCAGACTTTCACCAGAGACTGTCCAGTGACTCTGAAGATTTACCAGAGCGTCAGTCTCTCACCTACCGGAGGCTCCTAGAAGGAGCTCTCTGCAATGGATGAGGAGTCCAGAGCCAGCCTGAGGCATGGGTTGTGGAAGACCTGGCAACATAAAAGATTGCCAGCCCTTTGTGTATAGGAATGCATTTGTAGGAGCCCTCCCAAATTATTTTGAGGGTCCGATGCTAATGGAGGTATGATAATTTCTCACACAGCCTGAGGAGGCTTTTGTTTTGTCTGGGTTGACTATCTGCTGCACAGAATCTATGTATGTAATATACAGTGACTGTCATTGTGACGACGGGACACGCTGCTGAAGATGTCGTTACCATGCGTTTAGATGCTTTAATGTCCATAAGGCCTGTCTTGTGACTGGACTGTCAGTTGATCAACTGCTCCTGTTTTAAGTGCTATTTCCTAACTCAGTTACCAGAATCTTGCTGCTAAAGTTGCAAGTTGATTGATAACAGATTTTTAACAAGTATGTTTTTGTTTTTGGGGAAAAAAAGTCAAATACACTAACTATTTTATATGGAAATATGTCTTGATTATATCTACTAAATGTGTATTTATAGTACCTCCTATGGATCAATTACAGAGCACAATGATTGTCATTGGATGTATATATGAATATATATACACATATATATTCTGTTATTAGGCATAGAGGTGGCTCCTGTTTCATAACTGTAACCACTAGATTTCTACGTTGTGACTTGCTTTACTTTAAAAGGGGATAGACAAATTTGCAATCGTTATGAAGCACCGATCATTTTGAATGCTCATCTCTCTTTTACTGACAAGGGATTGTTGAATTTGCTGTCTACCCGCAATCTCTCTCCCAGTAAGAGGCAGGTACCTTTGGGGATGTTCCAGCCTGTCTGGTTCCCAAAGCTCTTCTGAGGACACTGCTGTGCGTGTCCCTACATTTCTAAAAGGTTTCATTCCTCAAGAGATAAACGAAGGGAAAATAACTATGCTCAGAAAACAGGAGACCTTTTCCTCACCTGTGAATTTTCAATGCAACAAAGTGGACTTTCTTTCATACCACCAATAAATGACTCTTAACAGTAAATACTGAGTGAAGAACATTCTTTCCTTTCCCCTGATTGCGGGTAAACTGAAGTAGGTAATACGACAGATTTAAGTGTAGTCTTTTCCCCCCCCACTGCTAGGGTAGGGTGGGGGCTGGGGATTGACTCTTTCCAAACGCAATCTTGTATTCACTTGAGATATACTGACCCAGACGTGCCGTCATTACGTGGCTCCCCTTGTAGATGCCAGCATCTCATTATACAAACAGTGCATGTTTGTGTCTTCAAAGCACTTGTCACAGACCCAGTAAATGACATGGCTTACCTATCCTGGGCAGAATCATGTCACCTGAAGAGAAGCCGTGAAACAGGAAGACTTGGTTACCTAACATCACAGTTTTCTTTCTCCGTCTTGAGGTTAAGAAGTAGTCACGTGCAGAGGGGATGGCAGGGGAGGACTTTCTGGGGTTATTCTGGCTCCTGGAGGCTGGCCCTACATTTCAAAAAGAGATGATCTTTATCCCTTCTTTCTAAGGAAACAGACAAAAGGACACTGGTGTAAAACTTCCCCCAAACAATTCAATTGGAGGAAGTGTGTCACGGACTTGTCCTCTCTCCGTGAAGCACATTTCCTTCCTACTCTTTGCCTCTCTTATCTGGGAGAGTTTTTTCCCCCAAGCAAAGCATGAACGGTTGTTAAGTGGAAAATGGAGGCTGAGTTTTGCGTGACGATTCTAACCTGCTTGATCCTCGGGAGCCTGGGTGAGTGGGTCTGCCTCAGTTCCCTGAGATATCTCTTTCTCAAAGTCAGCCGAGGAGGCTGCCAGCCTTTGGAAAAGCAGCTGAAGGGAGTCAGAATTGGAGCCAGGTCTCCACAGCGGTGTAGCCAAAGACGATGAGGAGGGTGGGGGGATAAAAGGAGAGAGTTCTAGCTACACTCCTGAGATTTCTCTCTAGAACAAAATAATCATTTACCGAGTGCCTGGGGCAGCTCAGCCCAGAATGGGCCTCAGGGTGAGGAGCCCTGGGCAGACAGCTTTTATTATTAACATATATAACAAGCTATAACATTCTCTGGTGTTTTTCTCCAATCAAATTATAGTTTTACTTTCTTTCGTGTTAAAGAAAAAATATATACATAAGGAATGTGATTAAAGAGAATGAGGAAGTGTGATTTGTCACTCAGAAGGAGTGAATAGCTCCGTGGGAAAGCTAGCTAGTTTAGGTCAAAAACTCATTGGAAGTGATTTCTCAGCCTGAAACAGTTTTTACTGTGAATGCTTAAAAACTGGGCATTTAGTCTTCAAGAAGTGCTGGCACTTTTTAAGTGTGTTAGTGTTTGGTGGAAAACTATAGACATTGTCGCCAGATCAATGCCTCTCTCTCAGCAGAATTGCAGGGACTTTGCCTCTGATGATCAGTACTTTTGTTGTTGGCTGCCAGCCACAAGTCGTGCTTGGGGAAACGGAAAGCTCCCTTGGATCTTCATCTTTGAATAAAAGTGCCCAGTTTTCAAAGTGTTTATTTAGACTATGCAACTTGAAAGCAAATGTTTACTTATTCTGTGAACTGTGACTGAGGTGGGGGCCTGGCTCTCTTTCCCATGATGGGACAGGCTACGGTATGAACGACAGCAAATGGTTAGAGGGGACTGAGCTTTGTACCAAATTAACTTTGGTAATGCACAGAGAGCTCTGAATTTGTCTTTCCTCATCCAATGAAAAGCCATAATCTTTGGGTGACTTTGTTTCTTTCCCACGAGTTCTTTCATTTTTCCAATGGAGGGATAAGTTCCTACCAAGTCATATGAAAGTTTAACAGGCAGGTGCTACAGATGATGTTTTGATACCTTCCCTTGTCAGCCTGAAGATGTTCTGTTGGTGTTTCTGGCTTCTCTTGTTTTATTAGTGGGATGACTGATTGCTTTGAGGTGGTGCTTTGGTTGCTGTGTCACTTGCTTGATTGGTTGAGTTTGGGGGAATGTTTGGGGCTTGGTTGGTTGGGTTTGGCGGGGGGGGGTGTTATTTGCTTATCTCTTTGCCTTAGGAATGAGGTCCCATGAGCTAAATCTGAGACTGTTCCCTCACAATGCTAGAAAGATCAAAATATAAGTAAACCTGGCATTTTTAATTTGCCTGATTCCACTGCTTATTGGCCCCTACACGGTACTTCATAAGTCTTTCATCTTCCAGAGGGGTTCCAGATAGTCCATGTCCGTAAACAGCAGTGCCTCTCCGTAAATCAGAAGGTTTCCATGGCCTCGTGCAATGGCACCAGCCAGAACCAGCAGTGGCTGTCGACTGCAAACGGGAAGTTCCTCCACATTAAATCTGGACTGTGCCTGAGCATCTCCAACTCCTCAAGGGGTCCTTTCCAACCAGCAGTTGTCACTCCCTGTGACCAGGCACCCCGATGGACCTGTCATGAGCAGGAAGGTTTCCTGGAGGTAGAAAACACCTCTCTCTTTCTCAAGAAACAAAACCGTAAGGTTGTGGTCAGGAAGATCAGTAAGTACCTCGATAGCTGGATGAAACTGGGCATCAGCGAGGAGGGGGAACTGGTCAATGGAAGCCTCTGTCTAAAGCAAGGTGAGTGACTGCTTTCAGAGTCGGTTCTGCAAGTCATTCTGCTAGCTGTCTAGTCTTCTCAAAGCCCACGGAGAACCGTGTGCTCCAATCTACATCCTTTGGGAGATACATAGCCACTAACAGAAGCATATTAAGTGATACCCAACAACTTCTATGCCTTTGTTACTTATCTTCCTTTATTTTCCTGTATTCACTCACATTTTAAAGTGTGTGTGTGTGTGTGTGTGTGTGTGTGTGTGTGTGTGTGTGCACATAGGCACAAAGTCTCCTGTGAACGACGCTTTTTCCATGTAGAAAGGTCAGAAGGTCAGAGGATACCCTTGGGTCTCAGACCTTGACTTCCACCTTATTTGAGGCCATATCTCTTGTGGTTGACCCCTGCATGCACCACGCTAGGTAGGCTACAAGCCTGTGGGAATCCTCCTGTCTCTGTCTCTCACCTCAAGCTAGGAGAGCCGAGATTACAGGTTTGTGCTATTGAACTCGTGCCTTGCAAAGGTTTATGCAGATCTGAACTCGGGTTTTCATACCCACTGAGTCATCTCCTCAGGTCCAGGAGGAAAAAAAAATGTTTCTTGAAACTGTCCTTTGTGCCAGACACTATGATCAAGCACTAGTAGGTATTGGACTATAGTCCAGGAAGATACACAGCATGAACATGTGATGACTGAAGTTAGTGGCCGACAAGTTAGCTTCTCCTGGCCTGGAAGCTTCTGACCTTGGAACAGGCAGGCGCCTCACAAAGCAGGAATGCTACTAAGTCATGCTTTTGAAATCTCTCATATTGATGTTCACATCATTTGAAGGTATCATGGGTTTTCTTTTGTTGTTGTTGTTGTTGTTTTTTAATAGTAAAACCCAATGTGTAGTCATAGATCTTTCTAATTTGTTGATCATTAGTGTCCACACATGATAAATACACATGAATATTTGTACACACATGCACAAATTTCTGGTTCAGTGCATAATTAGTCCTGAAGATGGACATTTGTGGAATGAAGATGCAGCTTCGCCTTCTCCTGAAGTTAACAGTTTTCATGGTGCAGCTGCTCCTCCATTAGAGGAAGCAAAGGAAGGTAAAACTCACAGAATCACAGTCCAGTGGGTGTAAAAGAGCCTTCGGATGACTGGGAGAATCACTGAGAGATGAGTCTCCACAGAGAATGAAAGCTGATCTGAATCCCAGTTAACTCCTTGACCAGCGTTCATCCCTTGTAAGAGTGCTTCCCAATGTTTCCCAGTGCTTCCTAGTGTTTCCCAGTGCTTCCCGGTGCTTCCCAATGCTCCCCGGTGCTTCCCAATGCTCCCCGGTGCTTCCCAATGCTCCCCGGTGCTTCCCAGTGCTCCCCAGTGCTTCTCAGTGCTCCCCAGTGTTCCCAATGTTTCCCAGTGCTTCCCAGTCTTCCCAGTGCTTCCCAATGTTTTCCCAGTGCTTCCCAATGTTTCCCAGTGCTTCCCAGGGCTTCTCAGTCTTCCCAGTGCTTCTGAGTCTTCCCAGTGCTTCTGAGTCTTCCCAGTTTTCCCAGTGCTTCCCAGGGTTTCCCAGTGCTTCCCAGTCTTCCCAGTTCATCCTAGCACTGAACCTTTGCCTTTCTTCCAGCTGGTTGCGTGACAGTGCCCTGGGGAGAAGGCAGAACTCATTAAAAATGCACATTCCCAAGATTCCTTCACAGCCCTCTCCCTCAACAACCACCTCAAGATTCTGAGTCCTGAACTGTGTACCTAATGTGGGGGGCATAGTCCTTTTTGGGGATCAACATCTATCAAATCTTTTTTTAGTTACCTGCCTCTGAGGCTGATTTGTACTTTTCTACCATGCTAATCTTTTTTTTAACACACATTCATTCATTCATTCCCTTTACATCCTGATTGTAACCCCATCCCTCCTCACCTCCCAGTCCCACCCTCCCTCTTTCTCCCCTATCCTCCCTCCCCTACTCCTCAGAAAAGGAGAGCCCCCCTTTCCCGTACACACCAGCTCATCAAGTTGTGTCAGGACTGAGTGTGTCCTCTTCCCCTGTGGCCTGGCAAGGTAAAAAAAATACAGTAGTCTAATAAAAAATTCAACTTTATCAGACAGTGTGCAGCACACAGAGCCAGTAGTTTTTGCCCTGTGGTTGGTTGGTTCAGGTCTGTCCTGAATGACATAGAACCATGGTAAGTGTAACAGCTGCACTGCGACCCACAAGAAGTAAGCTCCATCTCTAACCTCAGGTCGTGGGAGGCAGTGTTTCCCTCCACGCCACATGCAAGGCCTTGGTTCTCAAAGACCAGGTCTTACTGTGTGGCCCAGACTGACCTGAAACCCACAAGCTGTGGGTCGTACTTACTGAGGAGACTTCCTCCCACGTGCTGAGATTCCAGGTGTGTGCTACCACACCCAACCTGAACCAGCTGGAAATTAGTTATGTCTTCAAATCACTGTCTTAAAGCAATTTTTAAAAAACAGATCTCTAAAGCCATTATTGGAGGTCACCAAGATGGAAGCAAAAGCAGGAACTCCAGAACACCAATCTGTCCGGTTAAAACCTGAAAAACAGAGGCTCATAATGTAACCCATAATATTCTATGGGACATGTTAATATCTGGCTGCTGAAAAGTGGGTTTTGGTTTTTTTTTTGAGTCCATAAATATTTCTTTTCCATTCCATATTAATTGCTCTGATAATCTTCTTTGGTATTTTACTATGCTATGTGTTGGTATGGAGTTTCATTTGTTTAGTCTACTTTATTTTGCATTGGGTATTTATAGAGTAAATTAGTCCTGTATTTTTAAATGTGCCCTTTATTTCACAGATTGCTGAAATGTTAATTATCTTGGTTATTGCCTACTAAACTACTGTAAATTCCTACTCTTTCTCCTTCATATGTATGAAGCCCGATGTTGTTTGGAGTGTGTATGCGTGTGCATCACCTTTCCTTTCCCTTCAGCTTCCTTGTTAGCTCATGTGCATAAATTACTCACTTTCAATAGACACATTATACTTCGTTACATTTGACATCTCCCTCCAGAGTAGAAATACTAATACAGCTACAATTTCTTGTCACAAAATGACTTTAATTCAAGTTACTCTTTTCCACATGCTTGAATGTTTTTGTATCATTAGAAGACTAATTTGTTGTCCTTTATCATTATGCAAAAATCTTATCTCAGTTAGTGATTATCTCTGAGTCTGATTATTTTGTTGCCCTTTGGGAAAGTATTCAAAAGATGGTACAGTCAACATATAGCAGCTTAAGGGTGAACTTGTCCTAAGAGGTAGTAGCAACTTCAGTGAAAAAAAAAATGTGATAGATTGAACACAGGGTGCACTACCGGTTTTGAATTGTGTTCTGGGAAGAATTTCACTATAATGTGAAAACAATGTCATAGCAATGGCACAATAAAACCTTAAAATAGATTTAACATATTGTTCCATTGTGTAAGAACTTTTCCTTGCCACCATCAAAACATCTTCCTCTTTCACAAGTTGGGAAATGTCTGTACATGTCCATAGAACGTCAGAGGATATTATAGACACCCAAACACCTAGAGAGCTACTATTTTTAGAATAATTTCATGTGTCTATTCCAACAGAGTTCAGTAATAGAAAAATGAGAGTCTTTTGCATCTATAACAAGAATTTTCTTTCTTCCAATCTATTTTATAAACTTCCAATACTGACATAAAAAATTATCATAATTGCTGGTTTGTAATGTTTTTCAGTCTCAGACCTTGGAAAATAGAAGAAAGGGATGGGGGTTCTTGGCTTAGCCTCAGCTATAATATGAAGCCTTGTCAGAGAAGAGAGAGAGGGAGGGGGAGGAGAGAGAATGAGAGACAGACAGAGACAGAGACAGACAGAGACAGAGACAGAGGCAGACAGAAACACAGAGAGACAGAGAGATTAAGAAAAAGAGAGCATGACTGCATTTTGGTTCATAGTGTGTGTATGGCTAAAGCCATACACGAGAGCCATCACCCAGGGAAGCCGCTACAAAGGCAGAGCCTGCAACCCACGCCAAATCCACTGAATCACAGTTTCTATGGGGAGGTTAAAGATCAGCGAGCTTTAAAGGTGGCTCAAATGCCAACAATCCTTACAAACCACTGTTTAAAAGTTCACAAAATGTGGCAACTGAATGTGCAGGCTAAAATTCTTCTAACTTTTTAATCATACCAGTTAAGCACACAGACACACAAAAAGGAGATACTAGATTTAAATATTTCTTTGGCAAAAAAAAAAAAAAAGAAAAAAAAAAAAAGAGGGAGGTGGCCTAAAATGGATAATGGATTTATTTGGTCTGAGGTAATTTTATAATATATGAGGGTGATTTAAGACACCTGCAGAAGATTGAAGCTTTTTCTACACACACACACACACACACACACACACACACACACACACACACACACACACACACACACACAAGGCCAAAAGCGGTATGTGATGGTACCATCTGCAATGCTATTTGCAGAACAAATGTCCAGAAAGTTTTGCTCATTTATCCAATGTTTGGAGAGTCTACTTTCACCCACTGATTGTTCGTGTTGACATTCTTTTTAAAGTTCTTATGATAAAAACTCACCATTTTCTAGTAAAGGAAGTGCAGGCTGGCATACAAAGAATGCAATTGCACGCTAGGTATTTGGAAGCTTGATTTGGGCCCTAATCCATCGCTACTTTCTCAGAGGAACTGAGGACTAGAACTGTTTTGGGTGGTCCTTAGCTCAGAGAATCAGCACTGGCCGAAGCTGAGAGCTGCGAGGATGCAGCCTCCGGCTTCTTCCCATCCCTGCACTCACAGATGCCTAGTGAAGGAAACATTTAAGTTCTAAAGTCTGAGACAGTAAGATGGTTTCTCAGGATAACTGTGAAGACGCCTCAGGCAGAACCATGGTTGAGTTAGCCACGAGAAAACACCTTGAGCTAAGTCTCTCATGTGTATGAAAAGTATATAACCCCGGCACAAGGCAGGGGTGGCGTTAAATGAGGTGAAAGGAAAACAGCAACAACTGAAAAAGCATCCAGAAAGCTGTCAAAGGGTAGACTGAGTAGACATACAAGGAGAGTTGCAGACAACACACATGGACGCTCACTTACATTTGAATTTCAGATAAATTTTAAGTATATTTGTAAGATACAGTAGGGCATATAATTTAATTCTTGAATTGCCGATTAGCACTATATAAATATACTCAATTACTAAAATATTATTACCTGAACTTCAAATTTAACGGGCGTCTGATATTTCTGTCTGCCCAGTCTGCCCAACCCTATCTGTGCGGAGTGCTCCACAGTGCCCTGCATCTCAGGGAGAGAATTCTTAGTTACCATGGTTGCTGTATTAACTTTTGTGAGAATATCTATTTGTATCTTGTTAAGTCATAAGTGGATCTTTTGCTGCTGTGCATCTTTTTGTCCCTTGGCCCCTCTTATTTACATGCATTGCCATGCAAAATGTACATGTAAAAAAATGTCAGGGAAAATTAGAATGGGATGAAACGGGACTCAAAAGAGGGATAAGTTGTGATGACTAGAAAGTATAATCTCTTTCTTAAGAGGAGCTACTTGGACCAGGAATGGTGGCCCATGCCTTTAATCTCAGGACTTGGGAGGCAGAGGCAGGTGGATCTCTGTGAGTACGAGGCCAACCTGGTCTACAAAGCGAGTCCAGGACAGCCAGAGCTACACAGAGGAATCCTGTCTCAGAAAGAGAGAGAGAGAGAGAGAGAGAGAAAGAGAGAGAGAGAGAGAGAGGCTGTTCTCAGCCTATTAGGCTAGTTGCTTGATAGTTATTTGATTAAATTAACGAGAGGTAATGAAAAATAAAACAGTTGCTCAGAGTCTTAAGGCCCACACTCTTCAAAGTTACCTGCTTTGGCAGGACTCTGTGGGGCTTGTATTCCTGACAACTTAACATCTCCAAAGCCGGTGAAGTATCCAAACATACCCTGTCAGGCAATCATTTGAAGAACTTCCCAAACCTTTATTCTGGTTGGCTTTTCCCTACAGTGTTGCTACATAGTGACTTGCAGGCCCGCAGAGGCATCACCTGGGAGCTTGTCAAAATGTAAGAAGAGCACAGTTTTTGATTATGGGGAGGCAAACCAATGTCTGTCTGTCTGTCTGTTTGCTTTCCAAGATGGGAAATTCAACTCACTAGCTCATATGTCCTGACTAGCAGTAATATATGAGTGATAAAGAACACCATCTATTCTTTCAAAAAACTGTACCTTAAAAAAATACGACAGCCTTGTTGAGTGGTGCACACCTTTAATCCCAGCATTTGGGGAAGCAGAGACAGGCAGATCTCTTGAGTTTGAAGCCAGCCTGGTCTACAGAGCTAGTTCCATGATAGCCTGGGCTACACAGAGAAACCTTGTCTCAGAAAGAGAGAAAGAAAGAAAGAAAGAGAGAGAGACAGAGAGAAAGAGGGGGCGAAATTCAACATGATTGAAGACTCACAGAACTAAAAACACTTCCCACAAGTAGACACTACACTATGGTTAGACAGGAATAAGACAGTCTGATGTGCTGTTTGACAGTCAGCAGTAATAAATAAGAGATGTACTGCATATCCCAAAAAGCTAGGGAAAGGATTTTAAATATTTTTACCATAAAATCTAAAAAGATGTTTGAGGAAACAGATGTAAATCTGATTAAAGCATTATGCAATGTATTCAGGAATTTAAACATCACTAATGCTCCATTAACATATAATTTTAGGTACTATATATTAGTTAAAATAAATTAAAAACACAAATGCTTCTATCACAAATGTTTGCCTTACGGTTATAGAGAGAAATGCCATTAACCCCGCAAGGAGCGGCCATTCTTCATAATATGGTTAGGCAAGTCACTAGCCCTGATTCTCAAAGTGCAGTTTGGTTCGACACCTCCTCTGAGAAGCTGATGAGAGCTGTGCTGCACCCCCACAGCACTGTTGCAGTAGGAGTCTCATGAGCTCAGAAGTCTGGCTAGATCTTTGGAGACACGTGGAACACTGCTGAGACCAATTCAGTGACCCAGATATTCTCAGAATGAATTTGAACTCTGTCTCCTATGCGGTTTTCATAACTCTCCTTACACCATATAAAATTGGCAGATGGGTGAAGGGTGGGTGGGAAAATATTTAGTGCCACACACTGAGGGGATCTTCGGGTTTGTTTTTTTTTTTAATACAACTAAATTTATCCACTAAATTTATCCTTATTGAAGGGGCCTTTTATTACTACATAAAAAAAAAGTTTTTATGTGGTACTGAGAATGTGGCTCACTTAGTGAAATGCTGGCCTAGTCTAGCCTGCCCAAAGGCCTGGGTTTGACCCCCTAACACTGTATACACCAGGCATGGTGCTCTACACATGCACCATCAACACTTAGGAACTAGAGGCAGAATGATCAGGAGTCCAGTGACTACTGGGTACATCGCAGGTTCAAGATCACCCTGAGCTATATGATATCCTATCTCAAAACAAAAGCATCTTATGTGAAGAATTAATATAAAAATTCGTAAAAAGTGAGAATGATGTTTTGCCACTGTCCTTTCTTCTCCTCAGCCGGCCTGGGGACAGAAGTCTCAGTGAGGATTGCTAGAAACTCAGCTGGTCCCCAGATCCCCACCACTTTTAACACAGTTCCATATAGCCCAGAGCACATTAGGAATACCACGGAGACGTTCCACGGGAGCACCGCCGAGACCTACAGTCAAAGCAGCAGCAAGAGAGAACTCCCCAGTCTGCACACAGCTGGAACTACAGACACACCCTGGACTCCACGGACTACTACGCCTCTATCCAGCACCACCGCAGAGGTAAACAGAGGGGGGTGGTACTGCTGTGAATGGCTGCTGAAAGCTGACCCTTGAAAAGCTTTGCTTTGTTCAGAGTTCCGCTGTGCGCTAAGAAAGTCACTGTCTGGCTTACTTGCAAATTGTGCGCAGCCGTGTTGGGCACAATGGGGAAACCTTTGAAATTGTTGTATCTTGAGATGAAGATGACCGGGCTTGCTATACCATACGTGTATTCTTGCAGATTGGCATTTTGTGAGCGCAAGTCGGGGTTCATGCTCTTAAATACAGCCTGAAATGAGTAGAGTAGATAGAAGTTGAGCCCACTACTTTGAGTTTCCGAACCACAGAGCAGCGACGGATCTAGAATCACTGTAATCTACTGGGAAGATAAAATTAAGCAAGAGGCGTGGCGCCTCTCTGGCGTGTCCCCTGTACGTCACCTCCCTATGATCTTGGGTAGTCCGCAAGGTGACAGATGCGTCAAAGGAGTGAGCAGCAGTATTGGTAGCTCGTGGGTGTTACCCAAACAGTCTTTCTGTTCTGAGTGTTCGTTTCTTGGAGGTTTGAGCCACAAAGCGGGCAATGACGGTGTAATTACCATAGAGTGTACCATGGGGGAACCGGGGTACGTCTTGACGGTAGAGCACTCGGGTACGTGCATGGCTGAAACCCTGAGCTAATCCACAGCACGAAGAAACCAAGAAAAAGCCTATGCTTCACTTGAGGAGTGCCTACCTCTTTCCTAGCGGGCAACCCAAATACTTTAAAGAATGTAAAAACCCTGTATCATCCAAATGACATCCACCCAATTGGATCTCTCGTTGCTTTTGCATTGAATGGAACCTAATATTGCGTGTGGTCCCTGGCTATTGAGCAAGTCCATCATTATTGATCAAAAAGCAAAAAACAGTGAGAACATTGGGACTTTATTTTTCTTCTCACTTTTTTATGGTCACCCATCTTCGCCCGCCCTAGTTCTTTCCTTGCCTATAAGCAGGAGTTAGGAAGGCCTCATTGCTTTTTTTTTTTTTTTTTAAACTCTTTACATCACTTTCAAGCCTAGCTCGCAGTTTCTACCCATTAACCTAAATATCTATTCTGAGAACACAAACTCTAAGTCTGACTTTGAAGGTCAGCTTTGTCTGGCAGCTCTCTCCACCCGGATGGGGCCTAAGACAGAGAAATGGGAGCAGAGGTAAAGCCTCTCACTCCTGCCCATCTCTTGGCTCAGAAATGATGGTCTCGGAGCTGCTGGCTTTGGAAAGTGGAGAAGGAGGGCAGGAGGCAGGCTAGCCATGACGTTAGAGCCCCCCACAATCAGGGCACTCCCCTGTTCCCCAGCACCACAGCTGCTCCCTCCACTAGTGTGAGTGAGACATTTACCACTTACTTTTGAAAGTGGACGTTCACATCCTTATTTTGGCTGTCCATGTCTCAACAAGAACCCACATTGTACCATTAGTTTACTGGGACAGTCACTCACATTTGAACTTAATTATATATAAACAGTATGGGGGAGGGAGTATACCAAATAAGCAACATTGAATAAAAACTACCTCAGAAACTTACCTGCTTAAATACTAAAAAGGTGGTCTTTTAGAAAAAAAACCCTATTATTTTTGCCCAGGTCTGACATTATGAAGCATAGAAATAAGGTCGCAAGGTGGCCAGGCTCTGCAAAGTTATGTTCAGAACAACGAACAACAGGGCTCTGTGGCAGACTCACCACTGGTTGGGTGGGTCTAACCCTGTATAGCGGAGCTCATAGGATCAGCCCCGAAGCAGTGTTTACAGCCTTGGATCTAGGCAGATGGGATGGTTTGTTGTTGTTGTTGTTGTTGTTGTTGTTGTTGTTGTTGTTGTTGTTATGGTAGTGGTGGTAATGGTGCTGGTGCTGGTGGTGCTAGTGCTGCTGGTGGTGCTGGTGCTGGTGGTGGTGGTGGTTGGTGGTGCTGTTGGTGGTGGTGGTGGCAGTGGCAGTGGTGGCAGTGGCGGTGGTGGTGGTTGTAGTTGCTTTGTCTTCTTTTTTCCAATCTCACGTCCCATGACAGTACTATTAGTATGAGCTCCTAAATGAGGCACCAGTATTTGACCATCTAGCTCTCTTGAAGTTCAGGCAAAATATAGACTATGCCCTGGGAAGTCAGAGTAGAAAAAACCTTTCCCCTTCCCCCCCCAAAGGCAGTTTCTCCAAGAGCAGCTTTTAGAATTCTGAACTCCAGTCTAGCCAACTTTCTAACCAAACTTGACCTAAAGGAGCATTACTTTGTACCCTTCCTCATAAACAACTGGAGTTTGATACTTTGCAAAGTGACATTTTAAATTTACAATTTAAATTTCATGTCCTTTGAGAGCAGTTTTGACAAAGAACACCAGAGAATAGGAGAGTAAAATAGTTCAGCTCAAATCTTTGAAATTGTATTTAAATCTCTCTTTGATTTTTTTTCTTTATTGCATTGCATCTTCTTTGTGAAGATTTTGGATTGAGATTTTTTTAATTAAGCTGTAGGTTGACAAGGGGACTGTGTTTGAGTGAAGATGGGTTTCTGATTACATATGTTTGACTAAAGCATGTGAGCAAAATGCTTAAAGTTTTGAGAAAAAGAAAGGAAAAGTTGGAGTGGGGTAGAATGGAACAAAATAGAGTGTTGGTGGGGGTAATGACAGGGAATGAAAGGGCACAGGGTGGAGTGCAGTGGGGAGGGTGGTGCCTCCTCTGGGTCCTGTGGGCTCACTGTTGCAGTCAGCATGGGGAGCCATACTCAGCTCATTTGCATGACCAGCATTGGGCACTGGCTATAAGCCGGCCATCTAGGCTCACCTCATGACCCCTCATCCTCCAGTAAACAATACCAGCTTCCCTTTCATGGCAGGACTGTAGCCCAGCTGCATAAAGGCCAAAGGTAAAGGCTGCAGGAGCCTAGAGGTTTGGGCTCTGAAGTCACACAATGCTGCTTCTGCCACAGTTGAGGGTTAAAACAAGCTACAAACCAGCCCAGATTCAAGAAATATGGGAACGGATGTTGTAACTTGATGAGGGCATCAGCAAAGGACCATACATGTTTGGATGAATCCATAACCACTATACAAGATACTTTATCTAATCATCATCATCATCGTCGCCATCATCATCATCACCACCATTGTGTCATCACCTGCTCTGTTTTGCAGATGTCCAGCTGAGATATACAACCCTCAATGAATTGCTCAAATGATTAAGAGGAAAAATAGCAGGAGTGTACACACACACACACACACACACACACACACACACACACTCACTCACTCACTCAGTCACAATACTATCTAATATGGCATCAAGATGATGCCAACGAAGACATATTTGAATGACAGCTATCCTCACTCCTCATTAATCATACAAAATAATCTTAAACTCACTCTTTGAGGATGTAGAGGGCTTCTTTTCTTCATCCTTCCCTTGTTTTCTTGCATCTTCCCTTGCCAGTATAATGGACTTGACTGTGGAAGGTTGTATGCTTGGACCAGGATTTAGTCTCAAATCTGTGGCTAATCCCCCTCCTCTCTCTTTCTTGAAAATGATGTAGAAATAAAAAAAAAAAAAAAAAACTAGGTCTTTGGTGTCAATCAAACCTAGGATAGGCCTCGGCAGTTTCTACTCAAGTTGTACTTCCTTCTTTCAAATGGATATTATTATGAGTCTTCATTTGCCTCATAAGGTAGTGAGAATAAAAACCTAATTAAAGAAATCACCTTAATCCCAGAACTCACTCAGGAGGCAGAGGCTGGTGGATCTCTGTGAGTTCGAGGTCAGCCTGGTCTCCAGATTGAGTTCTAGGACAGCCAGGGCTACACAGAGAAATCCTGTCTTGGAAAACAAGCGAAACAATAACAAAACCACCTTGGTCCACTAGCTGTACTTAAGTGAATATTTAATACTATTGGCTTCTTTTAGTCTTTGTTTGATCCTTCCTACCCTAGCCGACTTCAGGGTTGAGGAACCCAGATGAGCTAGCATATTCTGTGAAAATGCTCTGGAAAAGGAAAAGTGCTGACTGCGCATCAAAAACAAGGTTGCTGTCTGGTTCTGATACCACTATCTATAAATCTTGCCCAGAGCTTCGCCTCCTGCCTCCTCTCCCACCCCTCCCTTGTGCTGGCCTGGGGAGGAGCAGCATTTCCTCTGTTCCTGAATAGCCATTGTGATGCTGGGCTGAGCTCTCACAGCCCTGCATTTCCTTCCATTGGGCCTTCAAAGAGATCACAGCCCAGTGTGAGTCCCTGCAGAAGTGAGGGGGCAAGCACAGAATGTGGCCTGCGAGGCCCCTTCACTGGGTCACTTACTGTGAAGGGAGACACTCTACTCTCATCACTGTCATGTGGGCAGATGAAAGGCCGACCTTATCTCCACAGCCTCAAGCCGTGGTTGTCAGCCCTCCTAATGCTGCCACACTTTAATACAGTTCCTCCTGCTGTGGTGACCCAGCCCCAAACCATAAAATCATTTCTTTGCTACTTTGTGACTTTGCTACTGTTATGAATCATTATGCGAATATTTGTGTTTTCCAGTGGTCTTAAGTGATCCTTGTCAAAAGAGCCATTTGAACCCCAAAGGGGTTGTGACCCTCAGGTTGAGAACCACTGGCCTACAGGATGGCTGCAAAATCATCTTCAGAGCACCACTCGACAAGTAGGCCGTCTATTAGGAAGGGAATCAGACATCACAGACCATGAGAAGGATGTACATGTGACTGCAGAGGCATCTGATCCCCCTGGGGGTGTAATTACGGGCAGCTGTGAGCCACCCAGCCTGAGAATCAAACTCCAGTCCTCTGGAAAGCCAGAACATGCTCTGAGCAGCCGAGCCAGCCTCCCAGCCACCATGTTGAGATGTTTAGAAGCAGCAAGTAACAACCTGGTGTTGTTAATGTGTGTCCTAAAGTCCCTACCTTATAGTCAGCGTCATCCTATCCTAATCCCCGTGTGCAGTTTCTTGGTTATCCAGTTAAAGTGGACGACCGTCTGCTAATAGCACAACTGAGTGAAATTCACCTGAGCCTCCCAGCCTTAATATTTCAAGGATTCCTTTTTTTTTTTTTTCTTCCGCTGTTCTTTTAGTGACATGTAATTGGATTGCCTTCCATTTTGTTCACAGAGAAGCTGGGCTCATGGTTTGTCACGATATAACACACAAACACATGCACACACACTACACACACAGACACGTATGTACAAACACACACACACACACACACACACACACACACAATGCAGCCAGGGCATATGTGTTGGCATGGCTGGCCAACACACCACCTTTCTCTGGAACACTGTTGTCTCCGGGCAGATGACATGGACTGGAAGGAAATAAGGGCTGTTGCAGGGAGAAGGGAGACTGACAAAAGAACAGGGCACTAAGATGGACAGAGAAGCCAGACTGTGTCGAACATTAGGGCAAGTCCACGACCCTCAGCCCCGGCTGCCTGTGTCGGAAGCAGGCGCACAGCTGTCGAAGCCACAGCTCCGGGGTCCCACTTCAGGTCTCCTACATCAGAATTGCCTGGAGTGCAGCAAGAGTGTCTCCCAGCGATTCTAATAAGAAGCTGTGATGGGAAGTTTGTGATTGGTTGGGAGTGATCAGCATCTTAGAGAGAGCACTTGTGGCCTGTAGAATCTGAATCCGGTAGCAAGGAAAGTCAACTGGGTGGGGGGGGGGGACCGGGGTGTGAGGGGAAAGGCAGATGCTGCAGAAAAGCAGTTGGAATCATTCAAAGAACACAATGCAGTAAAGTTCCATCTCACAAAACTCAAGGGCGTTCTAGACTTAAGGCAAGAAAGAGACTTGGCAATTCAGTGCAATACAGGATCCACTACTAAAAAGAAAATTGGAAATACTAAAAAGTAGCATGACTGGGTTTATTGACAAGACTGAAATGTGGGCTATGGTTCTATGGTGTATTAAATTTGAAGTTCCTTAATTTAGTGACTTGATTTAAAGATTGCAAAGTTAATTCAGGATGTCTGCAGCATATTCTAAGAAAGTTCATGTAAATTTAGGATATTGCAGAGAGTGGGGAGGAGACAGACACGGTGAGAGAGAGAGTTGGTAGGCCCAGGAAAAGGTTGTAGAAACTCTGTGTAAGTCTTACAGTTCACCTGTTAGTGTGCAATTATTTCAAAATAATTATTTTTGAAATAAAAAGAAATCAAAAAGAAGTTTGCTGAGCAGGCTCTCAGAGGGTGGCATTTACAGGAAGCTAGGCCAGTGGCTCAGAGATACCAAGATGTATCTTCTTTAGGAACTGGGGCTTGGGGACACTAGGAAGAAGAAGGAGAGGAGGGCTTGGCACCCACAATATGAAAGAAATGAGGCAAATTTGCAAAAAAAGGGAAAAAGATGTTGGTGAAGCCAAAAGTCAGAACTGGCTGCTGCTGAGTTGCCTGTAAGTGTGAAGGTAAGAGAAAGACACCCTGGGAAGAGCTGCTAAGCACTTTAAATCTCTACAGTTTAACCCCAGGCACAGAATAGCCCCATCACTGTAGGACATGGTGAAAAGTAGCTGGCAGGAGAAACGCCATGAACTCCAGGATCCACGACGGAAGTAACAATCTGCTTCCGTTTCTCCTGCCCTTGAAGGGAGCTGGTGGCCGAACACAGTATAGCAGGTCCAGACGAGAAGCTCTGTTCGCACTGTTACTGTGCCTTGTTTCCTATTCCTCATAGATTTGGGCCAGTGAGCAAGCCACCATGAAACCTGGTTAGATGCCTACTGTCTGGGCTGTGTTTCCTGTTTGCTCTTCTCTCAGTGAGACTGCGAAAGTGCGGTGATAAGACAGGGGAAGAAAGCAGATCTATGGTCAGAATTCAGCAAGCGCACACTTTGCTGAGGCATCTGATCATTCAGGCATGTCTCCTGGTTGTTGAGAAGCACTTGCTCTCACAAAGGCGTGGTGTCCACCCGAACAGAACAACAGCTTCGTGGATGCCGATTTCTTCTAAGGCTTGGGGGCTACATGCTGGAGACTTTGATGCCGAGAGTTGTAGTTCTGCGTTGGGATGAGTGAACAGTTTATTTTGGGGAAGATTTACATGAAATTGTTAGCCAAGCCTTTGTTTAGTGGAAGAGTGCAAAGGCATATTCTGTCAGTATATGATAGAGATCCAGTCACCACAACCTGGGGATTCGGAGGAGATGATGAAGGACAGAATTCCTTCCTTCAAGGACTCTCTAATCTGGCTGATAGTTTAAACATTGCATTTGTGGAATTCACGATAAGGTCCTTTGATCTTCTGCTTTGATCAGTCAGCCCAACACTCCAAGGTCTGGGAGATGCTCTGTCTCTGCCTTATCCAGGAAGAAGGACAGGGTTAAGAAAGCTACGTTGAATTAGAGGTAGCCAAATACCAGGCAAAATGCAGGATTATCATGGCACCATTTTTTGATTTTTTTTTTTTATTCAAAAAAGTCAAGATTTTAAAAAAGATTTTTTAAACAAGAAAAAGATTTGATTTTTCTCACTATTGCCTTCTTATTTTGATTTGAAAGCAATGTTAAGATCTTGTTGTAAAAGCCAAAAGTCACCTATGTTGACCGCATGATAAGTCTCCTCTTTATAACATCTACAGAATTCATAGGGAAATGCTGTAACCCACAGAATATTTAAAATATGTCTTTGATTTCCAATCTTAAGTCTCCAAAGAAGCTAAAGACTTTGTTTGTTTGTTTGTTTGGCTTTTTTTTTTTTTTTCCCTTTTTTCCTCTTTTTTTTTTTTTTTATTAATTTATTCTTGTTACATCTCAATGGTTATCCCATCCCTTGTATCCTCCCATTCTTCCCTCTCTCCCATTTTCCCCTTACTCCCCTCCCCTATGACTGTGACTGAGGGGGACTTCCTCCCCCTTTATATGCTCATAGGGTATCAAGTCTCTTCTTGGTAGCCTGCTATCCTTCCTCTGAGTGGCTTTTCTTTTTTAAAAGTGTTTTAAAGTTATTTATTTTATATGAATGAGTGTTTTTGCTTGCATGTATGTATGTGCACCACATGTGTATGTGGTACCCACAGAGGCCAGAAGAGGGTATCAGATCTCCAGGAACTAGAGTTGTCAATGGTTATGAGCCATCATATGGGCTCTAGGGACAGAACCCACAGGCAGTCTTCATTGATGAGCCATCTCTCAGGCCCCATTTTGCTTTTCTTCAAAAGCTAATCTTACGTCACGTTTTATTTATCTACTGTCGAGGACTGGGTGAAATAGATGTTGTGTGTATCACAGTCTAGCACCCTACAGCCATACAACCTAGGAGCCGTGCACACACTGATGGCCCATGCTGACAAGCCCTGTGGGAAGCATTGCTGACCTGATTTCATGTACCCGTGAGCATGGTTGGGTGAGCATCTCTTGGGTTGGGTGGTGGCAGCTGTGGTGTTGGTGAAGTTCCTAGGGCTTGAGGAAGCAACTCCCTGAAAGTCACAGGTGCTTGTAAGTCCTATGACTGCCGATGGCTGCAATGATGCTAGAGTGAAAGCTACACAAAGTTTCCCTTCCAGATTTAAAAAAAAAAAAAGGCGCGGGGGGGGGGGGGGAGTGGTGGTGGTGGGAGGATAAGAAATTGGTGTAAAAAGTAAATATTAAGAAAGCTTAGAGATGTGTCCAGGAATGGAGGTGGAACCTAGTGATCGCGATCCCTTCCTAGGCCTCCCTTCCCGGACTTAGAAACCCCGTGGCATGGCCTTCAGTCACCTAGCTGTTAAAAGTCTCTGGCGCTGGTCTACTGAACAGCTTCTTTTGTACATAAGATAGACTGCAGTGTGATTTTATTGTCATTTGAGTGTTCTCGGAAAGATACTCTCAAACTCAGAGGCTGTTATTCTTTAGTGTTACAGAGTGCTCAGTTTCCTTGATGTATCAATGTTCCTTGTACAATTTGTTTTACTATTAACCGTGCTAGGTCCTAGCATGTCTGGCCATTAGCTGGGAAGTGCACCGTCCATGTGGTCTCTCCAAATTCTTTTTGTCATTTCCTGGAGACTTCTGATCTAGGAAGTTTATCTAGAAAGATTTCTTTAAGGACTCCAAACTATATCTCTAAATACAGAACAGGATGGCCATGAAGTTTAAAAAAAAAAAAATAACTGCTCATCGAAATTATGCTTTCTTCCATTTTAGTGCTTCTCTTTTTAAATGTATGACACTCTCCGCAGGTTCAAATTGTGTTAGATTTTACCACACTTTTTTAATTGAGGCAATACAGAGGAAAACTTAGAAAGGGTCTTGATGTCTTGTGATTGGTTTTAGCTGACACATGTGCCTGGTTGCTACGCCTTCTCTTAAGTGTTATTGTGCCGTTGGTAAAGTGTTTGCTCAGCATGAGTGAGAGCCTGGCTTATTAACTTGGCATTGATTGTCCATGCATGTAATACTAGACGCAGAAGGTGCAGGTAACAAGACCAGGAGTTCAAAGTCATCCTCAGCTACACAGGCAGATCAAGGCCAGCCTAAGTTACGTGATACCCTGTCTCTAAATAAAGAAACTGCTTGAGATTCGAATAACAACCAAAAAAAAAAAAAAAAAAATTCTTTTAAGGAGTCCTGGTTTCCTGCACAAAAGCAGCACAAGAAGGAGACCAATGAAAACCGCAACATGGGTGGGGGAGGGGCTCACAAAGCCCACATCTAGTAGGGAATCTGTTGGCAAGTGATGGCTGTTGGTAGAGAAGAGAGTTGTGTATCTCTGGGAGATGTGTACACTGATAGATGGTACATGCTCCTCCTGTAGATGGCAGCACTAATTGCACTCAGTGGTCTTTTTTTTTTTTTTTTTTTTTTAAGTAGAAGGCATAAAGTTGGGAGGGAATGTGTTTGAAAGGATCTAGGGAGATATGTGAGACAGTATGCACACACGCACATGTGCACATGCACTCACACATACTAGCACATGCATATATACATGCATACACACACACTCATACACGCACATAGGCATACATACACAGACACACATGCACACACACACACGAGGGCGAACATACCCACTCACGCATTCACATACAGATACATACACTCACAGACATATAGGCACACCTGCGCACACACCCACACCCACACATGCACACACAGATTCACAGAGAAGCACTCACATGGCCTACCCCGCCTCTCTCTCTCTCTCTCTCTCTCTCTCTCTCTCTCTCTCTCTCTCTCTCTGTTCCTCCCTTTCCCATTCAGGACAGCATTTGGAGGCATGCATCAGGGCCATACTTACAACGGTCCATTAGAGAATTTGCTCACATTAGAACATGTACTAAGCAGCTACCAAGATCCAGTCTCTCACCCAGAAAATATTCACTGAGACGCCAACAAAGCTCTACCCTAAGATTATGTCTTTCAAAGGACCAAAGAGGCAGATGGTACTCAAATACATAAGTAATTAGATTATCGCCACACATTGTTGCTCTGAATTAAACAAATGAGTCATGAGGTGAAACATATAAAAGACCCGTTTTCCTTAGGATGGCTGACGTTGGAAGAGGAGTCTTCAAGCGTAAGCCAGAGCCTGGCACTGAGCAGGTGCTTGGCTGTGTTCACTGAATGAGAGCAAGCACCTGAAGAAAAGTGGCAGGCAAAAGATGAACAGTGAAGGAAAGGCAGGCACCAATGGCCCTGGGTGAGGACCATGGCCTTTCAGTCACTCACGAGAGGTTTGGATTAATGTTCCCAGCCCACTTCACTTCCTCTCTACCACTGAGCTCTCTCACGCCCTGGTCCTGGCCCATGTGGTCTACAGTAGCTCACACTCTTCCTATTGAAACATCAAAGGATGTTATGTGCACCACTGAGCAGGCGCAGTCTCATGTTAGTGTAAACCCTGGTGGTGGAACGCTTAGGGAAAGTTACTGGTTATAGGAGATGAAATAGTGCAGCAGCGTTCTGAGTGTGCCTACCACCGTGTGCTGTGCACAAACGGACTCATAGCACCTTTGTTTTGTGGGTGGAAAACAGTGGGGAGGGAGAACAATGTGTTCCGGGTGCACTGAAGCAGTGGGCACCACTTGCTGGGGCTGAGTTTCCCCGGGGAATGGCCTCATTCTGAGACAAGGAAAGGTGTGGGGACTCTGTGCTAATACTCAGACCACAGCATGTGTGTGTGGAGACACGACACAACCAACCCCGTTATCAGGCAACTTTCTGGGGATGCAAAACATACATCCCAGCTCTACCCCAGCCGTTATTACCCAATGGCAATATATATATATGTGTGTGTGTGTGTGTGTGTGTGTGTGTGTGTGTGTGTGTGTGTGTATGTATGTATGTATGTATGTATGTATGTATGTATGTATGTATAAGAGTGACCAATGGACCACAGATGGGCTGACTGGGCTTAAAGTCCAGAGAAACAGGTGTACTTCGGATTTCTTATCCACGGCTCCTGGTTCACGGCCCCTATAATGCTTGCGATTTATTACATAACTAGAATGGTAAAAATACATTTTGTTAAGGGAGGAGAGGAGGGATGGGACTACAGCCAGGATGTAAAGTGAATAAACAACGAAAGGACAAAAATTGACTTAGGCCCCTGAAGTGTCTCCAAGTAGATAAAAGTAAAACATAGCCAAGCTTTTGCAAATAAAGTGATTTTTAGAGGTACTACTGATAAACACTTAATGGGAGTGAGGAGTCTGCAGGAATCTATGAGTGGGTTAGAAGGGAGAAAGGGCTGAAGGCTGAGCTCATTATCGGTAGCCAATGATTTAACCGCTTCCTCCCACCTTATGAAATCTCTATTTTTTTTTTTTTTTAAAGGCAAGTGCCTGAGGTTGAGGACTTCCAGGAAGGTGACAAGGAACACATCCCTGTGCTGGGGGGGGGGGGGCGTCCCCATGGGGACAGAGGATGCTGGGCTTTGGACCTTGTCCACCTTACCCTATACATCACATAGAGAGTTGTTTAGTTACACCTTTAAATTTATCCTGTGCAATAAGCAGCTAGGTATGAAAAATATACAAACTGGTGTAAGGTTCAGCATTTATGTTCGTAATGTAACAATACCCACGCCTTAGCTGTGAGTTTGTAAGCAAGGACTGTGTTAACTCACACGCGATTGTTAGTGTGAATCTTTTCACCGCTTTTTAAAAGACAACTGTTCAGCCATTGATGTCTAGTCAGAAGCAGCCACACCCTTCCTGTGGAGTCTGGGAAAGGCTTCCTGATGACAAGGGGGAAAGGTTGTCTGCTCTATCAGTGCAGAGCGACTGCTGCCCATTCCTGGAGTGCAATGACTTCTAAAGTAAATGCAAGGCCACACGGTAGGACAAGGTGGGCTCAGAGGCACTCATGGAATTCCAAACAGTGAGAGCAAATAAGAAATGAGTCAACGTACTTATACATAGAATAATTTTTATAAACTCTCCATCAAAAAGATGGTTTCAGGAACATGCCCTTTGCTTCCTGGAACAGGTAGCCATATTCGCGTATTAATACTGTAGATGCGATTCCCCCCCCCTCCTTTTTTTTTTTAACTTTATGTATTTTGTATGTGTGTGAGTGTCTTTTTTGCAGTTATGCTTTGTGCATCTCATGCATGCCTGGTGCCCATGAGGTCAGAAGAGCATCTAATCCCCTGGAACTGTAGTTGTGGCTCACCATGTGGGTGCTGGGAAATAAACCCAGGTCCTCTGCAAAAGCAGCGAGGGCCTTTAACTGCTTAGCTCCCTCTGCAGCTCCATAAGTCGCAGCAGTCTAAGTTGGCCCTGTTGTCTCATTATCTGTTATTTTTATGGGCTGTTAGAACACACAGAGTATTGGAAGCTCTGTTGTCAGCCTTAAGATGATAATGATAAAATACTAATAAATTAAAAGTCTGCAATTATATGCCTTTGGAAAAGAACTATTTATAGCTATTGGCCCTTTCCATCATGTACTGATGTGATTCTTCAGCTATATTGAGGATATTAAAAATAATTTAAGCTCAATTATGTTCATCTTTGATAACTCAAAAATAAAAATGGATTTAAAGACTCAACTTCTTATTTCCCTGGCTCCCATTGCTGGCTTCAATCTTGGCAGGTTCCTGTTAATTGGAAAGTATCTTTTGGAAAGATGTTTTGTCATAGTCCTGTTTGCTCCTTTTCAAATGTCGTCAGTTATCCTCGTCTAAATCATGAGGAATTATTACATATGTTAGAAAGTTGGCCAAAAAGAATGCATGTTAGTACGTGTGTGTGTGTGTGTGTGTGTGTGTGTGTGTGTGTGTGTGTGAGAGAGAGAGAGAGAGAGTGCACTTGGGAAAAATAGGATCTATTGAAGATTTTCAGAGACAGTGAAAATCTGGTATATTTAAGGGGGAAGATTGCAAATCAGAAAAGCCAATCAGAAAAATTGGAAGTCCCAAAGAAAACGATTTTTTAAAAAATCATAAACATCAGGAATTAGTAAGTGGGAACCATGCAATGAGTGAATTTGAGGGAGAACCAAAACATAAAATAAAATAAAATGATTTGTATGCATCTGTTGCTGAACAAACTAACGCTTGTTCAAGTAAGATTTGCAAAGTTGCTTTCCCATTTGTAATTTTATAGTAGCTCTCTATGAAGCCTTTAGAACATTGCTCTTATCAACTGAGGTAGCCTTGTTTTCTGAAAACAGAAATTATGTTGGTTAATACATCTGGACCATAGTCAAGGCATTGAAATCTCAACTGTGTTGCCAAGGCAGACATGACAGTTGGGGTTTGGGGGGGGGGGGAGAGGTAGACTGCTAAGAATTACCTTAAGCAAACACAAAATGGAATCTGAACAAAATGGAATCTGATTGCCTTATCTTAGTCAGTTCAGTGGGGCCATGTCTTTTGCTAAGAGCCTCAAAACCTTACAACTATAAGCACGGCGGCAAAGTTTCGCTATTATTACCCATCCACCACTTAGTACTTTTGCTTTGGAGATAGAGGGTTTTTTCCCCTAAGACCTACTTTTAGACACACAGTTCTTCGGGCTATAGTGAAGATGCTAATGTGCTGCAGTTGGTGTAGAAAACACTGCAGGAACTTTAAAAGGTGTAGAAAGCTGAGTGTTTCCCACTGAACCAGGTTGGTAATTGCTTTCTTCTGTCAGCTGGAGGGTGGCATGGCCTTTCACTGGCCAGTCAGTGCTGAAGTTGCTTGCTCTTGCTGGGGCTAGAACACATCGATGATCATTACTTTGTTGTCGGCTCACAATACTTGCCTAAGATTTTAGGGAGCACACAGACCTGAGCGAGAGAAATGTGACAGTGGATGGAGAGATGAAGGTCCTGTCGGGCTCTTTGCGGGTCTTTTGACTCTGGCTTGATGTCAAGAGGATGCAAAGGATGCGCACTGTGACTAATGAGGGTTTTGAGGTGAGAAGGGCTAGAACCCTCTAATAAAAGGCTTCAGGAAAGAGTGTGGGCGACCCAGGGAAATGTGCTCCGGTCAAGTTTAAGCCTGGGAAAAAAGAGGCCCTGGAGAAAGCAGATGAGAAAGATAAGGAAGGAAGATGGGGGGGGCAGGGGGGAGGAGCTCAGGGTGTGGAGAGGAGGGGGGGCTGAAAAGTGAGAGGGCTCAAGAAGACTGGGTTGAGGACCACTGCGAAGGAAAAAGTGAAAGTCGAGGAAGAGGAGGAGAAGACAGAGCTCCTCAGCCCAGGCAGGGACCCTTGGGTAGGGTGGCGGCAGGGGAGGCGGGGCGGGAGCGGCGGTGGGGTGGGTGTGCAGCTTGGCTGGCCTCAGGCCCCCTTTGGCAGCCTCAGGCGTTGCCTCCTCGAGACTCCCTCCCTCTCCGGAGCATTGTTCCTTTGCCGGGAGACAAGGAAATTGCCTTTTGATTGCGGAAGTCCCGGACGGGGCTTGGGGGCGAGGCAGCGCGGGTCAGAATGGCAGCGTGGGAAGGGCCGCGCGCCGAGGGCCCCCGCCGCCTGTCGCGTCCGCAGCCCTCCCCGGGGCGGCAGCAGAAGCAGCGGCTGCAGCCGCCCCTGCGCGACTCCAGCCCGGAGAGAAGCGCGCTGCGCCCGCTGGGCGCGCTGAGCGCGCAACAAGTGGTACCCGAGGCGGCCTGGCTGTCCTCCTAGCGAGATGCTGTACCATGGAACTGTACTGGCCTTGTGGATCACGCTGAGTCTCCAGCAGGTGAGCCGGCAGAGCAGGGCTTGTGGGGGGATGCTGCTCCACGCACGAAGCCAAGAACCGAATCCATCCAGTTCCCAGCCTGCCTCCCGGGCTGCGCTGCTAGATGGACAGGACCAGAAATCTCTTGCCATCCTTTCCAGAAATCTTGCCATCTGCCAAACTGGACGGCTAGCCCTGCAGTCCAGAGGGCAACCTCCTATCTTCAGCTGCTCCTGGGGGAGGTGGAGCAAGCAGGCTGAAAGCTGCCTGCTATCCACTTCCCTTGTGGGCCCTTTCCTGGGCTGGAGGGTGAGAGGACAGCTGAGGCTGGGTTCCAGTGCTGAAGACAGGTGACTCTGGGAGGTTGCTGTGGACATCTTAGGCAGTGCAGACCGTGGGCTTACTCTGTGCTCTCTGATTCTTTTGCAGACTGCAGTGGAAGAGCCAGTGAAGTGTAACTTCACAGTGTTGGAGTCTAGGGTCTCCAGCTTGTCAGCGTCTATCCGGTGGAGGACTTTCGGGTCACCCTGTAACTTTAGCCTCATCTACAGCAGTGATACCTCAGGGCCCATATGGTGCCACCCCTTTCGGATAGACAACGTTACCTATGGATGTAACCCCAAGGATTTACAAGCGGGGACCTTTTATAACTTCAAAATTGTGTCTCTGGATGGAAACGAGAAAACGCTGGTCTTACAGACAGGTAAAGAGTGACAGGTGTGGTGGGATGGCCGAGCACTCTAAACTGAGCCTTGTCTTTTCATACTGGAGCTTTCATTTGATCTCTGTGCATTTAAAAAGGTGTGTGTGTGTGTGTGTGTGTGTGTGTGTGTGTGTGTGACAATTAGACCAGGATTTCTAGTTGGATAAGATCTGGTCAGAACAGCTTTCTTGACTCCCTTGACGCTGAGAATGACAGCTTGCCTAAATAGCCAGAGAGAAAGGGATGCAGGGGGAAGTGGGGATTTTATTTTATTTTTTTATTGATATGGTTTGAGCTTCCATCACATTAAACTGTCAAACATCAGAATCACTGTAAGCAAATGTTTTGCGAATGAGTGATGGGGTTGTGTGGATTAGGAGTGTGCTTGGCTGTACGTGTAGGACATGAACCAGGACAAAAAATCTTCGGGAATAAAATAGTACTATTCATAGGGAAAGTTGAAAGGGGCCTCTGAAAAAGAGGGTGGAATGATGATTTTTGTGTTTCCTGAGTTACATAAGAGTAGAGAACACTCCTTGGTCACTCTGACCTTCGAGCCAATGATTTCCCAGCAACTCCTTCCATGTGTGGATGCTAAGAGTCCATCTCTCTTGCCCTCCATCCTATTCTCTTATCTGTGAAATGAGAGACTGTACCA
Organism: Acomys russatus; assembly: GCF_903995435.1. Taxonomy (NCBI): domain Eukaryota; kingdom Metazoa; phylum Chordata; class Mammalia; order Rodentia; family Muridae; genus Acomys; species Acomys russatus. The sequence continues at coordinate 36,553,372 of NC_067167.1, forward strand.
GTGCCTTGGGCCCACATTCTACCCACCTGCAGGGGCTATCCCAGGCATCACCTCCCACCTGCTGGGCCTATCCCAGGCATCACCTCCCACCTACTGGGCCTATCCCAGGCATCACCTCCCACCTGCTGGGCCTATCCCAGGCATTCACCTCCCTGGAGCCTCAGCCCATGAGGATGCTGCAAACCAGTTCAAATGGAAGAGAAAAAGCTCTGAAAGCTAAATTAATAAATGAGTTATCTATATGATTTTTCCCTAGTTCTATGATAACACAGATGATTTCTTTGGCCATACCTCTTTGAAAACCACTGTCAGAGGGCACTGCATGCAGGGTCAGGAAATCTCACCAGGCTCCTGAAATGAAATATTAATCCTTTCATGGTTTATTTTTTAAGCCACAGTGCACACTTATATCATTTGACTTACTACGGATGAAACATATAGGTGGTTTCTGAGACTTAATTAAAAAGGAACCTCAATTTGAAAAGACAAGCTATTTGTTAAGAATATGCTTGTGTTTATATGGAACCAGGGAGAGTAAAATCAACTACAGAATTAGATGGTTTCTCAGGAGTTGGAGCAGCTGGGTGTTCAGTCAATACTTTGTTGGTTTCTTGGAAATTGAAGACAGTTCTGTGAATATTCACATTACTATGACTAGGGAATATTGAACCTAGAACTTCCAGACATGCTGGTTGCACTGGAAAGCGTCTCACCAACAATGTGTATTTAGTGGGGGAGAAAGATAGTTTAAAGTAGCTGCATTTTAGGAGCTTTTGGGGAAAGCTTAAGCCTTAAGGAGCTTGGAGACAGTTGTTAAATCCAAGGATTTGTTTTTTGGCAAAAAGATCACGAGCAAAAGTTCACTATAGATGTTAGCAGCATAAAGCAAGCTTTGAGTTGTGACACAGGGAGATGCTTCAAGTCCAAAGGTGAAATATAAGAATCCTTCACTATTGACTGTGTTGTTTTCCCACCCTAGGGACAGGACTAGGCAAACACCGTGCAAGTGAGCTACACCCCAGACTCGTTATTTTGCTTAAGGAGGTAGTTTTCACCATACATTTCCTGAGTGTCAGGATAAATGTGGACAATGAAAATTGCAGATGGTGTCTGCGTAATGATTACTTTCCTCATGTTGGTTTGCATGGTGGTGTATCTTTCTCAAAATTCTCCATGACTTTAAGATAAAGATTTCATTTAAATAAAAACGTTGAATTAAGATTTTAAAGATTGTTTTAGGGAGGATTTTTTTAGTTGTTTATTTATACATTATAATGTAGTGTTTTCTAGATTTTAAAGACACATTTTGATAAGAAAAACAAGTATTATTCCTCAATATTGATTACTAAGCTGCAGAGATGAGATCCATAAATCATAGTTTACCATGACTAAAGTAATGCCAGCTAGCCTAATATCAACTCAGAGAAAGAGTCAAACAAGCAAAATACCTTATTCAAAATGTGACTTATTCCTTCACGGCCTTTTACCAATCTTTCTGGTCTAGTATGAATCAGAACAAAACCAAGACTCATTCATGATTGGACATTGGACTGTTGTTTACATGGTTAGGTGTGATTTGGGGTGATGGATTTTACTGACAGTCCAAAATAGTTAATTATTTTGTCTTTCGTGGACCTGGAGTTAAGGATTCAAGAAATCAAATAAGAAGTATCTTAACAGTAGTAAACACCCATTCTACATTTCAAATCAGATTTGGACATTGTGGGTTCAAATTTAGCTTAGCAAGTATGCACTGTGCAGGACAGCAAAGGGAACCACAGCAGAGGGAGACTGAGGAGTTTGTAAAGTCATAGTGCAAAAAAAAAAAAAAAAAGATCCCTAAAACTTGTAGTCCTGAGCAGACGTGAGAGGTCATATTGACAGTGGCCACACAGACTTCCACATCTTCCCTGAATGAGGACTTTGTCCCGCCCCATGGGTGCCAGGCTGTCATAACCACAGAGAAGATGGCCGGCTATTCTCAAGTTTATCTGGTCATTCACTGGAAATACAACAAAAAGGCTGTGAACGTCAAGTTGTGTAGTTGTGAGCTTACCAGGAAGTAATACAATAGCCGTACCAAATATTGTATAAGTAGGCATGCTTCAAAGACTACGACAGAGCTTGCAAAGTGGTGGCCTCTGGGGATGCATAGGTGTTTAAATAATGACTGGACTGTGCTTGGCTTCTGTGGCATCTGTGAAAAGTTCAGTTCATTTCTCCAGCATTAAAAACGCCAAGTCCGCTGGGCACATCTTTAATCCCAGCACTTGGAAAGCAGAAGCAGCTGGGTCTCTACGAGTTCAAGGCCAGCCTGGTCTACACACTGAGTTCCAGGCCAGCCAGAGCTATATAGGGAGACACTGTCAAAAAAAAAAAAAAAAAAAAAAAAAAAGCTACATTTTTAGGTCAGTTTCAGATTTACAGAAAAGTTATGACAATAGCACACAGATACCTCAGATTTCCTTATTATTACTTACAGTGTTTGTTGCCCTGAACGAGCCAGTACTATCATGATTAACTCAAGTCCATAACGGATTTGCACTTTATTGTTTTTTACTCATCGTCCTTCTCTGTCTCAGGGTTTTATTTGGGGTCCACAGGACATCCCTTTTGCTGATAATTCAGACAGCTTTGAGTATTTAAGACCACAGTCACACACTCCTGGGTTTTACTCTATAGCCTGAGACTGATGTTTTTCTTAGGTTTAGCCTGGGGCTCCAGGCTCTGGGTTTTCAGGAGAAGGACTCTGTGCAGAGGTCAAGTTCTCAGCAGGCGACGCAGCAGCTCTTCCTGTGAGCATGACCTGCCCCTCTCAGTGCTGAGTAGTTGGCTGAGGTGTGTTCAGCTTCTGTACTTTATCTCTCCTCCCTGAGCACAGTGAAATGGAAGTGGAGCTAGCTTGACCTGGGGAGATTGATACTCATAGGCCCTGGATTTCTTGTTACTCTCAACTACTTATTAACAACCTTCCTGGGAGGGGAGGGAGTGTTGGAAAGCCCCCCACTCTCAAATGATTTTAAGTATCTTAACATGGTGAATTTCTTAGTCTGTATGAAGAACACTGAGGCGCTTTAATTTTTCAAGGTACTGCATCAGATATTATTTTCATTCCAAAAAAAAAAAAAAAGATTTTTACTGTATTGGACTGACTAAGGCTGTCACATCAAAACCTGGGTAATTTAAAAACCAAAATTGATTTTTTTTTTTTTTCCTCACTCCTCGAGGCTAGGATTCCAAGGTCAAAATGTCTACAGCTTTTCTGTCCTGCTAGGCTTCTTTCTTAGTGTGACAGCTCTGTCCTTCCACGCATGACTGTGTCCCTGGTCTCTTTTCTTCTTCCTGCCCTTCCCCCCTGCCCTTCCCCCCTCCCTCTCCCCCTCCCCCCCTTCTCTCCTCTTCTCTTCTGGAAAGGAGACTAGTCATATTAGATCAGAGTCCAGCCTAATGACCCAGTTTGAGTTACTCACCTCTTTAAAGACCCTGACTGTCTCAACTAGAGGCTCATTCCAGGACTGCTAGGGCTTGCAGGTTCAACCTACAAGGTAACTCCAACTTTAAATACAAGCCATTATTTCTGAAAACTGTTGGTAACTTTCTATCATCCAAAAACATTTGCAGAGATTGTTATAAAAAAAAAAAGTCCCTGGCTTCTATGCTATGTGGAATGAGTGTGAAGTTGGAAACAACAGAGCTAGGGAGCCAAAGTGCACCAAAGCACATCGCGACTTGGGAGCCATTGACATCTCTTTTCTATCATTCATAGGCAGTAAAATTCAGGGACCACGCCTTCTTATATGTGGTTAAATGGATAATGGTCTGGAACTATTTATTGTGATTTCCCAAAAGAAAGGATGTGTGTGTGTGTGTGTGTGTGTGTGTGTGTGTGTGTGTGTGTGTGTGTGTGCTTTTATGGTACAGAACTCTCCATGTTTAATACACTGAGACATAAAATATCTAGTATGTTGACTACATGTTTTTGTTGTTTTACTTTTTGGGTTTTGTTTGCTTTTTGTTTTTTTGTTTTTGTTTTTGGTTTTGAGACAAGATCTCGTCGCCTTGTACTCCCAGGCTGGTGACAAACTCATGACAGTTCTCTCTCCTCAGCCTCTCTGGTCTATATACCATTTGATTGTCTCATGGCAACTGTGGACTTTTGAAGGGACTGTTTGCATCATGGTTCAGAGATGAGTTCTGAAGGCAGAGTGCCTCTGCTGCTCACTGGCCAGGAAGTTTAGAGGAAGTTGCTTTCGCCTCTGGGCCATTTGTTAATCTGTATAGTAGGGGTGATAAAAGCAATGCTTACCTCATAGGGCTAATTGGGAGATTTTAATTGTCAAATTGGATAATTAGTCACCCGACAAATTAGAATAATTGGTCACATCCTTCATGCAGTATACCTACTGCTACTTCCTCTGATTACGATGGTTTGTCCATCTTCCTGGAAATAACAGAATTTTCACAAACCCACCGAGCTCACATGTGACGGAGCTCCATCTCAGTGTTCCTACCACAGAATGGTACCACTGCTGAGCACATGTTAGTTCCAACAGACTTCTACGTGATGCGCTACTGCTTCTCAAGTCAACTTTCAAGGAGAAAAAAAAAAAAAAATAGAAAAGAGCAGAAGGAACTGTTTCGCCTTCCTTTCTCATATGGCGATTCACTAGGTTTCCTATAGAAGAGAAAAGATGGTACTCACAACTTTCTTATTGGACAAGCCAAGCCCATTGGGTATATGAATATATATATATATATGCGGATATGTCACTAAATGTATACTATACAGCCAAAAGGAGCACAACAGGCTTTTGGGATTTTTATTTGAATTTTTTTTCTTCCTTCAAAGTGGAAGAAAACACTGAAAATATCAAGTACATATGAGAGTAAAAAAGAGAGTTTAGACTCTGAACCTGTGGGTCACAACCCCTTTGGGGGTCACATAGCAGATACCTTGCATAGCAGATATTTACATCATGATTCATAACAGTAGCAAAGTGACAGTTATGACGTAGCAATGAAACAACTTTATGGTTGTGGGGTTACCACAGCATGAGGAACTGTACTAAAGGGTTGCGGTGTTACAAAAGTTGAGAGCTACTGGGGTAGAGAGATAACTCAACAGCTAAGAGGACTTGTTTTTCTTTCAAAAAGGACGTGGATTCAATTCCCAGAACCTATAGGGTAGCTCATGACCGTCCATCACTTCAGTTCCAGGGAGCCCAGCACCCTCTTTTGACCTCTTCACCACCAAGCACACGCACGACACACAGGCATATGTGTGAGCAAAACACTCATATACATAAAATATATTGGATTTAAAAAAAAAAAAAAAAAAGAACAGTATAATGAAATAGCATGTACCTATTACCTGCCCTTCACCAATCCCCAGTTCATGGCCAGCCTGGTTTCACGTGTATCCTTGCCTCGCTGCTGATCATTTTGAACAGTCCAAATCCTAGAGAGCTCATTTCATTTATAACTACTTCAGTGTCTATCTTTGTAAGTATGAGGACACCACGGGGAACAGAACACACGCCCTGGTAGGGTTGCTCTGTGCTGACGCCCTGGTGGCTGCAGGGTTGCTCCGTGCTGACACCCTGGTGGCTGCAGGGTTGCTCTGTGCTGACGCCCTGGTGGCTGCAGGGTTCCTCCGTGCTGACACCCTGGTGGCTGTAGGGTTCTTCCGTGCTGACACACTGGTGGCTGTAGGGTTCTTCTGTGCTGACACACTGGTGGCTGGAGGGTTGCTCCGTGCTGACACACTGGTGCTGTAGGGTTCTTCTGTGCTGACACACTGGTGGCTGTAGGGTTGCTCCATGCTGACGCCCTGGTGGCAGTAGGGTTGCTCTGTGCTGACGTCTTTCTCCAGCTCACTAGAAGTGAACTCTGCAGTGTTTTAGGCTAACCTCCCTTGTCTCCTTCCTGAAGCTTACATCTTAAGCCCACAGTTGCTCTGGCTATTATTTCTGCCTTTCAACTTTAGCATTGAAATGTCCTTTATTCCCATATAAACCAAGGATCCTAAATCCAGAAATTCTGAAATCCCCCGAAACCTGAAACATTCTGAGCACTGACATGATGTCACAAGTTGAAAATTCCATGGGATGAAACTGTTTTCTGCATGAATTTTTTTCTTTTTTTCTTTTTTTATATTTCATTAATTTATTCAGATTACATCTCAATCGTTTTCCTCTCACTTGTATCCTCCCATTCCTCCCTCCCTCCCGCATTCACTCTATTCCCTTCCCCTAGGTCTGTGACCGAGGGGACTTCCTCCCCCACTATATGATCAAGGCTATCAAGTCTCATCTTGGTAGCCTGCTTATCCCTTCTCTGAGTGCCACCAGGCCTCCTTACCAAGGGGAAGTGGTCAAATATGGGGCACCAGAGTTCATGTCTGAGTCAGTCCCTGCTCTCCACACAACTGTGGAGAATGTCCTGTCCATTGGCTAGATCAGTGTTTACTGCATGTATTGTCCTTGGGTGGTACAGTAACCTGAGCAGACCATTCTGGGTCCAGATCTGCCTGTCATGATGTTCTTCTTGTAGGTTTCTAGGACCTTCTGGATCCTTCTATTTCCCTATTCTTTCATACTTCTCTCACCTAGAGTTCCAATAGGAAGTCCTCACATCTATCCCAATCTTCTGATAAGTGAAGACTTTCATGGGACATTCCTTTTCGGCTAGTGCCCAATTATAAGTGAGTATATATCATGTGAGTCTTTCTGCTTCTGGGTTAACTCAGTGTGATCATTTCTAGTTCCATCCATTTGTCCACAATTTTTGGGATTTCCTTGTTTTTAATAGCTGAATAGTATTCCATAGTATGAATGTACCACAGTTTCTTTATCCATTCTTCGACTGAGGGACACTTAGGTTGTTTCCAGGTTCTGGCTATTACGAATAAGTCTGCTATGAATATGGTTGAGCATATGTCCTTGTTGTGTGCTGGAGCATCTTCTGGGTATATGAATTATTTTAAGTAATATAAAATTACCTTTGTGCTATGTGCCTAAGATGTAATAAAACATGCAAATGTTGTGTTCAGACATGGGCTCAGTCTTCAAGATATCTCATTATGGTGTATGGAAATATTTCAAAAAAGGGAGAAGTCATTTTGTGTGGAGCCCAAGATTAGCAGGAAGACTCACACCAACAGCATTCGACAAAGTGCCCTTCCTGCGGCAGGGCTAGCCTTAGCACTTCCTCCTCATGGCCTCTTCCCATAGCTCTGAAAAATACATATTTCTTGTTCTCCTTAGGGTGAGGGGTTGTGGAGCAAGGGGACAGCGTTCCTGGCCTAGAGCCATCTTTGTGACAAACACCAGTGCTGGGATGAACCCAAGTCTGGGTGTGATGTCAGAGTCAGCCTCCTGGATAATTAACCTTTATTCTGCTTATCCTCCCTACACTGTTGTAAATGACGCGGCAAATAGCTGTCAAAACCCCTCTAACTTCCTTCAAGGTTGCAGGAGATTTACAGATACCTTGTGGCTGAAGTTTACTAATGTCCGGCATTAATCTAACGTCCGGCAATCATACTGATGTACGGGCACCATAGCGTTATGTTCCAGATTAGCATAATATATTGCATTATCCTTAAAGTAAGGAAGAAAACTGACTACAGCAGTGGTTCTCAACCTTGTGAATGCTGCAACCCTTTAATACGGTTCCTCATGTGGCGACCACCCACCCCCAACCGTAAGATTCCTTTTGGTACTACTTTATATAACTGTAATTTTGCTGCTGCCATGAATCACAATGCAAACAAGTGTGCTTTCCAGTGTCCTTAGGCGACACCTGAGAAGGGGTCAGTCCACCTCAGAGGGTCACGACCCACAGATTGAGAACCACTGGACTACAGTCAACCAACAAAGGAAATTCTCTCCACTAGAAACGTACTGAATGTGTGGAGACTGTAGGCAGGTCCTTTTCTTTTCTTATTTTATTTTAAGTGTATTTTATTAATTTATTCGTATTACATCTAAATTGTTATTCCATCCCACGTGGCAGTTCCTTTTCTATGCTATTTCTCTTGTCATTTTTGAGAGAATGTCTCAGGGATTATTGGGGATTATGCTCCATCCCCACCTAATTGCCATGAAAAAGAAAACCCGACCCTCTGGTTATTTTACTTGAATCATTGATGTTCATTCCAGTTTACATAAAATGCCAAGTAAATATAGCTTACAACAAGCTGTGCTTGCTACCCACCTGCTTTTAAATAAGCAGTTTCTGTAAAGCTACCCGAACATGGCTTTGGGCACACAAAGGTCTCCTGGAGTGAGACAGTAAAGGAAGATAAAATTTGAGAGAGGTGTGATGCCCAGAGTCAGAGAAGCCTTGAACGCCTGAGAAGAAACGTGGTTGCAGCTTCGATGTGGGTGAGGATGGCAGATAGGAGAGACACTCGTGGGGTAAACTGGCAACAGTGGTGGGAAGTCATGAGATAAGGACAACATTGAAACACGTCTTGAGTAATCTAGCACACAGTGCTCGGCCTCTGAGAATTGCAGTGAAGTTAGTGGGGAAAGGGAAAGACAAGAAAAAACACTTTAAAATGCAATGGGGAGACTCCCCTGAAGAGCCAACATCCACTGCAAGGCATGACTCTGCCTGTTGTTGTTAAGTCGGATGCTAGGAAGAAAACGCAGTTTGCACCTGGGTGTCAAATATTCAGCTGTACCTCCTGGTGCCTATGTTTGGTGTCTCTCAGCTTCTCTTCTGACTGAGAAGGCTCAGTGTAAATCATGGCATCCCTTGCAGATATAATGCAGATATAATGCGGGTCCTATATAGCTGTTGATACCAACACAAAGGTTGGCTGCACTCCTCTTGGTTTAAAATCATTTCTAAAATAAAATTCAATCATTTCATATTCTTAGCCTAGAAATCCGTGTGTCAGTAAGCACTTATAAAAACTATAAGAATTAAGTATTACTTGCATTAGAAATATAATTTTCTCCCTTTTTTTAAAAAAGATTTATTTATTATTACGTATACAGTGCTCTGCCTGCATGTACTCTTGCAGGCCAGAAGAGGGCGCCATATCACATTACAGATGGCTGTCAGCCAGCATGTGGTTGCTGGGAATTGAACTCAGGAACTCCGGAAGAGGAGCCAGTACTCTTAACCGCTGAGCCATCTCTCCAGGCCTAATTTTCTCCTTTTCAAGTGACTTTAAAAAAAAAAAAAATTAAAAAGGAAAACATAATTCATTTTGGCTTAGGAATTTTGCCAAGCTTTGTCTTTCCTCCTGAAAACGGAAAAACTGGGTTGGCAGTTACATAACTGAATTGTCAAACAGTGTTAAAATCCCCCCTCACACACACATGCCACATACATGCATGCATACATGCATAACATACATACATACATACATACATACATACATACAAACAAAATTTGGGGCTGGGAGATGGCCCCATGGGTTAAGCCTTCCCATACATGTGAGGACCTGTGTTGAAATCCCCAGGACCCACATAAGCACAGGCCTAGTCACAGGTGTCCATAATCCCAGTGCTCACAGGGCAAGACCGGAAGTGGAGAAAGGATTATCCCAGGTAGCTTAGGGACCAGCCTGGTGGATGCAGGAACAAAAAGGTGGAGTACAAAGGCACCCAGCCGACGCTGTGATCTGACCTCCACATACACACCGAGGCGTAGCTGCACACTAGCACTCACGCACACTAACTTGCACACACAACACATGAACATATCACACATGCTGGCACAAACCAAAGAAGCTTGCACCCCAAATAGAAGCATCTGACTTATATCCACTATGAAACCGAAAACGTTTTGAATGCAGTGCGTTTTCACTGGGCTTAGACTAAAAAGAAAGCTACAAACCCTTTTGCTTCTACAGCAAGCAGAGGCCGCCGCCGTGGACCACTGCCAATGCTGGGCTTTATCACAGCGTAAATGGAGTTTTAAGTGTTTGTTTCCAGGGCAGGTTCTCGCAGCCCGGGCACTTCCCAGTCTCATTGTTTCTTTGTTCTGCAGGGTGTACAAAGGATTGGCTGTTTTGTTTTCTGGCTCGGAGAGATTAGATAAAGTCTGCATTTCTGAAGTTCAACCTCTAGGCACGCAACCTTAAAATTCATATTTATGGCTCATTTTATTTTGCAGATTATGTGTATTTAGAGTATACTGGTCAAAGCACTTTCTCTAACCTTCATCTGGCTTGGTAGTAGGCACAGATGGTGGGATTTATTCCTAACTGACACTGGTGAAATTACCGCTTTCACCCTTGTCTTAGATGCTACTTCAGCAAAAATGTTTCTGCTTGGTCCCTTTGCATCGTCTTTGCGGCTTGCTGGCTCTTAGATTCTCACAACCATGGATGCCTTGTTCTTGCCAGGTACCTAAAACATCTCGTGTGAGGGGCAACTACCTTCTTTCCTTTTAATAAGGCATCTGTTGTGTAGGATAAAGAAATTTTAAATAACACCCTCATCACTCCCCCCCCAAAAAACTCTAGTTTTCAATTTTAAAAAAGAAACTATGAATACAAATTATCTTGGGAAGTTCTTATTTTAACTTGAGAGTTAGAAAATTAGTTCCAAGATTTTACCAAGACTGTTTTTTTTTTTAAATAACAGAAGCAATTGAAGATATCATCAGTCTAGTTTGCAACATTTTTGTTTTAATTTTGCCTCCTTGTTATCAATGATTCAGAAGGAAACACTTATTTCTTTGATAAATGAGACAAAAATAAGATTTTGTACTGAGCACCCATTGCATGTTGGGTAAAAATGTTCACTATATCTGGTTTATTCCCAAAACTCCTTGGAAGTCTAGTATTTATTATTATCATTACTTATTTATTTTGCTCCAGATGAATAGGGAGGTTGAGTCTCCCACGAAGCTCCAGTCCCTCACAGTGTCACATCAATGGTGTGCAATGGAACCCAGATTTGAACGTAACTCTGTCCAGCTCTAAATTCCATGCTCTCTGGGACCAGGTGTCCCTGGTTCTGGGCAGGTAAACGAGCATGCGATAGGAACTGTGATGACAGCTGACTTTGAGCATTGTGAGTTCCCCAAGCATAAGACAACCAAGCCACAGAGCCAGAGTCAAAGTCACCAAGTGCTAAAGCATAGGACCTGTGGGTGAACGTGAGAGTCGAGACAGCTTGAAGTGTGCTTGCTTGCACGGCTCACCTATGCTCTGGGCTCTCTGTCTAAGGTATCACCTTAATTTGCTTGTCAGCTGTTCTTGTGTTTTTAATAATTATTGATACCTGTGTTCACCACAAAGGGACATCTTCAGCAAGGTGTACTTTTACTATTTCTATAATGCTTGGTACCATAAACTAAATGCAGGCCCTCAGGAGGAAGCTACAGTTTAGATCTGTATATCTGTGCCACTCAAACCAATCGCCCAATTTACAAATTGCTCCCCCCACCCCCAATATCTCCTTCTGACTTCTGGAGCCAGAAACTACTCAGGGTTGTTAAATTTTCCTCATGTAGATGTTTCTCAATGGTTCTACACCCAGCATGCACAGCAGAGGGAGCCTAATTTCATATATCCAGCTCCTTACTGTGCCTAATGAGTAGGTGCTCATAAAATCCTGTTGACCTTTGACCTAATTCCCAATTCCATGACACCCTCTTCATGCTGATGCAAGTTCATTGGTGGAGACTCAGTCCAGAGTTGCCGAAACTGACCCTGACTTCAAGAATGTCAGTGAAATGATGTGAATTGTTAGGTGCAAAACTTTGTCCATCTTTGTCCAAAGTTTGTCCAAAACTTTGTCAGTGCTGGGGACCCCGGCAACCTCAGTGTGCTCCAGAACTAAGGTTTTAAAAATATAGGGCTATTGGTGATCCCTGCTGTTGGGAGCATCGATTCTTGCAAGCAAATCTCTTTTAGAATCAATATCAACTCTGTGTCTCTTGTGATTAACCAATAGCTAAAAGCTACCCAAACTTATGTATACAAATGATGCCAAACATCCAAAGGCTATGAAAAAGCTGAGTACAAATTTCACACTCCTATTATCTCCTAGTAGTTTGCGTTTTAGGGTTTGATCCTCAATATTTAACAAAGCACAGGCTGAGTGCTTGACAGTGTCTGAGAACACGCTGAACTCGCAAGTCAAAGAAAGCACAACTTTGATTGAACTTTCAAGGTCAGACCTACCTTAATAAAAAGCCCTTATCCGAAAATAGTAGTTCACTTCTCTAGTAGGTAAGGGAGGTGTGTCTTTGCAAAAATGAGACAGTGAGTTTGCAAGTACAGCAGCGCACCGCTATCCCCCCACCCCCCACTCAGGTAGCAAATTCTTTACATTTTTAAGGAAAGTGAACCTTGGCTGCAGCAGGATAAACAGTTACTTCCAAAGCCCTCACACTGTCCTCTCCTTGGTGATGTTTGCCTTGCAGATCCTTTGCTTCCTGCCAGGTTTGAAGTCAACCCTGAGAAGACAGCTTCAACCACCCTGCAGGTTCAGTGGACTCCCTCTTCTGGAAAAGTCACCTGGTATGAGGTGCAATTATTTGATGGTAACAATCGAAAGATACAAGAAGTCCAAGTTCAAGAAAGTAGCACATGGAACCAATACACGTTTTTAAACCTCACTGCTGGTAGTAGCTACAAAATCGCCATCACAGCTGTTTCTGGAGAAAAACGCTCCGCTCCCATGTACACCAATGGGTCAACAGGTACGACCCCGTGTTGTCTGTAGTTAACACCCTGCAGTATCTTTTTTTCTCTTTCTTCTTTTGGATGGTGCTTGGGATGAGACCTCAGGGACTCCTGCATGCTACGCAAACACTCCCCAGCCCTCTGTGTTGCCTCCAATATTATATGTTATTCAAGGAATGGAAAAATGCCATCCATCATAAGTGAGTAGAATAAATATCCTCTCAAAAAGAGGTTATAATATAGGGAGGAGACCAGACCTAGCACACAGTGTGTGACTGTGCCACTGCAGAGCTAGGTGATTTGGAAGCAGTCATGAGACTTCTCTGAAAGCCTAGTTTTCTCTCATTTGAAATTGATAATCCCTACAGGTCTGTCTCATTCAAATCCAGGAAAAGGAGATTTTTTTTTTTTCTGTTAAAAAACGTATTTGTAAAAAACAAACAAAAAAACGTATTTGTTCTCGTTAGTATATTCTCATAATATCGAGCTATGATGTCTTCTAAATACCTCCCATGTTTAAAATATGTTTTTGGCTTCTTGGATATGTTGAAAAATAACTCCTCTTATGCCCCCATGTGTCAGATATCACTTCTAGAAAGTGCATGGCTTCCTGTCTCTTGGTCTCTTCTCATTTTCTCTGATTATTTCTATTTCTTTCCATATTTCATCTCCTAAAGTTTGTTCCTTTGGCTCCTCTACTTACTGCCTTGCTACACTAGGCTGCATCGACAACACCGACCATCACCTCTATAAAACAGGGGAGATAAAGCAAGCAACGTATGATGTCCCCTTAGCCAATGAAGCCTGTGAACTTTATAAACACGGTTAATGAAGGTTCCAGTGAACTCTTATTCCTATGGTACAGATTAAGATGCAGATAGAAATATAAATAAATATGTAACTTAAAGAACTATGCCTCTGTCTTCTACAAGGGGATTATGAATGACCTTCTGGACATGTGTTTTTATCCCACTAGTGCCATCTCCCGTGGAAGACATTGGCATTTCCCCCGATCCTAACTCTCTCCTAATTTCCTGGTCTCCTGGTTCTGGGAATGTGGATCAATACAGGCTGGTGCTGATGGATAAAGGGACCATAGTTCAAGACAGTGATGTGGACAAGAATAAGACTTCTTCTTTTTTTCATGGATTGACCCCTGGCCGCCTCTACAACCTCACTATTGTCACCATGGCCTCGGGACTACAAAACTACAGGTGGCAACCAGTGAGGACAGGTAAGTTCCTCCTCTTTACTAAACAAGAGCAAAGCTCAAACTGAGTTTAAATCGGGTTTGTTACTTGGGTAACGGTAATGAAGGACAAGTTGAAATTCCTGTGAATTATAGAAAGATTTTAACATACATCCACTTTCATGAAGAAAAAGGATTCTCTTTTATTCTAAAATTGAAGCTAGCCCTTGGCAATATTTTGAAACAAAGGTAGTTACTGATATGGTTCAAACGTTTCCCTTTAATACATGCCTAAGGCCTCCTTCTTCTGGCTCTTAAGTAAGCATCTTCCACCTTTGTGACCGCCCACAGTGAGATGGGAGTGCTTTTCCTAGTGCTCTATAGAGACACACCCTGGTATGACACTCCAAAACCCTTTACCCAAGAAAATGTGACATGGAACCCAGTCTCACAGCCCAATCTAAACTGAACAAACCAATTGGTGCTACTTATTAATGAATTGTTCATTTCTAGATTCATCTATCCGACATCTACTGAGTGTTAGGTATATGCCAAGCATTGCAGGTTAGTACCATTCCAGATAGACAATGTCAGAGCCCTAGTGGAACCTATATTCAAATGCTCCTAACTTTGTATAATGTGTTGATAAACCTCATCTCTTTGTGAATTTTAAAGTAAGCTGTAAAATAGGTAGTACCTTTGAAATTGTTCCAGCGGGGAGAGTACCTGGAGCTATAGGAAGCTGAGGAGGAGGAGGTTGAAGACTCCCATGAGTTTTATAACACACTTTGAAAATGTATAGGTGTTCCTAAGAAAGACACACAAGATGCCTTAATTCATCCAGACACACACCTGCAATCCCGGCACTCAGCAAACTGAGGCAGGAGGACCACAAACCTGAGGACAGCTTTGATTATACAGCAAGTTCCAGTCCATCCTGGATGGGAGAGTGGGAAGGAGGGAGGGAGGGAGAGATGGAGGGAGAGAGACAGACAGACAGACAGAGAGAGAGAGACAGAGAGAGAGAAAGAGACAGACAGAAACAGAGAGAGAGAGATAGAGAGAAAGAGACAGAGAGAGAGACAGAGAGAAAGAGACAGAGAGAGAGAGACAGACAGACAGAGAGAGACAGAGAGCTAGGAGATACAGAGACAGAGACACAGAGGCACAGAAAGAGGCAAAGAAAGACAGAGACAAAGAGACAAACACAAAGACAGAAACAAAGACACAGAGACAGAGAGACAGAGACAATGAGAGAGAGAACAAACCACCCTCTGAGCACCCTGCACTAGAACCACTGTTCCAGTGAACCTGTGTTAATTTGTATCGTGCCATTAGGCCTAGTTACAGCATGTGTAATAGGTAGGAAAAAATATTCATCAAAGCTTATCTCTTGTCATGAGATTTCCTTTGATGAAAGAGGAACACATCTAAAGAATCCCAGAGCTGCAAAGGAATGCAGAAATGTTTCTAACCAAGCTGTATTTGCTAGGAAGCAGCTAGGCAGAATGAGACCGGCAGAGAATTGCCCAGTGTTCTGTGTGCTGCCTGGCAAGTCCAAGCAGTATCCAGGCTCCAGACTGCAAGGTGCTCTTGTCACAGCACAGTTGTCCTTGGATTTCCAGTATCATTTTGCCTCCCAAGAGATTTGCTCCTGATCCAAGAGTATTCCCGTAGCCACTAAAGTTCAGGTGAAAATGCGGCCATAGAAAGGACAAGCTGGGAGGAGTAAAACCTCTTTTCTGTTCTTTGCTAATTAGCGCCTATGGAAGTCTCAGATCTGAAGGTGACACATGACGGCAGTTCGACCTCTCTAAAAGTCAAGTGGCAAAAACCTCTTGGAGACGTGGATGCCTACAACATTACCCTGTCTCACCAAGGGGCCATCAAGGAATCCAAAACATTAGCGCCTCGCGTCAGCGAAATTCAATTTAAAGACTTAGTTCCTGGACGGCTTTACCAAATTACCATCAGCTGTGTTTCTGGTGAACTCTCTGCTCAGAAGACAGCAATGGGCAGGACAGGTGAGCCTGCCTCCGGAATGTTCTATGGCTGCCTCGATGATTCTCAGATATAGCTCAGAACGGGACAGCAGACTGTAGAAAGGAGCTTGGCTTCCTACCCGAGACGTCAGGCTTTTATGACCAAGAATGCTCCAGGAACAGAACCCACACACAGAGTAAACGGAAGTTTAGTTGCCAACCTTTTGTCCTTTAAATGAGTGCGCCTGGGTCCCTGTCTGATCTACATGTTGTCCCTGCTCTCTGCTTTCTCATGCCACATAACCTAAGTATCACAATACACTATCATTGTCGATGTCAATAAAGGAAGCCCATCTGGTTCATTCTTACAATAAGGCCAAGTTAGCACTTAACCATATTTCTTACAAATAATTTTGTTCACTTATCCTCTTGAGCGTTTATCTCATCCCTTCTTTGAATGAATTACTACATTATGAACCTTAGGCATCGTTAAGATGGCTGTGGCGTACTACTTCTTTTAAGGCAAGGTTCTGCAGTGTACACCTTGTGGGCAAACCTGCCTCGTGGCCTGATTTTGCATTTCCCTAAGTGAAAATATGATCTTTCAGGAGCTATTTATGTAGTTCAATAAAGGGTTATTTGCTGGCCCTTGCTTAATAGTTGTTACACTTTAACCAATAGTTGTTACACACACACACACACACACACACACACACAGAGAGAGAGAGAGAGAGAGAGAGAGAGAGAGAGAGAGAGAGAGAGAGAGAATAGAGCCCTTTAAAAATGCTAATAACATTAATAATTTCATGTGTCAGGTTCTGTGTAAACACTTTTTACCTATTTTGTTTGTTTGTGCAAGAAAACTGTAAGCTAAGAGCTACACTGTTAGCCCAGACACTGTATGGATAAACTGGGATGGTTAAATACTTTGTTCATGGCCATCTGGCCAGAAAGCACTGGAGTCGGAACTGAAAGCAGGTAGTTCAATTTGAGTCCAGTCTCAGTGCCGTTAGGGCACTCAAGGAAAAGCTACATGGTCAAAAGTGACCAAGAGCAACATTCTTCTTCAGAAGATCAGTAGAGGATTAGTGGAAATGGCCTTGCAATAGAACCCATATGAGTAAACCTCCTGCAAATAAAAGAGACAAAAAGAAATGTCTGCGAGAGAATGGACCGTAGGGGCAAAGTCTCAGAGTGGGGAGCGCTCAAATTGAAATTAAAAAACAAAATAAAATAAAATGGAAAACAGCAACCACATCCCTAGACCACGAACAACAATGCTGCCAGAAAGTGCATCACTGTCGTTGCTATTGAAATGATTTTTTCACATCCATTTCTTGGATGTCAAATGTCTTCAAAACGCAAAGATGTGTACTCACCTCAGTACGCTCATGGCATGTTCTTGTTTAGTTCCAGAAAAGGTGAGGAATCTGGTTTCGTACAACGAGATCTGGATGAAGTCCTTCGCGGTGAACTGGACGCCCCCTGCTGGAGACTGGGAGCACTGTCGTATCCTGCTCTTCAATGGCTCCTTGGCGCTGCTCAACACCACAGTGGGAAAGGAAGACACACACTATATCATGGATGGCGTGGAGCTCATACCAGGAAGACAGTACGAGGTAGAAGTCGTTGTGGAGAGCGGAAATCTGAGAAATCCCGAGCGCTGCCGAGGCAGGACAGGTAAGCAAACATGAAAGGTTCATGATTGGCAGAACTTAATTCATTCCCTGCCTCTCATAACCACAGATAAAGGTTTTATTTCTGGACTCCCTAAAGGTGAGATTTTATGAGGCTAACAGAGTTTCAAACACTTAATTTTTGTCGACTTTGAACATCAAACCTCTTTACCACTGGTGACTCAATTGTTTCATGAAAGAAAAGATTTATTTTTGGGTCGGGTGGTGGTGGCTGGCACACGCCTTTAACCCCAAGACTCAGAAGGCAGAGGCAGGCAGGTGGACTCTTGAGTTTGAAAGCTGCTTGGTCTACAGAGCGAGGTCTAGGACAGCTAGGGCTACATAGAGAAACCCTGCCTCGATAAATCAAATATATATAATTTTTAAACTGTGTTGGGGGTGAGGAGGGAGCATGCTTACCTGAGTCCAGTAGAGGCAGAGGATGCCATGGGCCTGGCATTACAGGCACTTTGTGAACCCTGGGCCTGGGCCTGGGCCAGAGCAGCAAGCACTCTTAAGCACTGACACCTCCCTCCAGCCCCAAGAAAAGACATTTTAAATGCCAAAACAACAGGAAAGATACAATCTGATAATCAAGACCAATCTTCCAAAGAGTATCAGCAACCAAGTTACTGATGCCTTGACCTAATATTGACTAATTTGGGAATTTCAGATACCGGGGTAGGGTGACTGATGTGGAGAGGGGACATGTTTAGATGACAGGAAAGGGTATGTGGGCCTTGATAACTTTGTCGTCACCATTATATTGCAATTTCTTTAGCAAATCATAAACGCCCTGAACTTGTTTTCTCAAACGTCGAGTATGACAGTCATCCAAGTTCAGCATGTCTATGAAGATCCTTGGGAAGCAGACTATCCCGTACTTAGAGGGAAGTCTGTCTCCCATAGTCTCGCCTGATAAAGAAATGACTACACGGATCCAACGTTCTTATGAGAATGCCAAATAGGACGGCAGTGATAGCTCCTTAACTCGCCTCCTGTATCTTTCAGTGATCATTTTTTTTTCTGTCTACCAAATATTAATGTCTGGGTGATGATCAGAGACCTTAATCCAAAACACTCTGGCTACACACAGTACAGGTGTCTCTCTCATCACCCCCAATATTTTACCAATGACTTCAACCAATCTGGAAACGTAAGATGAATGAAGAATCCAGTCCACCCAATTGGCACAATTCTCTGGAGGAAACTCTCCTCCCCTGACTTTGATTTTTACTTATTTCATGATGAACTTGCTTTCAGGTTATATATTTTTTTTTCCTTCAGTTTCTTCAGTGCAAGCTCATTTTCTCGTTTAAAAGAAATTTGTTCCTTCCCGACAAGGTTCTTGTCCATGCTGCCTGTGGCCTCGGAACTCTGGTTCTCAGCACTGCGTATGTAGCAAGGCATCCTGGGTGCTTTGCTCACCTGAGGGGCTACAGCAAAACCCTTAACTGTCTCTCACCCTGCCTTTTAAAGCAAGAGCAGCAAAGCAATTGGACACTTTTTCGGGACCACTGACCCAGTGTCCAACCTCACTGTTTTGCCTGGACTCCGCGTACTTGCACAGCTACTAGAGCTCACACAGCGTCTTTTAAATGACATATTTTGATACTTGGTAATATTTTTTACAAACATGTGGCCTGGGAGGTTTTGCAGATACCCTTAGAGTGAATGCAAAAAATAGAAACCCTTGATTTGCATGTTTCTTTCTAGATTTTCTGGCTCACTGGAGCAGCAAACCATTTTCACAGGTCACCTGGGGCATTTTAAAAGCACAATTCCACATGATGAATAAGGCAGCTTGAGGCAAGCCTTGATACAGATCATCAATGTGCGCGCGCGCGCGCGCGCGTGTGTGTGTGTGTGTGTGTGTGTGTGTGTGTGTGTTTACATTGATGAAAGATGCAGTGATCCATTGCCATGATTTTATACAACTGACTCTTTTATAATCTGACTCCCCCATTGTTTTTAATATATTTTATTAATTTATTCATATTACATCTCAATTGTTATTCCATCCCTTGTATCCTCCCATTCCTCCCTCCCTCCCATTTTCCCCTTACTCCCCTCCCCTGTGACTGTGACTGAGGGGGACCTCCTCCCCCTGTATATGCTCATAGGGTATCAAGTCTCTTCTTGGTAGCCTGCTATCCTTCCTCTGAGTGCCACCAGGCCTCCCCATCCAGGGGACGTGGTCAAATATGATTGTCTCATTGTTTTGTGGGACCAATACTTTGCTGTTACCAATGTCTTCTAGAAAGTATAATGATAACATCTTTTACAGAAGTGGAAGAAACCAAGATTCCTTTCAGATAAGGGCTGCCCTTTCTAAGGTATTATTGCTTTCCAGTTGCCTTCTCCTTCATGGCACAGCAGGACCCCCACAGAAATAAATGGAGGGACACTTGGTCTTTCTAAGCCTTGAGAGTAACAGATGATTCTCGCTACACTCAGATACTCAAGCACAGTCTCTATTCTTCGTAGTTTTGTGGATCACAGGAGTTTAATTACTTTCAAGTCAATGAATAATTTTCAAAATAAGAAGGGAGGGACTCTTGCGGCAAGAAAGATGGCTGAGAAGCTAAGGGCATGCCTGGAGAGCGGAGAACTGATGGAAGAAAGCAGCTCTCTAAAAACTACTAAGGGCTGTGACTGGCCCAGTGACCTCAAGTCTCACTTGATTTTTCCTCAGTCCCCGAGGCCGTCCTCCAGCTCCGCGTCAAGCACACTAACGAAACCTCGCTGGGCATCACATGGCAGCCCCCTAGAGGTGAATGGGAAGAATACATCATTTCACTGATGGACAGAGAACTCTTGGTCATCCACAAATCGCTCCCCAAAGACGCCAAAGAGTTCACTTTTATAGACCTGATGCCTGGACGGAGCTACAAGGCTACCATCACCACTATGAGTGGAGATTTAAAACAGTCGTCTTCAATAAAAGGAAGAACAGGTAATACTATTCACTATGGTCTATCCACAGAAATTTGCAAATATTTCGTTAAGTGCCTGCTGTGCCTACTGTGTACTTGGTGCAACATTATGATCCTTTCTATTATATTTTCTATTTTACCGGGTGTCTTTTTTTGCTTAGGTCCATTTTACTAGCTGAAGTGCATTGTAGAATAACCTTGCCGTGAAGTTTTACTTGCAAACGAGAAACGGGACACTGTTGAGAATAGGGAGTATGGTAGAAAGTATTATTATTAATTATCTAAAAAGCAGGATATTTTGTGTTGATCGTAATATCTAAAAAAAAAATGGGGATGTTGATATCATTAGGAGAGGGGCAAAATGTTGTGTTCATTTAGTGAGGGATGTGGGATCTATACCACAGCAAGAAAATTGGTTTTAGAAAGAAGAATGGATAATTTAATATCAGTGCCACCCAGGAAAGAAAATACGTGAGTGCTCATGCCAGCAGGTGGACAGATGCGGTGCTGAGCCCTGTTCTTAGAGTTGCTGCCAGTTTTTTTGTTGTCGTTGTTGTTGTTGTTGTTTTGTTTTGTTTTTGTTTTCAGTGACATGAGAAGCATGCTCTCATAAGACTGGTGTTCAAAGTACGTCTGCTCTGGGTAGCTTTCACTTCCTCCTTCTTCAGCATCTCATTTTTAATATGTATGGGCGATTGCCCGCATGTATGCGTGTGTTCTACTACGTGTGTGCCTGGTGACAACAGAGGCCAGCAGAGAATGTCCTGTCCCCAGGAACTGAAGTCACACACAGTTGTGAGCCACCATGTGAACACTAGGAAACAAACCCGGGTCCTCTGAAAGAACAGCAGGTGTTGTTAACCACTGAGCCCTCTCTCCAGCCCTTTTGTTTCTCCTTGTAAATTCAGATTGGTGCCTTTTCTCAATCCTAGAACTGTTCAGCTATTAACGCAGCCATTTTTTTTTTCCTCTTGCCTTTTCCCCATTCCCCACTTGTAACACAGAGACACGCATGCTTCACAGCTCTGTGTATTTGCTTCCTGGTCTGTAGTCTGCTTGGGTTTTGTTGTTGTTGTTGTTGTTGTCATTGTTGTTCTTGTTGTTTTCAGCTGGTTCTTTCAGCTCATTAATTCTTTCTACAGCTCTACCTAATCCATTAAATTCTGTTTTATTTTTCGCTTTCAAAAATCTATGTATGTTCTTTTGCTCTTAGGTAAGTGTTTTTCACACACATGCACAAACACATACACACTTATACACACAGTCTTTGTCTCTCTTTCTCTGTGTCACTGTCTCTGTCTTTCTCTGTCTCTGTCTCTCTGTCTCTCTCTCTCTCTCTCTCTCTCTCTCTCTCTCACACACACACACACACACACAGAGGTTGAGCAAGGGTTCTATGGCTGAGCTATATCCCAAGCCCTTTAGATATGTTTTAACTATGCTATTTTACAACTATATATAAATTTAAATGTTTGTTTTGCATTCTGCCCACTCATTACCCTGAAATTTGAAATTTGCAGCAGTTAAAGGCTATTGTCTGCTGATTTTTTTTCTATATGCTCAAGTTGCTTTATGTCTTTAAATGTTTCTCTTTTTTTATTCCTTGGAATCTTATTCTATGAGAATTCTTTAAGGCTTTGCTTAAAGATGCTTTTCATAAAGAATTTCCATTTGATTCTTCCATGTACCCAGGACTGCTGTCAACTCACACCTAGTTGAACACAATTAGTCAGTCTGAGGGCTTTGAACACCCACACCTGTGGATTGCAGCTGTCAGCACACTGAAAGCCTCTCAAGGTTACGAATTCTCTGGAAGGCTTGGGATTTAGGCCCGTGGCAGAGACTCTCTCAGCACACATAAAGCCTACAAAGGAAAGAAGGGAAATTGTTCTCTCCTGCAGATGTTCAGAAGGCTCAGAGGTGTGGGGAGGAGAGACACAGTCCTATGTAGGCCCAGCCATTGGCTTCCTCAGCCTGGGGTGTCCTGCACTTTACATCCCATGCCCAGGATCCTATGTAGCTCAGTCATCAGCCTCCTCAGCCTGGGGTATCCTGCACTTTACCTCCCATGCCAAGGGTCCTGCAGTGCTGTAAAATAGAAACCCACATTCAGGTCAGAAGCATATTCCTACGGTGGCAGTTTGCTTTGGTAATCCAATAACCTACCACCTATTACCAGCCTCTGAGAATTCCTTACATTCTTGACAATGCATTCTTCCATTTGTCTTTGTTTTGTTTTGTTTTTATCCAATATGTGGGATACGTTTATTGGGGTGATTTTTTCCATGTTAAATCTAGCATACTGCTGGAAATGAAATATCCAAGGCGTTGTTTTACACTCTAATACTTTCATCGCCTCTATTGCTCATATTGCTGGGTGACAATGTAAGTGTAATATAGTATTTGTTTAACTTTGTAAGGAGCTGACGGTCTCTTTTTGTACAGCAATTAGAACATTTATTTTCTTATGTCTTGAGATGGGGTTCTCACTACGGTGCTCAGGCTAGCCTCAGACTCCTGGGATCAAGTGACCAACCCTTCTGTCTCTGTCTCAGCTGCCCAATTAGGTAGCTGGGATCATAGGCATTTGCCACCACACCCGGATAGATTACATCCCTGTAGATGTCCTAGTGGACTCTCATGTCTAATGGCTGGGGAATCCCTCCCATTCCTTTTCACTGTCATTTATCTCCTTTTGGAAAGTTTATGGACAGACACTTCACTCCTTGTTCCATACCACTGTCAGTTCTCTTAACAAACAAATATGTGTGCGTATGTGTGTGGTGTATGCATGTGTGAGCTCCTGTGTGATGTACGCATGTGTGAGCTCCTGTGTGGTATACGCATGTGTGAGCTCCTGTGTGGTATACGCATGTGTGAGCTCCTGTGTGGTATACACATGTGTGAGCTCCCGTGGAAGCAGGCACACCCACCCATATGAGTGACTGTGTGGAGTCCAGAGGACAACACTAGGATCCCACGTTTTGTACACCAGTTTTCCATTCTTTTTAAATTTTAAATTGTGTTTGTTTGTTTGTGAGTTTGTGGGCATACACAAGCCATAGCACAAGTAAGGGCATTATTGATGGAAGTTAGTTCTCTCTCCTTCTCCCACGTGAGTGCCAGGAAGGAAACACAGTTCATCAGCCTTGGCAGCAGATGGGTTAACCTGCTGAGCTGCCGCAGCCTCACCAGCCTGTATCTGATTCAGGGTCTCTCAGTGAGTGGAAGCTCATGGCTTCAGCCACACTGGCTGTCCAGAGAGCTCCCAGCATCCTCTCCTCTCAGCTTCCAGCGCTGAGGTTACAGCCATGTAACTCCTCATCTGAGTCCTAGGATGTGGTTCAGGTCCTCAGACTTGCCCAGCAGGCGTGTGTCGCCCACTGAGCCATCTCCCCAGCCAAACAAACAAGTTTTGAGACTTCTTGATTCTAGCACACCACTTAGAAACGCGTGTTGAAAGTGTTTTCTTCTGGCGTGTAGCTCATTCTTCACTTTAATTATTGTATCTAGCGTGTTTCCATGAGTAGCAGTACTTGCTTTTGACATCCGACTGCTAAGGTCTTTCCACAGATGATGCTTTACAAGTGATCACATTTGAGAACTGCCTAACACAGGGCCACAGACACTGCAAACCATTTTTGTATTAAACTTTAATTAGTTCATATTTAACATTTACATGTTAATATAATAACATTTACTATCAATATGGGTCAAAGTTTTCTTTGTTGCATATGGAGATCTAATAATTCTAGAGGTATTTATTGCAAATCTTATCCTTTCCTCACTAAATTGTCTTTTAAATCTCTCCAAAAATTGACTATATATATATATATATATATATATATATATATATATATATATATATCAAGGACAATTTAGTTTTTATATAATGTATATATTATATGCTCCTAATAGAATACCTCTATGGTCTGATAGGAAGAAAGAAAGATAGATAGACAGATAGATTATATGCATATGGATCCATTAACCCTTTTTTGGACTTCAAGTTCTGTTCCATCCACTTATATGTATGTCTGTCCTTCGGCAGGTTTATTCATATTGTCCTAATTACTATAACTTTCTAGTAAAACTGGCTGGTATTTGTCCTTCAGCTTTGTTCTGATTAGTGGGGAAGTGTTTTTGTTAGTTTGTTTTGTTTTTAACTGTTCCGGTAGTTGTAGTTCCAGTTTAAAATCAGATGGTTCTACTGAACTACGCCTAGCAACCCTTTCGGTCGATATATTCACGTCTTACTCCTAGAGTTAATGACCCTGAGGAGGAGGCACCAACGCTGTGCTTGCCATAACGCAGGGAAGAAGCCCAAGGAGAACGGAGGGTCAGCTGCAGTGTCTGTGGCCATTAGCTAATGGGTGGTTGGAAGTGGCCATAGCTGATAGTTACAAAAAGGCCACAGACCTAAGGGTGAGAGAGCTCTAGCCTGCCTATCTGGCTGATTATTTATCAAGCTGTGGGGTAAGCTAAAAAGATGCTATTGTGACCTCTGATTTCCTCATTAGTAAAGGAAATATGAAGTCGACTTTGTAGACACTTATGAATATTAGATAACATGACCTCTCAAATGCCTTATGCTCTGAAAGGTAGTAGACATTCACTGATTATTCTAATTGCCAATTCTGTTATTTTATATGCCATATAGCCTATATTATTATAGACCTTTCATGAATAATAATAATAGCCTATTGGATGACATACTTATAGAGACATGAACAACTTGCTAGGCCCTAACCGAACCACCATCTTGAAGGAGTTCCCCACCGCCACCCTGTAACAGCCACCGGCTCGGGTAGATGACAAGGTCTGTGTTCTTGTAGAATAAGGATGAATAAAGCACAAGGCTTTGCTATGCAAAGTTCAAAGTCAAAGCCAGCTAATAAGCATCACCCTCTCATCTTAACTGACTTTGATTAAATGAAAGCTGTTATATAAGCGGCTTGTTTAAAGCAGAGAACCTTGTAGAGGGGTAAGTGTCCAGATGCCACAAGAATCAGAGTGAAAAGCTCACGGCAAAAACAAAAAAACACAGGTTTGTTTTGTATTGTTATTTTGAAGCACTTTAGTATGTCTCTATTTTGACTCCTCATTCTTTTTGTTGTTGTTGTTTGTTTTTGTTTTTCCAGGCAGAGTTTCTCTGTGTAGCCTTGGCTGTCCTAGACTCACTTTGTAGACCAGGCTGGCCTCGAACTCATAGCGATCCGCCTGCCTCTGCCTCCCGAGTGCTGGCATTAAAGGCCTGCGCCACCACCGCCTGACTCATTCTTACACTGCCTTGGAACGACTAAGCATAAGGTGTTTTGTCTTCCGCCTACCCCTCTTTAGTGCCTGCCCAAGTGACTGACTTGTATGTCACCAACCAAGGCATGACCAGCAGCCTGTTCACTAACTGGACAAAGGCATTAGGAGATGTAGACTTCTACCAAGTTTTACTGATCCACGAAAACGTAGTCATCAAAAACGAGAGTGTTTCCGGTGAGACCAGCAGATACAGCTTCCGGGCTCTGAAATCCGGCAGCCTCTATTCGGTGGTGGTGACCACGGTGAGCGGAGGGATTTCTTCCCGGCAGGTGGTGGCCGAAGGACGAACGGGTAAGAAACGCAAGCGGCTGTTTGTAACTTACAGATTCCTCAGCACATGTCTCCAGCGGGAATTTATTTGTTTCTTTGTTTTACATCCCGATCTCAGCTTCCCCTCCCCCCTCTCCCCCGAGTCCCTCCCTCTCACCTCATTTCCCTGCCAAGCTCCCATCCTCCCTTTCTCCTCAGAAGAGGCTCAGAAAAAGGAGGCCTCCCATGAATAGCAACCCGTCTTGGCATTTCAAGTTGTAGTAGGACTGAGCGCATCTTCCCCTAATATGGCTAGGCAAGGCAGCCCAGTTATGGGAAAGGGATCCAAAGGCAGGCAACAGAGTCAGAGACAGCCCCTGCACCAGTGCCTAGGGGACCCACATGAACACCGAGCTGCACCACCCACCAGAAGCTTTTTTAACATCCTAAAAATCGGGCTTCTGTTTCTTTCCTAAAAGCCAAGTTTCCATGCCACCTTGGAAATGGCTGACGCCTGAGGATGGGAGAGGGTACTGAATTTTTCTCCTATCTCCAGTAACCACATCAAAACTAGAAAAACATTTCAAGTCATGATAGCCACCTGGTGTCTGAGCTGATCCTCCTTTGGGGTTGTTCTCCTTAGGAGAAGCTATGAAACTGAACCCATGGCTGCTGGTCACTGATGCACGCCAGAGCTCTCATTCTGTGTCACTGTCACTGGTGTCTTAACACCCTCTTCCTTCTCCTGCGGTAGTCACCAGCACCACGCTTCAGGGTAATGTAGTTGGGGCTGAAGGCTAAAAAGCTGAGAAGGACTGTGCGTGCACTCAACGTCCGGTGGGTTGCCGCCTGCACCGCTCTGGCTACACGGACCGATGTCCTGTCATAGAGCTGAGTGGTGAGGGCTTTCCTGATGGGGCAACTCTATTGCGTGGCTCTTCTCTAAGTAGAAATCAGGGACCCAAGCTCCTGCTGCCTGGCAGTTCCCTTCCTCTGGCTTCTCACAGCTCTCTCCACTTCTCCGGAGAATAAAGGTAGAGATCAGACATCAAAGATCCTTACGCCTAGAAGCAGAGAAAAGAAAAACCAGGCACTGCCATATACGTACAATGACTAGGGATTCCAGAAGGTGCCTAGATTCGTACAGTTTTACAGAGCACGTTATAAAATGATTTGATGGCTAAAACCATAGCGATGGCCACTAGCATTTCTTCACATACTTGATATAATGGTCAATATACAAATAATTTCAAAAAGCCTTCTTATACCTCATATGAGCTTGCACAGAGGTAAAGCGAGCACACAAAAATCTTTCCAGCCTACATAAAATGGTAGGCAGAGAGTGAAATTAAAAGCATCAGACATTTGATCAATCAAATCCTGATCTGAGGAAATTTTCATTCTAGGGAAATGTTGTGCCTGTTTTATCTTAATCAAATGGGTTGCACGTTTGCCAAAACTCCTCCTGATAATTCCATTTTTACTTTCTAAACAGCATATGCACAGCCCGTCGACTGTGTGACTTGGATTTTAATTTATAAAATCTAGGGCACATTAGATTAGGACTCTCAGGTCTCACTGAATTGAATCCTGTCTTTTATGTGAGAGGCAGTAACCCCGACAATTATATGAAAACCACCAGCTAAAAGCTAAATGGCCCCCGATGAACATAGCAGTGCGGTCCGTGTACCCTAAGAGTTCAGTCTGCCACTACCAGAGGCAGTCATGTGGACCGGATGCATATCTCCAACACATAATGAACTTTTATTCAATACCCCAGCTACTAATTTGTCATTTTGTATTTGTAGCCAGGAAAAACCTTAAGGCATCCATACAAGTTTCTCGGTAAACTTCATGGCATTGGTCTCTCACTAATACAAGCAAATGAAAAGTATGGTCACAGAAAGATGGTTTTCCCAGACCAGTTTCTCCGCCCAGTTTCCAGATGTACAGGCTTCCAGGATGCACTTTTAGGCTTCTGGCCACTAGAGGGCAGAAAGTGCTTTAAAAAGGGAGAGTTTCACCTCCAGCTGTGTTTTCGATTATTAAATTCCTTAGGAATTAAAAAACAAAAAGCAAAAAACCCTGATCACATGAAAGTCAAAGGTAATGCAGAGTCTAAGATCTTCAGAAAAGCCATGGAATTTTTCTCCCTTACCATCAAGTCTCTTTAGTTTTTTAATTTATTTATGTTTTGCAAGATTGGCTCAAATTGATTCATTTGGACTATTAAAACTTGTGTCCCCTTTCCTACCAAGACCCTCCTGGCTCATTCACATAAAATATCTTGGAAAACACTCCCTACACAGAAACCGCATAAGTTAGTAGTGGCAGGATGGTTGAGGTACAATGTGTCTTAATGGCCTCCTTGCGATTTTCTCTCATCAGCCTTCTGATAAAAGAGTTTCATCTTCCCAAAGTCACTTGGGGTCCTGGCACCTCAACTTCCTGTATAGTCAACTCAGATCTCCCACTCCACGGTTTTTGTTGGGCACACTGGTCAAACTTCTGACTGTGTTTTCTTTGATGATTTTCCTCCTTGTTTGAACTCACAGTCCCGTCCAGTGTGAGTGGAGTAACAGTCAACAATTCAGGCCGAAATGATTACCTCAGTGTTTCCTGGCTGCCGGCACCTGGAGACGTGGACAGCTATGTGGTGACTCTCTCCCATGATGGCAAGATGGTTCAGTCCCTCATCGTTGCCAAAACTGTCAGCGAGTGTTCCTTCAGCTCCCTCACTCCGGGCCGCCTCTACAACGTGACCATAACCACCAGGAGCGGCAATTACGCAAGCCATTCCTTCAGGGAAGAACGCACAGGTAAAGATGGTCAGAGGGCCGCACCGGCTATGTGGCTCTGAGCATCAAAGACCTGCAGCGGTCCTGGATAAAAGGCAGCTAGCATTACGAAATTGATCTGGCGTCTTCATATTTTAATAGAAGAGACTCAGTATGTGAGCAGATGTTACATTTACAGGAAGACTGCCCTAGTTTTCATAGCTAGAATTCATATTATATTTAAATAGGATAACAAGTAGTTCTGCTTAGGGAGTGCTTGTTGGTTACTGGAACACAGGTGCACATATGTTTACCAATTAATCCTTAACACATTCCTTTCTGTGATAGTCATTATTATTCTCATCTTTACAGATTAATGTATAAATTAATTATTCTATATATATTAATACAAGAAATTATTACAGTAGCAGTTTTCTTTAACCAGCTAGTTCCCCAATAACTGACACAGAGAGACTATGATTTATTATTAAGCTGTAGGCACTATGCTGGGCAGATTCTGAGCTATTCTAATCCTACTACCCTTACAACCCACATAAAAGCCAGACACTTACTAATCTGGTGGCTCCTGGGTGGCTTCATGGAGCACTTCCCTTGACCGCATGCGCTTAGTCCCTCTCATGCAGTCAGAAGCTCCTTCTTTTTTCTCTCCATCCACTGCTCCCTCTCTCTCTCTCCCTGCTCCATTTGTCTTCCAGGAACTTAAATCCCACCTCCCTCTCTTCTGCCCAGTCACAGGCTTCAGCATTTTTAATTAACCAATCAGGGATAATTGGGGAATATTCCTTATGTTGTCTGTGGATACAGGAGCTATTTCAGCAGTCACAGCAATGCCCACAGCAGGGCAGTAACCAGATCTCAGGGCACTGGAATCAGCATCTGAAAACACAGTGCAGGAGACCGGGACCCTCCTCCAACAGATTAGGAAACCAAATGTTAAGAATGTTAAGTCATTTGCCCAACTGTTTGTTACTGTTGATGAGCAGCCAGGAAGTTTTAGATCTTAGACTTAAACTTAGTGCTGGTTCATTCCAGAGTCTAAAAAAAAAATTCTCCATTCTATAACCTTTCCCAAAATATGTGATGGTCAAAACTACCATGCGTTCTTTGAACAACAAGGTAAAAATGTGACCCTTTGTAGTTCCTAGGCTAGGGAGCAAAACTCTTAGCAGATGAACACCAAGTCTTTGATGTTCTAGAAGAAACTTAAAATAGACAACTACCATTTCCCCATGTAGTCGTGCTTTCTGGAGTTGACATCTGCTCAAGTTGATGTCAATACTTTGTTAAGTCTTTCACACTGGGTTTTCAGTTGACTCCTGCACTGGAAAATGTTCTTTCTCCATGATCATCTGAGACAACGATGTCACCCTGTTAGTGAGCTTAGATGCTGGTCCTGAGTAGAGCTTGGTTCATTGCTGGGTGGACGAGTCATCAAGGTTTTCCACCTGGCCACCCTAGACTCCAGAAACATAGTCACCTTGCAACATAGAAGTTGTGAGCAATAATCAAGGGTTGGCCATTTCTTTTTATGCTTATCTCTAGTATTTTTAAATATGTATGTATTTGTGCGAATATGTGCATGGGAGTACGGTGCTTGGGAAGTCTAAAAGAAGGTGCCAAATTCCCTGGAGCTGGACTTGCAGGCGGTTGTGAGGCAGCTGCTGTGGGTGCTGAGAATCAAGCTTATGTCCTCTGTCAGCGCAGGAAGCACTCTTAACCACTTAGCCATCACTGCAGCGCCAGGGTCTTGGAGAAGGAAACACATAGCTTTCTATTGGGTCTCATGGACTTCCTTCCCCCTCTCCCCAGTCAAGAGCTACCTGCTTGTTATGGAATGCTAGCACTGAAATGGTTCCTCTGTCCTCTCATTTGGAGGTAATGAAAATCCCAGAAACAAAGTGTGGCTTTTCCAAGCTGTGGCAGAGTTCAGCCGTTACATCACGCCAGACTCAGACACACTAATTGGGGACAGAGATCATCGCTTCCATCAAATTACCTAAAGTTTAATGATACTGATAATTACAATCATGACTGCGATCTGAAAAGCTGATTTTCATGTCCAGCGTAATTATGAGTCAGAGCATCATACTGATCAACTCTGAGCCTAAGACTGACT
Organism: Acomys russatus; assembly: GCF_903995435.1. Taxonomy (NCBI): domain Eukaryota; kingdom Metazoa; phylum Chordata; class Mammalia; order Rodentia; family Muridae; genus Acomys; species Acomys russatus. Next base: position 36,584,292 of record NC_067167.1, read on the forward strand.
AGAAATTAGGGCTGTGTCTTCTCGCCGCTCACCTATGGCTGGCTTCCTATGCTCTCCCTCATTAGCATCCCCTGTCCACGTGACTCCAGTATTGCAAGGACTTTTGATAAGATTTTCTTCTCCCTACATGTGAGAAAAGCTATTTTCTGCTCAAAGCAGCATCTTAACTCTTTCCCCAGCGTGAACTTGGATTTAGTGCATGACTGGCAGAGGCCAGGGACTCTAGCTGGAGACTCGTGTCTGAGTTGTTGTCAGACTGATTTGGGGTGATTTGGGGTGACTGCCTTAATGCTCTTTACCTTCCCTAATGCTCCTCTTCTCCCTTTGGTCGAGCAGACCAATGTTTCTAATCCCGTGTCACGTCCTTTCACCGAGCTCTCACCGTGCTCTAAAGCAGTTCTCACTAATGACTTCCTGTTCCACCTGGGGAGCCCTTTATTGACTTAGCATCACGCCCAGCTACTTCTTGTTCCTGTAGTAATTGCTTTGCCTTCAGTAAACTGCCTAGACCACTGACCATTCTTAGTCTGTGCATACAGTGCCGGTTCAGAATTTCTCATCTCTGCGGTGGCTAAATGCTAACAGACTGTAATTGGTTTCAGGTAAAGCTCTGTCTTTGTTCCAGACCCATGATGCACTATGTTCTAATACAAAACTGGTCAGTAAATATAATCCAACAAAAGATATTAAGTCAACCTGTATAAAAGCACCATGGGAAAAAAATACAGTTTAGGTGCCAAAATGATGGAATTTCTGGCTGTTTTATGATTTGGGAGAAAGTAGAAGAAAAGGACATGGGCTTGGCATATGCCAGAGCAGACATCCTGTGACGTAAACCAAACTCCTACAGGCCTAGAGGTGTTCAAAAGAGCTAAAAAAGACAGCTAATCGGAGCAGCTGCTTAGTGCTTGGGATCAAGTACAGGCTTCTTTTCAATGCTTCTTCCTGAGTATCCGTGTCGGGTCCTAGTCAGATAGAAGCAGACATTGTAGCTGGGGAGATGGCTCAGCCAGTAAAATGATTGCCACACAGGCAGGAGGACCTAAATCTGCATCCTCAGCACCCATATAAGAGCCTGGCATGGTGCCACACATCTGTAACAGTAGCACATCTGTAAGGGTGGCATATTATCTGTAACAGTGGCACATCATCTCTAACAGTAGCACATCATCTACGTCATCTGTAACAGTGGCACTTTATGCCTGGAAGGCAGGGACAAGCAGATAGGAACTCATTGGCTGGCCAATCAGCCCAGCCAGCTTGACAAAGTCTGGAGTCTGTGAGTGACCCTCTCTCAAAATATAAGGTGGAGAATAACCAAGGAAGATGTGACTCTCTGGCCTCTACTTTTGCTCACAGACACACACAGCATGTGGCAGGTGTATACAGTACATACACAAGAGAGCTTATAACTTATTACTGATTCAAAAGTCAGCCCTCAATTGAAATAGATTCTCCTTAATATCAGAGCTGCTTCATTTTGCAGTGTTCCTAGTCACACAGAAGGAAAACATCGGGCCATGGAACCGTTTCTTTACATATCTACTGGAAGGAGCCTCGGGTTTACAAAATAGCATTAGTCATAATTCTTGCCTCAAAAGAGTGCATATCAATCGACACTTTGGTTTTTCTCTAGGCCTCTAGCTAGTAATTTTTACAAATTTAAAATGGCATGAGAAACTGCTGCCTAAAATAAGACCTAGCTAGGACTTTGACAGTAATCTGTACCCCATCACATGGTGTGTGCCTGACTAATCCATCCCACGATAGTCAACATCTTGACTCATCAAGTTCTTCTCTTCCTTGCATAGCTTTACTTATGTACAATCTGAGTGTAATAAGGTTTTACATTTTCAGTTGTTTCAGCAAAAGAAGGCATTTTATGTACATAACACGTATGTAATCTTTCAGAAACTTGAACTTTCAAAGTTATCATTGTGTTGCTTAGAGTCACTCACAGTTCATATTTGGATAGTAAAAGCGAGAGACCCAAATGTTTGTGTTTCAAGCCAATGAGAACTTAATAGTGAGAACTGTGCAGTGCTTCACCATGTATGCACGACCGTTCGTTCTCTGACCTCTGTGTAAGGGCACGAAGGATGCCCTCTCGCATAGCTGGCTCTGCCTGTTTTCTACTTTGCCAAAGGAACACAGACTATCATTGCACTGTGGTCCTTCATATTAGGTACCAGTCGTGTGGCTAACATCCCACCTTGTGAGACATTTGACTAGAAGGCGTTCATCAGGTTGGTTATTCTTTTTTTCCAAAAGATCATCATAAATACCTTTCCCCTTGGTGGTACCTGGGTCTGAGGCTTAATCTTTTCAATGCACATGACGAAACAAGCAAACAAAAACAAACCAAAAAACTCACCAATCTCGTTGTGTTATTGTCACAGGTTGTCATCTGTGATTAAGCTGCTCTCCCAGGACCACAAAAACTTTAATTGTTCTCTTTTCCAGTGCCTGACAAGGTCCGGGGAATCAGCGTTAGCAACTCGGCCAGGAGCGACTACTTAAAGGTGTCCTGGGTCCACGCCACTGGAGACTTTGATCACTATGAAGTCACCATCAAAAACAAAAACAGCTTCACTCAAGCCAAAATCGTTCCCAAGTCAGAAAATGAGTGTGTATTTGTTCAGCTCGTCCCTGGACGCCTGTACAGTGTCGCTGTCAGTACAAAAAGTGGACAATATGAGGCCAGCGAACAAGGGAACGGGAGAACGAGTAAGTGGAGGGGTTCTCAGAAGGACAGGTGGTTGGACTTGACGGTCACTGCGTAAATGCAAAGCCTGGGTTGTCTTTACTTCCTGATGAGTCGACTATAGTCTCAGTGACTCTCGTGCGGGGCTTACGTCCTTCAGCCAAGTAACAACTTAAAACTGCAGAACATTTATTGGTAGATAAAAGCAAGTATGGTGACAGGGGAAGGAAAAACAAGTGTTTCATTTTTATTCCTTGTCTTCTTGCACCAAGGCATTAAGATTCTAGACAGCTTGTTTTGTCTTCTGATTGAGATCATAACTCATTTTATAATTACATCCTACCAACGTGTAGCATATAAGATTTATGTCAGGGGGAAAAAAATCACAACTCAGGTAGTTGCTTTCAATTTTTCTTGTTTAATTATGCATGAAGTAACTCAAGGTTTTTCAGAGGGAGAGAGAAGCTTGGCAGTCCCTTGGGTGTGATTCATAGATTGGGTAGGTAAACTTGATCAGCCCTGTTCCCGAAATATCTTCTCATTTCCCTCCCCAGTCCCAGAGCCGGTGAAGGGACTCACACTTCTCAACCGGAGTATCGAGGATCTCCATGTGACTTGGTCAAGAGCCAATGGGGATGTTGACCAGTATGAGGTCCAGCTGCTCTTCAATGACATGAAAGTCTTTCCTCCTATACACCTTGTGAACACTGCGACTGAGTATCAGTTCACCGCTCTCACACCAGGGCGCCATTACAAAATCCTCGTCCTGACCATCAGTGGTGACGTCCAGCAGTCAGCCTTCATTGAGGGCCTCACCGGTAATTTAAGCCTGAGTGGACACAGTGATGCGTTTAGAATGTTAGAAAGTATTTAGATTAAGACGTGGAGGAGTGAGAGACTTGCAGGAAGCAGAAAGTTGTCCTGATGGTGATAATAGTATTGTTGAGGGAGGATTAATAAATGTACATTATGATATAGAGGTGCCAAGGAACCTTTCAGAGATAACACTGAGTGGACATTCCTAGCTAGGCCTTCTGGGGCTCACAGATTGTATTACATATCTAATAAGTAACTCTTGTGATGGGGGTCAGTTCTTTGGAATTCTTTTAGGAGCTATCACACTTATTTAATAGTATAAGCAGACAGCTTGTTGGGGGGCAGGGGGAAACCCATAGCAGAGCATATTCTATCCAGTTGTCACAACTCTATGACTTGTTACTGTTATTACCATTGGAATTTTTCTTATGAAGAAACGTAGATACATTAAATCATTTTCCTCTTATCACATAGCTAGTAAATAAGAAAACCGAGTCTTAGATAGAGACAGTCTAGCCAACCCCCAATATATGGCTACCATTTTCTGTGTTGGCCTTGAGCTCCCTCTGAAATTTCTCTCTTTAACTTCTGCTTGGGCATAAGAGTCAGAGGATAAAAGGCAAATTTGATTTTTTTTTTCACATACTCTTTCAGTAAATGATAAAATGTTAAAAAGCACAGCCTGGGAGGAGCCTGGTAAGGAACCCTGGCCTTGCACAGCTGGCAAGTGTTACAGCGCTGAGCCACACCCCCAGTTGAGCTTGGAAATTTTAATTGAATATTCCCTCGGTGCATAGCTTGAGTTTATCTTCTCTCTCAGTTCCCAGTCCTGTCAAGAATATTCACATCTCTGCCAATGGAGCCACAGATAGGTTGATGGTCACCTGGACCCCCGGCAGTGGGGACATCGACTCCTATGTAGTGTCAGCATTCAGGCAGAACGAGAAGGTGGAGTCGCAGACCATCCCTAAGCACATCCTGGAGCACTCGTTCCTCAGGCTGGAGGCCGGAGCCAAATACAGAATCTCCATTGCTTCCATCAGTGGGTCCCTGAGCAACCAAGTGGATGCGCTCGGGCAGACAGGTGAGGACAGTGGCTGGCGAAGGCCCAGAGGGACAGTGAGTGAAGGCACTTAGCTAACTGATGAAAATCTAATTTAAAACTACCTAAGTGTGGACATTTCGTGGCAGTTTCAAGAGCATTTCTTGTCTTTACTTTGTATGTTTTTGTCCTAATAGAGTTTTTAAATAACTAAATGTGATCGGAGAAATGTATATTTACTAAAGGATGTTTTAAATCTTATATATAGACGGAAGTCTTCATAACTATGTGCTTTTCAAATTTTGGGGTTTTTGCAAAAAAAATTCAAAATTTTTAAGGAATGAAAGTGCAGTTGTGCAGAATGATTTTAGAGAATTTTTCTTCAGTTGAGTTCTTTGCTCTAAGAGACCAAGCCTGAGGTTTTGGGTTTTTTTCTTCTCTTGTTTCTTTGAAGTTCCAGCGTCTGTCCAGGGAGTTGTTGCAGACAATGCGTACAGCAGTAACTCCCTAACAGTAAGTTGGCAGAAAGCCGTTGGCGTGGCAGAAAGATACCGTATCCTACTTCTGAATGAGAACGGGATGCTTTTGAGCAACACCTCAGAGCCGGCTACCTCAAAGCAGCACAAATTTGAAGACCTAACGCCGGGCAAGAAATACAAGATGCAGATCTTAACTGTCAGCGGAGGCCTCTCTAGCAAAGCAGCCCAGGCTGAAGGCCGAACCGGTGAGTAACACAACTTCCTGTCTTGTACCAGCTATCTCCTTGTCTACCATGCTGTAGACACTGTATGGTGAGAAAGCAAGGCCTGCTGGGAGAAGATGCATAGCTCTTGACACACTAGTCACATTCATCCCGACTTCGCATTCCCAGCGAGTCAGCCAGTCCACACAGGTTTGACCCTGCTATACTCCAATTCTGACCTGTCATTAAAACCAAGCCTATTATTAGTTGACTATGGTCAAGTCCGACTTTGCTGCACACTTAACCGTTTGAAATGGTGCAAATGTATTAGCATACGGTCTTCAAAGTTTGAAACAAGGACTAAAATAAGATGTCAGGTGGTGGCAACATACTTTCGAAGTTCTTCAGGGGGAAATCCATCCCTTCCCTTCCCTGCCTTTCACATCCCTTGGCTCATGGTATGGCCCAGTAGTGACGTCATCTCAACTTCTGCATCTGTTTCTCTGATCGTCTGCTACCTCCAGTTTTTGAGGACCTTGAGTCGGCATCAACACAGCGGTTACCACGGTTCCCTACCGCTGTCCTGTTCCTCAGCCAGCTACCCGAGGGCCTGCCTCAACCTGTCAGGGAGCCAGCACTGAAGTTCCTGCCTCTGTAGTTCTCCGTTGTGTGACTCCCTACCACCAGCTAAGGAGAGCTAAAATCAGCTCTTCCCAAAAATCTGCCCCAAGCCGGGCGTGGTGGCACACGCCTTTAATCCAAGCACTTGGGAGGCAGAGGCAGGTGGATCACTGTGAGTTCAAGGCCAGCCTGGTCTACAAAGCGAGTCTAGGACAGCCAGGACTAACTACACACAGAAACCTTGTCTCGAAAAACCAAGCAAGGAGCATTCTTCCAAAACTGTTTTACAAGAGCAACACTATCCTGATACCAAAGCCGGATAAGGACACAAGAAAAAGGAGAAGAATATGGATTAATATCTCTACTTAGCATAGATGCAAAACAGACGAAAAAATTCTCAGCAGAACACTAGCAATTCTAACCCAGCAGCGTGCAAACGAGACCACTCTTTGTAATTGAGAGGACTTACCTCGTGGATGCTAGGATAGTTCAACATGTGCAAATATGTGTCTAATATCTCCCTAACACAGAGAAAGCATCCAGCACCATTCAGCTGCTCTACATGATTTTAAAATAAAAATTAAAAGAACAAATTTGATCTAGAAGAAGCATAATAAAAGTTGTGTATGAGGAAAATGTGGCCAACATCATACTGAATTAGAGAAACACTGAGAACTTTCCACTGAGAGCGAGAACAGCAATTCTCACCCTTCCTAACGCTGCGACCCTTTAACACAGTTCCTCATGCTGTGACCTCCAACCATACAATTATTGTCATTGATACGTTATAACTGTAATTTTGGGACTGTCATGAATCGTAACTATCTGTGTTTCCCAATGGACTTAGGTGACCGCTGTGAAAGGGTCATTTCGATCCCCATTATTTAATTTATAATAGATAAAGGATGTGACGCGATAGTTCTTAGTGGGGAGAGGTTGGTTTGGCTTTTGTGTGTGGGTTACTGTGTGCTTGTTTTTGTTTGGGGCCAAGGCTTTTCCGACATAGCTCTGGCTAGCCAAGAGCCCACTCTGCAGACCACAATGGCCTCAAACCTCAGGCACTCCTCTTACCACAGCCTCCTGAAAGCTGAGATTTCAAGCGTGTACCACCACTCCCAGCAAACAGTTCTTATAGAATTCATATGACCAATAAACTTATGGTGGAAAAATATGCTTAGGTCTAAGTGAGAGAAGCATGGGAGAATGGCAAAATAGAAGGATCCAGAGGGTTCTAAAAACCTACAAGAAGAACATTATGATGGGCAGATCTGGGCCCAGGCATCCTGCTCAAACTATGGCACCAGCCAAGGACAATATGTGCAGTAAACTTCAAACTCCTACCCAGATCTACCCAATGGACAGGACATTCTCCACAGTTGAGTGGAGAGTGGGGTATGACTTTCACAGGAACTCTGGTGCCCCATATTTGACTACGTCCCCTGGATGGAGAGACCTGGTGGCACTCAGAGGAAGGATAGCAGGTTAACAAGAAGAGACTTGATACCCTATGAGCATATACAGGGGAGGAGGTCCCCCTCACTTGCAGTCATAGGGGAGGGGAGTAAGGGGAAAATGGGAGGGAGGGAGGAATGGGAGGATACAAAGGATGAGATAACCATTGAGATGTAATATGAATAAATTAATAAAATATAAAAAGAAAAAGAAAAAAAGAAAAATGCTTAGGTATATAAGACTTTTAGAAACACTTCTGGTCAAAACCCCAGTGAAAATCCCTAACCTATGCCACTTTTAGAATGATCTGGGTCTTTCCTGTTGTTCTTTTTTCTCCTATCCCTAAATCCATTTTTTTTTACTACTGTCCACCTTTCCCTTTCTGTCCACCCCCTCTTGTTCCTAGGGCCTCCCCTCTGAAGCCCAGTGATCATCTACGAGCCCTCAGTTAGCACTCAGAGATAGTCTTTGGATCTTTCATCTAATGGGCATCAGAAAAATACTTAGATGCACAGATCAAATCAACGTTTATTCTGCATCTAAAAAGTATCTGTGAGGATAATTTCCCATCATTGTTTCCTGTTCTCTGTGGCCCCTTTTTAAACTAAATGCTTCAGCATCAGTAATTCACAAATTTTGTAATTCTTTAGTTTTGAGGGGGAGCCATGTCTTTGTTGTTTGTTTGGGGTGGGGAATAAGATTTACCGATGGATATTCAATAACAAAAGGATCTCACAGCAAAAGCCCTCGCAGGTGATGGGTAGAATGCCCATCCTGAATACAACGTATGGACTTGACCCCACAGCCTCAAGGGATAGGCACCTTCTCAGCCACCGTACATGTCTTCACGCTCACAGGCCTCAAGCTTGCCAAAGCTCCACCTCTTTGAGATGTAGATCTTCCTGTGGCCGTGGACTCTGTAAGCATGGCCCCCCATTCTCAGTCACATGGTGCACCGAGACAGAGATTCGGACATATGGACTCTGGCCACGATGCCCTAAGGCAGCGGTTCTCCACCTTGCTGATGCTGCGTGCCACCCTTTAGTACAGTTCCTCCTCACGTTGCGGTGACCCTGACCATGCAATTATGTTCATTGCTACTTTACAACCGTAATTTTGCTTCTGTTGCGACTAATAATGTAAATATCTCATATTCAAGAATCTGATGTGCGGCCCTTGTGGGGGTTGTGCCCCGGAGGTTGAGAACCAGTGCCTTAAGTCTTCCTAAAAGCGCATAAATGTTTCTCTGGAGCACAGACCTATCCAAGTGAGAGACAGAAATGCCATCTGAAAAGGACTGACTCCGCCAAGGTCTCACTAAGAAGCTGCTGTTTGAATCTATTGAAAGGCAGGGATGTTTGTGTTTTGGAGGGATGCGTCTACCAAGGTGTCGATCCTGGACTGTGCCAGGAAATCAAAATCCGCTGACCCATTCTGCTGTTCCTTGACTCTTTCAGTCCCAGCAGCCGTCACCAATCTGAGGATCACAGAGAACTCCACCAGACACCTGTCCTTCGGCTGGACTGCCTCGGAGGGGGAGCTCAGCTGGTACAACATCTTTCTGTACAACCCAGACAGAACGCTTCGGGAAAGAGCTCAAGTTGACCCGCTCGTCCAGAGCTTCTCTTTCCGGAACTTGCTGCAAGGACGAATGTACAAGATGGTGATTGTTACTCACAGTGGGGAGCTGTCCAATGAGTCCTTCATATTCGGCAGGACAGGTAAGAGCAGGCCCAAACAGGACTGGGTTGCAGGGGAGACGTCACAGTATCGACATCGACCAGCTCAGCTTTGCTTTGTTGGTCCTTCCCTGTACTGCCCAGAGTGTAACTTGGTATGAATGTGTGTCCTTGAGAATTTTGACCCTAACTCAAACTAGATATGAGTTGTATCTACTTATTCTATTGCCATCTGTTTCTTTGCCATTGTTTAGTTATCCGGTGGGGTTTATGAAAAATTAACCCAGTTCCTCTACTTGCCAGCAACCTCCTCAAAAGAGGATTGTAAACCCTCGTGGCTCTAGTCAAACTATGCCCCGCAATTTCCCACAAGGAATAGATGGAGAGCAGAGCAGGTCCACCCAAGGGTGTGTGTGTGTGTGTGTGTGTGTGTGTGTGTGTGTGTGTGTGTGTTAGAAGCAGAACTCCAGCTAAAATGAACAAGAGTCCCAGGAATATGGGAGACAAAGCTCTCTCTGGGCTACGAATAGGTTGAATCATGCTCAATTCTTCCTCACTGTACTGCTGCTTCTCAGTGAGGCGCCAGGTGCGGGGCTCCTGGAAAGTGCCAATGACCAGGAAAGACAGCTCCTGGCCTTACAGAGAGAAGAGGGCTGGGACAGGACACTTTAAAGGGAGGTGACTTTGAAACACCTTAAGTTTCACAAAATGAGCCTGTCCCGACCATGGCTTGGCAGAACAGGGCGTTATGTTAACCCTGAGGGCATTTCTACTGAGATCTGATGGTCAAAGGAGAAGTGTGAAGAAAGTGCCCTAAGGGCAAGCAATGGAAAATTCCTATCTGTCTCCCAAAGGGACTAAAAAGGAGCCATGACAAGCTCAGACCTCAAATAGCCTAGATGTCACCATTGTTATCACTGTGCTTGGTCAGAGCAACAAAACATAGATAAGCAGATAGCGGGACATGTGTATAGTGTGTGCCCTCAATGCCGACACTGTATAGTGGGGTTCCACATTAGAGGAGGGAACAAATCTTCATTATCCAAAAAAACAAAAACAAAAACAAACAAACAAAAACCCAACAAAACAAAACAACAACAAAACACCAGCTTAAAGAAACACCTATGGAGCAGGTAGGATTGTGACTGGTATCTATCACAGCAGAAATGACTCTGAGCACTATTTTCCTAAATTGAGGTTATGTCCAAACAGACTTCAGCAAGAAAGAAAATGACATAACTGAGAAGCCAAAGGTAGACAGGGCAGTAAAGAGACTCAGGGTGACTACGGGATGCTGGCTGTCAGGCAGGTGGGTCAGGAGGAGCTGAAACCGTTGTCTGGGTCTTCTAGAAGCCAATTGGCACGTTGCCGCCTGGTACTAATAACTGCTAAGTATCTCATTGTGAATTGCCACGTGTTTTGACTCATTTTGATCTGCACCCATTACTACCCCATGTGAGCCTCACATGAGTCCCACGTGAGCCCCAAGTGAGCCCCACGTGAGCAGCAGGAACCCATAGTGCGTGCAACTGAACCATGTGTCTGCACAGCCCAGGTCCTCCCTGTGGATCGCCATGGTTTTGCACCTGTCATGTTCTCAGCGCAAGGTTTTCTCCTTTCAGTCCCAGCTGCCGTGAATCACCTCAAAGGATCCAATCGGAACGCGACAGACAGCCTTTGGTTCAGCTGGAGCCCAGCCTCTGGGGACTTTGACTTCTACGAGCTGATTCTCTACAACCCCAACGGCACAAAGAAGGAAAGCTGGAAAGACAAGGGCCTGACAGAGTGGCGTTTCCAAGGCCTCATCCCCGGAAGGAAATACACACTGTGTGTGGTGACCCACAGTGGGGACCTCAGCAATAAGGTCATAGGGGAGGGCAGAACAGGTAAGAAGTCCATTATGACTTTAATGATAAAGTGGGTTGGGGGGGGGGGGCGGGAAGAGTCTGCTGCTCAAGCATGAGGAGCCAAGTTCAAATCCCCAGGACCCAAGTAAAGTGGCGCCTGGAAACAGAAGTGTATGTCTGTAATCCTAGCGCCCTCCTAAAGCATGATGGGAGGTGGGGGACATGGGAAGCTTGTAGACAGCCAGCCTGGCATACACAGGGCCAGACGCCAAAGACACCAGGCCTTAATCAAGGTAGAATGCAAGTATCCAAGGTTGTCCTCTGACCTTCACAATGCACCATGGGATGTTTACATGCTCTCATCTCTCTCTCTCTCTCTCTCTCTCTCTCTCTCTCTCTCTCTCTCTCACACACACACACACACACACACAGAGGCATATGCCCACACATAATGCACACAATGATAAGATAAAACCAAGATATGCACTAGGTTCTCAGTTTTGCACTGTCACTCCCCTGCACGAAGCAAGGCAGTTTACTGAGCACCTCAGCCTCTGTTTCCATGTCCGTACAATGAGGACAGTTATACACATTGTCATTGTCATTGTGTTGCTGTGGAGCAGCCTCTCCTAAATGCTGTTACGCCTTGCGTGCACACAGATGATCTCTTGTGGCGCCTCAGAGTCCGTCTTCAACATTATCTAAAGCTGGGCAGAACTCCTCTGAACACCAGGCCTACGGCTTCCAAATACGGTGGGATAGTTTCCTGCACACGTAACCTGCTCAGGGCACTCTCATGCTCTGTAGCTCTCTAGTCAGGAAACTGTGGTCATGAATATTTAAGAAAAGACATATAAAATACTAGATAGTGCCTTCTACACAACAGTTACTATAAAAGAAAGTGTCTACATCTATCGTTAGCATGTTAGCCCTCTGTACATTGAAGGAGACCTGATGTCCAACTCAAAGCTCTGACTCTGTAATGCCACAGATCTGATTGTGTGATTTTTTTTCTGTTTTATCTTATGTATAGCCCCAAGTCCCCCCAGTCTTTTGTCATTTGCCGATGTTGCAAACACTTCCTTGGCCATCACCTGGAAGGGACCCCCAGACTGGACAGACTACAATGACTTTGAGCTGCAGTGGCTCCCCGGAGACGCACTTACTGTCTTCAACCCCTACAGCAGCAGAAAATCGGAAGGACGCATCGTGTATGGGCTCCGCCCAGGAAGGTCCTATCAATTCAGTGTCAGGACTGTCAGTGGCGATTCCTGGAAAACCTACAGCAAACCAATCTCTGGGTCTGTGAGGACAAGTACGGCTTGTTTCGCTTATCTTGGGTTTCAAATGGGGTGAGAGGACCATCTCGTCAGGGCTTGGAGTGAATGCACTATTTAGTTTGAGATGGCTGGATTTGGATTTGGGTAGAGGTCTCCTTTGATCTCTTCACTCAGCAATGACAACAAACCTCAACAAAGAAGTGATCTCTGTCCCCATGCAGCTTGAGTGGACAGTACTATCGCTAACAGGAAATTGTATTGGGGGTGTGAAAGGGAAATAAATGTCACCGGATTCATGTCAGAGGCACTTGACCCCAAACAAGGAGGCCTCCTGAAAGAAGCGACATCTAAATTAAAACGGAGCGAGAAGCAGAACTCACCAGGTAGAGGCAGAAAAAAGAAACGGAGAGTAGGTAGAGAAAGTAAGACACCGAGAGGCCCAGGAAGAGGAGGGAGAAATGTGGCAGCTGAGGAGGAGCCAGAGGAAGTTTAACTGGGCAGAGGATTAGCACAAAGAGAATCTGGCCCAAGTGGCGTATTTGCTGCCTTTCAATGCAGGACTTCACCCAGAAGCAGGCTGCCCCATACCCGCAGAGGCATCACAGGCATACTTTACATTGCAGAAACTTACTCCCAGTAGACAGGAGAAAATAGATTGCTAGATTCCTTCCAGGTTTCTGTAGGAGAGATGGGAGGAAGGAGATAGAAGTTAGCACGCGGAGGTCACGTGTCACTCAAGTTATTTTTCAGCCTTGTCTTCAGCGAGTTCACATTTATTGAGTGATGACTCTGCCAGCCAGTGTTCTGGGTGGCAATACATGTTTCCTCTGTTAAATGATTATAATAACTATATGAAGTAGAGATTCCTAATTTCCTCACATACAGGTGGGTTTAGAGGTGGAAAGTCCTTTATTGTCCAAAAGTGTTGGTGAAGACTTTGCATTCAGGCTCGGGGTGGGGTGGGGGGCCTCGCCTCACCTCTGTCTAGCCAGTTCCAGTGTGTTCACCTGTGGTTTTCCAAGCGTGTTAGTGATTTTCTAAAGAGACAGTGCTTTTGCTTTTAGTGTGGTTTTTATTATTGTGCTGTTTGGGTTTGCAATATTGAAGAGAGAACCTGTGGCCTTGCATGTGCTAGGCAAGTGCTCAGTCACCTAGCTACATCCCTCAGCGGTGTGTTAAACTATTTCCTTCATACTTGTTTGTCTATTTACTTTTGTGTGTGCTCTCATGACTATGCACATGTATGTATGCCACGGTGCACACATTTATAGAGGTTAGAGAACAACTTAAGGAAGTCACTTGTGTCTCCTTATAACTGCAGATTCCAGGGAAAAGCCTCTGGCCATCAGGCTTGGTTGCAAGTACCTTTACCTGCTGAGCCACCTCATTGGCCTGGTTTGTTTCTCTCTTTTTCTTTTCCTCTTTTTTGTCTTCCAAGACAGAGTTTCTCTGTATCCCTGGATGTCCTGGAACTCACTCTGTAGACCAGGCTGGCCTTGAACTCACAGAGGTTTGCCTGCCTCTGCCTCCAGAGTGCTGGGATTAAAGGTGTGTGTGCCCACCACAGCCCTTAAACATGTTTTTCAAGGTGAAGTCTAGTAGCCAGGAATTTTCCTTAAATATCCTTAAAAATATCTTCCCCCCAAAAAAGAAATTCAGTAAATTATGGAGACTGTCAAATAGTTATCCCCAATGGTGCTAAATTGTGTCTCTTCCCCTCACTTCGACAGAGCCAGACAAAATACAAAACCTGCACTGCCGCCCTCAGAACTCCACGGCCATTGCCTGTTCGTGGATACCACCTGATTCTGACTTTGATGGCTATAGCATTGAATGCCGGAAAATGGATACCCAGGAAATCCAGTTTTCCAGAAAGCTGGAGAAAGAAAAGTCTCTACTCAACATCATGATGTTAGTCCCTCATAAGCGGTACCTGGTGTCCATCAAGGTGCAGTCAGCCGGTGTGACCAGCGAGGTGGTTGAAGGCAGCACAATCACTATGATAGACCGTAAGTGTTCCCAAAGGTCTACATGGCCTTTGTGTCTCTCTCGACCATCTCCATCACTGCCATTTGCTTGCACATAGTCCACATGCACAGACCCCTGTCTCATTATTACTTGGAGAAGAGGATCAAATAGCTCCAGGAAAATGGTGACATTTCTCTGGGTAAATTTCTCTAGTAGCTAACACGTCAGTGTTAAAGTGCCTGTTAAGAGTGGCGATGTAATGACACCGTCTTGCCAGATGTAGTTAGTCTAGACCTAGTGGAGCTCTTAAGGCCACTTGATGCTACAACTTGAGTAGATCCTGCAGAGAAGACACCTCTTACATTATGCCTGAGGTGCCACGGGCAAATCGTTTCATCTGCCTACTTCCTTAAGGAGAGGAGGAGACATTCTTCATGGAGGCTGTAATCACACCCCCTAGTGCACAGAGGCTGACCTGTTCAGGAAGAGAAAGTATCCCTGTGACCCTTCTTGGCTCTTTTTCCAGGCCCCCCTGCACCACCTCCGAATATCCGTGTGAATGAAAAGGACGTGCTGATCAGCAAATCTTCCATCAACTTCACTGTCAACTGCAGCTGGTTCAGCGACAGCAACGGAGCTGTAAAGTACTTCACCGTGGTGGTGAGAGAGGCTGACGGTAAGTAATGGAGAATTAATGAACCGGAAGACACAGAGCTGCCTTCTTGAAGGTCATGTGAGGCCTCCTTCTACGACAGAGTCTGAAGAGTAGAAAATTAAAATTTTAATACTCAGTTCTGTGTCTGTTGGATGCAGGGAGGCAGTTATGGGTGAAGCTATCCCGGGGGGCTCTTGGCAACAAGCCCTGTTATCTTTCAGCATAATGATTAAATGAAAGGAGAATAATAAAAATAACAAAAACAATAGCCACTGAGCTGAACAGAGTTGTCCACACTTACAAACTCAGCACTTAAGGAGAGACAGGAGAACTACTGGGAGTTCAAGCCCATTCTATGCTATGTAGCAAGACTTATTTAAAAAAAACAAAAAACAAAAAAAAACCAAAGACCGTTTTTAGAGCCTTTACTATGTTCCAAGCATTATTGGAAATACATGACTATCATCCTGGTCACCCATCAATTTTGTTTACTCCTTTTTTAAATTTATTTTTTAGTTCTGCCATTAAGTAGCAAAATATCTCAGCACCTTTTATCTCTCTTTGTCCCAAATGCCTCTGACAGCCACATACTCCCAAACTAGGCACCAGTTCACAAAACCTCCCAAAAGCCTGCAAGAGAGAAATGGCGTTCATTTGAAGTATCACTCCTTTCTGGGGCTGGTCTCTCTGAGTTCTGTTTGCCTGCTCTTATTGTTGTTTGTTTTGAACAGTGTATTTCATCATGTGGTTTTGTAGAATACACAGGGCCAACCCAGCTTCCACAGACTGGACCAGTGCTATGCAATGACTGTCACACCATTACACATTGACTGAATTGTGCACTTTAGAGTTTATTATTGACACATTCTGTCAAAGAAGCTACAGGAGGGTTGTATTGGGGGTTCATGCACTCAAGTACTCAATACTGTTAAGGTCTTAAGTGTTCATTCTCCAAGAGAGATGTGCACACTGGCATTAGTCTGTTTCACCTTCCTTGCATTTTTCAGAATCATGGAAGGTACTGTACATGAGTGCCCTAAGCATCTCTGACCAATTTTGAGCCATTTACGGGTAAAGGGGAATTTTTAAACATAACAATCACTGGAACAATTTATAGACTAAATGGTATTTTAGTGTCACTGGGTATTTAACAGTCTATATGGTTTATATTCTATTTAGTTGTACTAAATTGGTTATGCATAATTAATTAAATAATTTCAAGGGTCAGTGGTGCATCCCTGATCTCCTCACACCCTGTAATTGGAGATAAATTTGTGGGCTGTGGATAGACTTTAATTAGGCAGAAATGAAGATAATGTGTTTCCACATGCATCTAGGGCAGTGACCAAAATCTCACACACGGCAAAGCAGCCTGCTCTGTTCTCCACAACCAGGTAGGCTAAGTTACTGGTATCCTCGGAATTGAATGACGGTCCCTTGGTACCCAACAATAACAATCCATCCATATACACTCACCCTAAAGGCAATATTCATTTTCATATATTGCCAACAAAATGATATCTCCACTTCAGGAAAGGCAAATCGATGGCAAAACCAGTCAAATGCAGGAGGCCAGCTATCAGCTGGATCTTAAAAACTGGCTAAAGGGCAGAGCAGAAGGGACTTATAGAAGGAGGGACCCAGAGGACCTTTTGAAAGGTGCTTTGGGGTTTCAGCAGGATGCTTAGGAACAGAGAAGTAAAGGAGAGCCCCAAAGTCTCTGTCTCTCAAGCCTTTCTAAAGTGGCCTCAGCGTAGAACATCTGGAGGACCTTAGTTCTTGGAACTAATCACTTCTGGCCAATTCCTTCCCTCCCCACAAATCTGCTTCCCCAAATATAGCATAAATAAAATACCAATAAATCAGAAAAAAATATTTCTAAAAGATACTCACCGTGAGCAGATCTTATTAAACAAAGTCCAAGGTGCTATGACAAACCCACTTCTTGAAGGACATTTCTTATTGGTTATGCTTTTATTTCCCCTCCTTACACAACATCAAAACTAGGTCACAGTCCCCACACACAGCAGGCTGGGCAGACAAAAGGACATTCTGGGAGGTCCTCAGAGTGAGCAGACAAACGAGCCAGGATCACACTGTGCTCAGGCTACCGCAGCAAGACGACTCTGAGTGCAGCGTTGTCCTTGGGGAACAACTGCTCTGCCTTGGGACATGATTTTTCTCATCCCCTCTCTGTCTCCCAGGTCATTGGAGTGTCCACAGCTACAGTGAGTTTGACAGGGTAGAAAAATTATTAAGTAGCTTCACTCTCTTAATGAGAAATTACCAGTCGTTTGGCGCCGTGGCACGTTAATCACGTGATACAACTGAACAATCTGATCTTCTAGAAAACTGATTGTGCATGTGTGTGATTATAAAATTATTTATACTTATTTTTAGAAAAGTAGTTTCATAGCAGCTTTTGAGATTGCAGAATATGTATTATGGAATAACCAAAGACAGTGGGTGAACATGGATGGAGCCTTAGGGACATAGCACACAACACACACATGTGCACATACACACATGTATACACACAGGCCCACACATCTTTAACTGTGAATTCTCTCCTGCAGGCATGGATGAGCTAAAACCAGAACAGCAGCATCCCCTCCCTTCCTACCTGGAATACAGGCACAACGCCTCCGTTCGCGTCTACCAGACAAATTATTTCGCCAGCAAATGTGCTGAAAGCCCTGACAGTGGTTCTAAGAGTTTTAACATTAAGCTTGGAGCAGAGATGGACAGCCTTGGTGGAAAATGTGATCCCAGCCAGCAAAAATTCTGTGATGGACCACTGAAGCCGCACACCGCCTACAGGTTAGATGCATTGCCATCGTTTGCTAGAGAAACATACAACATTATGAGGTAGTCAGCCACCTGAGCACCTGCTGCTTATGAGCTCCTGGAGATTAATAGCCTACGCTTCCAGAGCACTCTGTATTACAGAGAGCAATTTATAAAAGTTGGGCTTCTGCTTCCATTCACAGGTAATGAGCAAGGAGGGGTTTCACCGTCGTACAAAAAGCTCCAATTCATTGTTTGAAGCACTGAGGAGCTTTTAATAAATTGGATTTTCCCCCCTCCTGCAACTGCATTAGCATAATGTCAAGTCATTTACGATGCTCACTGTTGTGAAACTCTTCAAGTAGGCTGAGTTTAGGGGGACCCAAACATTATGGAGTTCCATCACACACTGACAGCGAGACTGAAATGACGCTCGCCCTCTGAGGGGTGCAAGTGCGCTAGGGTCCAGGCAGAACTCTTGAGGAGCCCTGACTGAATATGGGAGCACCTGTTCCTCCCTCTGAAGGAGATGAGCGCAGCAGCTGTTAGTTGTTGGCCCCCAGAAGGCACAGCTGCAGCCAGCAGAGGCTTCCATGGCTAGGAGTGTGCGGCGTTCTTCCTCAGTGTGTTTGCAAAAGCAAATAGAGGCCCCAGTAAGCATCCTCCAGAGAGAGGAAACCATCTTGGAAGATAAGGCTACAGACATCCAAAATTTTGTTGGTTGGTGGTGGTGGTGGTAATTTTTTTGTTGTTATTGTTGTTTGGTTGGTTTGGTTTGGTTGGTTGGTTTTGGTTTTTGGTTTTTTGAGACAGGGTTTCTCTGTGTAACCTTGCCTGTCCTGGACTCGCTTTATAGACCAAGCTGGCCTCACAAAGATCCTCCCATCTCTGTCTCCCTGAGTGCTGGAATTAAAGGCCTGACCCACCACACCCAGCTAGACATCCAAAATTATTATTTCCTCAGAGAATGGACATCCTCTCTTGGGCGTTGTGGCAAATCTGAAAATCCAGGCAAAAGGGTTGGCAGGCAGGTTCCCCGAGAGCCAATGTGCATTCTGGCTGGTGAATGTTGGGGTCTTGCTGACTCTTACATATTTTGAGTGCCACTGTAACCCCTGACTCCATTAAGTTCGCTGTGGCATGGCTCTCCTACATGTCTGAATCTTTGAATTGTGTTTTTGTGGTCTTTGGGAAGCATCTCAAAGATCCACTCCTGCTTATAAAGCCAGCTCAGTCTTCAGCCAGCCCCACACCATACCTGCCAACCCTAGCTCAGGGGTTATATTTGCCCTTGGGATCACTGACAGCCCCTAGCCCTACATCCTTTGAATCCTAAGCTTTCCTCATGGCTTTTACCCCTGTACAGAATTACTTACCCTCTTCACTAGACTTGAAGGGTTCAGTGTAACTGGGGAGACAGACATGTCATTGGTTATAGAGCAGCGCACCAGGTACTTGGCACAACATGGCTCATAGGATGCTTATGAGCAAAGGGACCAAGCAAGACAAACCCTGAAGAGTAAAAGAAGGTATAACTTCTCAAAGCACACGGAAGTAAATAGCCTCACATAATTAGAACTCTGCCCGTCTCAGTGATAATCACCGTAGTGACACTTGATGTTGTCAGTCGTCTTCTTTTTAAATCCCATGCCCATTGCTCGGTGGTTCTCATCATCACTGGACACATGGTCTCCATGGGTTTCTGTAACGGTAGAGGTTGTGTCTTCAGTTTTTTCCCTTTTACCATCCTTGGCTCCTAGAAGAAGGACCTACACACTGCAGGAGCTCAGTCAGTATGTGATGAGCAAGTCGGTGCACACCTGCATGAACCCGTGTCTGTCTGCTTCTATAACTCATCTCACCCTGCGTAGGAACAACCAGCTACCCAGTGGTTCCCCCTTGAACAGGACCTTTAGCCGGCTTGACTATGCTGAGTCACCGATTTGCATCTAAATAAACTTGTTTTTCTTTCAGAATCAGCATCCGGGCTTTTACACAGCTATTTGATGAGGACTTGAAAGAGTTCACAAAACCTCTCTATTCAGACACGTTTTTCTCTTTGCCCATCACCACTGAGTCAGGTAAGGCTTTCACCCACCCAGGTCTTCACCCACCCAGGTCTTCTCTAGGCACAGCGTGATCTACAAGAGCCGCCAGTGGGAGAGGAGTGGCGACCGGCCTGATGGGGGGATATTTGTTTTCCCTTGGATTTTTAATCTCCACATGACCATGGACTGAAGTGGATCAGAGAGATTACACCAGTTCTATAAAACAGACCAGAAGGAGATTAACCTAAAGGAAGGTGGAAGTACATGATGTTCTTCCACTAAAAAATGAATTTTTAAGTGAATGGAAAAACATTCATACTAAGATCTTACCCAGATTAAAGTACAAGTTGGCACCAACAGGTCTCCGTTGCAGGTGGGACAGAAGATACACAGACAGAGCTGTTTTTCTGTTTCCACAAGTTCAATACTGTGTATCAAAAGATGTCCAAGGGCCAAACTGTGTTTGTGCTAATTGTATAAACAAGCTTTCTTTTCATTCTGCTGTTCTCTAAACAGTATAGTCTACCAACTACCAAAACAGCATCCGAATCGTATACCATTCTAAGTCAACCCAGAGGTGTCCTACAGCAAACAAGAGGTGCGGGCCTGCTGTGCCAATGATATACCACCATTTAGGCGTGGGAGTCGGGGAAGCAATCCCCCCCAAACCCTAGGGGCATGTGTACATGTAAAAGAAGGGGTGAAGAAACCACTAAAGTATTGATTATGATATCCCAAAATAGCAAGGTTAAAGTTGATTATCTTTTTTTTTTTTTTGTCTTCCTTTTGTTTGTTATGTTTTCTTTTACATAATTTAAAGAATATTGAGCTCGGTAGGTAGACAGAGCTTGCCTCCAAGCCTGGCTACCTGAGCATGATCCACCAGAATCCACACAGGAAAGACAAGAATCAACTCCTGCAAATTGCCCTCTGCCCTCCACACTCACATCGCGGCACACACAAGCACACAACAAATGAATTAATTAAATTTCTGTATTTTAAAAACAAATACAAATGTTCACTTGGAGGGCACTGTGTCATTTCTCACCAGTAACCCTGTGGTGGAGCTCTTGCCTGGTACCTGGGAGGACCCAAAGCTACGCTCAGCATGTGCTGGTCTCTCCCACTGCATGATAAAGGCTGGCCCAGCCTCACAGACCTTCCTATCTGTTTCTGCCAAATACAGGGATAATCTCCTCCATCTCAGGCCAAATAGGGATCAGAAGCCAGCTAAGAGGATTTAGATGTGTTTGTCTGTAATTTACTGGTTAAGTAGAGGCTTTGTAAACACAATTCTTTCCTATTTGAACTATTATTATACAACAACCAAAAAAAATTTATGTAGTTCCATAAAAGAAAGTGCTAAGCAAATATTCAAAGTAGAACCATAAGCACATTAAAAGGAAAACGATTGTGTTGGTTTGATGAGTAATGAAAGTCAATATAGAATCAACAGATCTAATGTCTAAGAGTGGGGTTCACAAAGTGGGCTGCTCCACAGAACTAAACAGGAGAGGCAAAATAGGAAGACCTTTTCAAAGAGGAAGCACAGGGGGGAGTCCGAGTGACCCTGAGCTATGAAGTGATGTCTTAGGTAAAATATCAAAAGCATAAAAAAAAAGAGAGAACGATAAACTGCTGTTTACCAAAATGAAAACCTTTGATATTTGAAAAGACAGCATCTAACAACTGAGAAGATGACCCACAGAATATGAGAGAAATATTTGGAAGTCATTAATAGTCAGTGAACCCTTACATTGTAATTCAACAATAAGGACAAACAAAGCTGGCAGCTACGAGCTCTGGCAGCTCTTCCAGAGGACCGGGGATTGAGTCCCAGCACCTATGCAGTGCCTTGCAACAATCTATAACTCCAGTTGCCAGGGCTCTGACACCCTCTTCTGGCTCTTCAGGCGCCAGGCATATGTGGTGCCCACGCATACACGGATAAGCCTTGAATACACTATGCTAAGTTAGCAAAGCCAGTCACAAAAGCCGCCTGCTTATGGCTTCGTTTATATTAAATGTCCAGAGTAGACATATGTGTAGATGAGGAAGGGGAGTTAGCTGTGCCCATGCTGGGGAAAATGAGAAATGGAAAGTGACTAAGAGATAGGAGTCTTCTCCGCCGGACACTAGAGTGTTATCAAGTTATTTGTGGCGATGTGTATAAAAACACTATGTGTACTAAAGACGACAGATTCTACCATTTGGCTAGGTGGGTTATATGGTGTGTTAATTATAGCTCAATAAAACTTCCAGATATTGGATGTGATGGTATACATTTGCAATCCAAGATATCAGGAATTAGAAAGGAAGGAAGGAAGGAAGGAAGGAAGGAAGAGAGGAGGAAGGGGTGGAGGGAGGGGGAAAGGGGAGAAAGGAAAGAGAAGGGAAGAAAAAGTAAAGATAGTAAAAGTGAGAGTTTATTAAAATAACTTACTAATGGACTGGGTTTTCTAAAACCCCAGAGACTGTATGATTCTTCACACAGAGGGAAGGCTGGTAACAGTGTCACACGTCACGTCATTAACTCTCAAAGTTGATAAACTTTTTACTCTGGAACCAACCTGCCTATGATACAAAGCAGGCATGCCTTCATCTCAGCTGCCTGCTGTCAGCGGTGGGATAGTAAACACCTCACTGTGTGTGTGTAGGGGGGACAGCCAGGGGGGGGCAGGGCGGTCTTGAATGGTACTAATAACACTGCTACTAAGGGAGACAGCTTTCCGAGCTGTCAAACTGCTTCCTTACCACAGACTTCTTTTCCTTTCCTCTGTTTTCTTCCACCTTGGTGACTGCAGAGCCCTTGTTTGGAGTTATTGAAGGTGTGAGTGCCGGTCTGTTTCTCATTGGCATGCTGGTCGCCCTAGTCGCCTTCTTCATCTGCAGACAGAAAGTCAAGTAAGTACAAAGATGTCTTTAGTGATCAGGCTCACAAAACTAGAGAGGCTACTAAAAATGCCCTTTGGCCTGAATAGGGAAAATAGTTTTGTTTCTCCAGGTTAAATTACCATAGTTTCCTTGGTTAAAAAATTAATTAATTAATTAATTAATAATAACAAGAGTCAAACTCTGACTCCATGACTCACAGCTTTCCAGCTTTGCTATATACAAATGAAGACCTGGGAGGAGAGCTCACCGGTGACTGAGAGGCACCAGTAGAGCTATTAAAATATGAAACAAAATCCTTTTGTGCAGACCCAACAGCTGAGGTGGTACTTAGACTCGTGACGACAGAGACGGTTCCAAACCGTATGTCTACATGCTTTTCCGGAATGTCCTGAAAAGTATGGCTGGCGTCACCGTCTTGGCATTTGCCAGCCATGCTAATTTCTGAAAGAACTTAAACGAAGGAGAGAGCGAGCATGCACTTTTCAGTTGCTGCCATCTCCTTTCCCCAACCCAAAGAGATGCTGGCTAAACGCAGGCTTCCATGGAATATGAAGGTTTCACATTTGCACAAGTGTGTACAGCCTTCATGCGTGGGAGAAGTCTTAGGAACCAAGTAACGTCATTAGAATAAAGGAATCTGTGTCCTTGTCCTGTGTTTCAGCCACGGCCGGGAAAGGCCGTCCGCCCGCCTGAGCGTGCGGCGGGATCAGCCTTTGTCTGTGCACTTCAATCTGGGCCAGAAAGGGTAAGTGTCACCACTTCCTTCGCTTGGTTCCCTGAAAGACGGTATTCTGTGAGATTCGCTAACACGGTCCCTCTTTCTCTTTTGTCTGTCTCGCAGCAACCGAAAAACTTCTTGGTAAGTGAAAATGTATTAATTAATCTGCTTTTGAAACACAGCTCAGACTGGTTATAGCACTTTTCCCGTTTCGTCAGTAACTATTGTTTTCTCTTGCTTTGTTTTTAATTACAGCCCCATAAAGATAAACCAGTTTGAAGGGCATTTCATGAAGCTGCAGGCTGACTCCAACTACCTTCTGTCCAAGGAATATGAGGTACCGGTGAAGCTTCGCTCCCCACCCGCAGACCCCACTCTTGAGCAGCGCTGTGAGGTCACAGTCAGGGATGCCTAAGGTCCCAGCAGAGCACCTGTTGCCTCTGACGCGGCTCACTGAACAGCATTCCATCTATTCTCAGAGGCTAGTTTGAGTTGGAACCACACAGCAAACAAAGTACTTTCTGGATCAGTTGGCGGAGTGAACGCATTTCAGTGTGGCGCTGTCAGTTCCTCAGCCTGGACATTTGCTTGCCTGGGAACCAATGTAGTTTGGTAATAAGTACCCGGGCTTTGAGCGTGAGTCTCAGCCTTGCCACGTGTGTCCTGGAGCGCGGTTCTCATGATCCCTCAGGCTCCTCTGTAGGATGGTGTTAGGGGCCCATCCCACGTGGGGTTGTGGAACTGATCAGACATTCTGCAAACCCTGACTCGTGCACATAGCTCTATGTCACTACGTATCTCAAGGGTTGTAGGAGTTGCCCTGAGTTTCTATTCTCCATTCGCCAACTTTTTTTTTTTTTTTTAACTTAACAGGACTTAAAAGATGTGGGACGAAACCAACCATGTGACATTGCCCTCTTGCCTGAGAATCGAGGGAAAAATAGATACAATAACATTTTGCCATGTAAGTTTTATATTGGGACTTGTGAGGCTGTCACAGAAAAACCGCATAGACGTGTGTGCATGTACGTGTATGTGTGTGTGTATGTGTGTATGTATCTATGTATGTGTGTGTAGAATACCTGGATATGTACACTCTATGGCCCTAATGCCTTAACAGGGAATAATTTAAATCTTCCTGCACTTCCCTCATAAGCGCAATGACTACCCAGTTGGCACTCCTCTTGTCCTTTTGTTTGTTTGTTTGTTTTTTCGAGACAGGGTTTCTCTGTATAGCCTTAGCTATCCTGGACTCCCTTTGTAGACCAGGCTGGCCTCAAACTCAAAGCGATCCGCCTGCCTCTGCCTCCTGAGTGCTGGGATTAAAGACGTGCGCCACCACGCCCGGCTCACCCCCTTTTCCTTCTTACCCTTTCTCCTTGGAGTCTCAAGGATCTATCAGAGTTAAGGGCAGGGCTCCAACGGGCTCACTTGGGTTCACTTTGTAGTTTCCAGCCAATCGTCTTTAAGAAATCAGCCTACCCAGTCAGGTAAAGCAGATGAAGGCGGTGCTTCTGGATGGTATTCATTCCAGACGGGAAAGAGAGCCAGCTGCTGCATTAAGCAACTGTAATGTCACCAAAACAAAACCACAGATAGGGGGATTCACATGGTTTCATGCGCCCACTGTTTATGTACCACTGCCGGAGGCCTACCTCTTGAACACAGATGGGACCACTCCTCTTGAGGCTGCTGGAAATAAAGCAATCTAACATCACATTGTGTGATGGCAGATTCACCCCCAAGACACAGCACAGCAGCCCACCTTTCAATCAATCTCTTTCCAGATGACGCCTCGAGAGTGAAGCTATCCAACGTAGACGATGACCCGTGCTCTGACTACATCAATGCCAGTTACATCCCCGTAAGTGAACTCCAGGCCACAGTGCTCAGGATGACGCGTTGGCGATGTCTGTGAGGGAGGTGCCACTTCTTCTGTGCTGCCTCACTCTTCTGTCTATAAACACTTGCAAAATTTAAAAAGACCGTGTCTGGTGGCCGCCAAACACAGGCTGTTCAGGGCGGTCGCTGCTAAGGCCTGTTTTTCACAGTGGTGGTGGTCAGATGCAACTCTCACGGGCCCGATGCGTGTTTAGAGGTTCTTTGCTTTCTGTGGCCCTGAGATAAGGAAGGTTAGAGCCACTCAATAGAGATGACCTGCTCCCCCCTCGCCCCGCCCCGCCATGGGTAAGGCTGCCATGCTAGAAGGCCCAACCTCTTGCTACTTGGACCTGTAAAAACCACACACACACACTTCACAGTGGTGTGAACTTCTGGGACCTGATAGTGCCTTCCATCTTGCCAACTTCCCTCATGCGCCGCAGGGGAAACGGCGTTAAAAGTCAGAGAAACCCAGATTTGAATTCCTGTTCTGTTCCTGTCTGGCTCTGTGACAGAGCAAATTCGGTTACCTCATCAAGACCCTAATTCCTTTCCCAAAAATGTAGGAAAGTACCTCAAATTATCATCTATACATTCAATAAATACAATCTAGTTAAATGATACCTACAATCTGAACGCTGGGATATATAAAGGGGTTATGTTTCTGAGAGGACTGTGTTGAACAATCAAGATATCAAAGAGTTACTGGGGAGTGCCATGCTCACCGTCCCAGAACAGCATCTCCTACACGAACGAACACCAGCATCATTCAGCCTTCAACACCATTTGTCCTGATCCAGCAGAGATAGGTAGAGGCCGGCATTCTGCATTTCTCACAAGCCGTTGTGTGATTCCATGTCTGCCAGCCAGAGGACCACACTGGGTAGCAGAGATTAGAGGTCACCACAGAGTGTGTAGGAGCAGAATGTCAGCCAGTAGCGAGAAGGATGAAAGACGACTTCAGTCAAACAGACAAGGTGCTAAGGATAAATAAAGATTAGGCAGCCGAGAAGCACTGTGTGGGTGGTTGGGTTGTGTGGATGGCAGAGCTGGTGTAATGCGGAGATTGTGAGCGAGGGCAATGGCACAGTGAGCCCCCCACTAAGATTACAAGCAACTCTGTGTTGCTGAAATGAAGACTGGCTTAGCGAAGATATCTAGGTCACCATGGTCAGGATGGAGTCAGATCTTCCAAAGCCCAAAGCCACTGCACACCATCTGGCGGAAGCCCAGGCATCAGTGGCTCGTTTTCCATTACGTTTCCTTTACATGGCACCATTTTCCAAATTATTGTGATGTCAACTTTCCAAATTGAACAGTCTACACACACATGCACCCAAAGGCACACACAGACATACACAGGCACACATAGATGCACACACACACACACACACACACACACACACACACACACACAAGAGTAAAGCCATTTTCTGTATTGTGCATGGAATCCTGCGTTTGCCTTTACAAACAGATCCAGCTGATAAAAGGGAGTGGGGCTTTTAACAATAGTCCACTGCTCGGGCCTTTGTTCTTCCTGCTGCCCAGCCTTGACACCTGAGCTCATATCTTATTCTCAACTCCAGGGCCCGGCAGAGATCTCCATATCATCCAGGCTACGGGCTAGCTCTTTGTTTACAATTCTGAAGAGGCCCATTGTCTCTGACTCTCCATATTGTAAATTCATCGCAGGGTAACAACTTCAGGAGAGAATATATCGCCACTCAGGGCCCACTTCCTGGCACCAAGGACGACTTCTGGAAAATGGCATGGGAACAGAACGTTCACAACATCGTCATGGTGACCCAGTGTGTTGAGAAAGGCCGAGTGAGTAAACAACTTTTTCTGCCTCCCTGCCTTTGCTTTCTTGCTGTTATCCCTGCTCATCCGAAGTTACACCACCGGCAGAACCAAAGAGAGACCGTGGGAGAAAGCTGTCAGGGGATTAAGCCACTTGGTTATAACAGAACCTGGATCCTTTCTAAACTTACCGGTCAGATGTCTCATTTAAACCTGTTTGCATGTGAAGCCTGGGATGCGCAGAGTAGACATGAGTGGAAAGAACACCCGACTGACAGCGTGTGTGCTCCAACCTTCGAAGTGTGGGTAGGGGAGAGAGCCTCCCAGCGGTGAGGAGCCTCTCAGGAAGAACTATTTTAGGCTGTGCTGGCAGACACGAAGTAAAGTATCTACATGAGCTATTATTCAAACCTCTTATATTTATAATCTCCATTTATAATGTCTTATATTATGCAGCTACTTTTAGGATTAAAAAGAGACTAAATGTTTAATATGTGTATGTTGGATTTCCAGACTATCTTCCATCACCCTGGCTAGAATAGGACCTATGCCCTTCTCCGCGCTGTCTTTGTTTGATAATATTCGTATGAGATATATGTAATGACAAGTGCTGACGAAATGCCTGGACTATGTGCATAGCCACGTACACAGAAATTCAGTGTACATATATAGCTATATCTGCCTGCCTCGCCATACACACTAAAATAAAAGCCGTGTTTATACACACAGAAATGCAAATGTATATTTATAGTCAATGAATTTGCATCTTGCAACATCTATCAATGTAATAGGTTCCACAAAACATAACCTAAAAACAAACACTCAAATCTCGTTCCTTACCTCTTTATGCATATAAACACAAGTTTAGCTGAAATTTCCAAATTCTTAAAGTTCTCTTTGCCCCGTGGCCCACTTAAGAAAAGTGATTTAAAAAAAAAAAAAAAAAGTGAGCAAAATAAAGCCAGGAAGACAATGCTTTCCTCTGCTTGGTTAGGTCTTTCTTGAGAGGGAACGCTTCCCCCTTATCTTTGAAGTTCTTGGGGGGGTGGAATTCTAGGTGTTATGCGCACTATGCAAAACTCACAGGCCACTGAGCTGTGGCCTCAACCCAAAAGCTTGGCTGGCTGGTGGACCAGGACACTGAGGGACCTCCCCCCCCATCCCCACCTCACCCCACCCCCAATCCTCAAGCTGTCCCAAGAGTGAATGGATGCAAACATTGAGATTTGGACCTGCTTTGGGTGGAAGTTTCTCTCTATCCGTTGGAAGGAGAGTTGTGCAACTCTGTGACTGGCCCTGAGCAGGTGGCAGAAGGTAAACAGTCAAGTTGCTTTAGCAGCTGACCTGGATCCCTGTCTCAGGACGGGACTTTGAGGGGAGGGAGGGTCCAGATCCACATCACCATCACCGTCGCGGCCCCAGACTTAGCCTTGTCTATTTGTTCTCTTTTAGGTAAAGTGTGACCATTACTGGCCAGCAGACCAGGACCCCCTCTATTATGGGGACCTCATCCTGCAGATGGTTTCAGAGTCGGTGCTGCCTGAGTGGACCATCAGGGAATTTAAGATATGCAGTGTATGTCAGTTTGCTTGACTTCCTTTTAAAACCCAACTTAGAAGCCAGGTACTGTGGTACATATTTGGAATGCCAGCATTTGGGAGGTGGAGGCAGGAAGATGTTCAAGGTCATCCTTGAATACTTAGAGAGTTTGGGGCAAGCCTGGGCTACATGAGACCTTATCTCAGGAAAGGAAAGGAAAGGAAAAGAAAGGAAAGGAAAGGAAAGGAAAGGAAAGGAAAGGAAAGGAAAGGAAAGGAAAGGAGGGGAGGAAGAAACAGCCCAACATATGAAGAGGAGACTGTAAATCCTGCTTTCGCTGGTTCGCAGCCTGTATTTTAGACCATGGAAGCTCCGTTGTGACACAGTTGTCAGAGGTTGTCCCTCTCACTGCCCCTTCTCCACCCTTGCAGGAGGACCAGTTGGATGCACACAGACTCATCCGTCACTTCCACTACACAGTCTGGCCAGACCATGGAGTCCCAGAGACCACCCAGTCCCTGATCCAGTTTGTGAGGACTGTCAGGGACTACATCAACAGAAGCCCAGGGGCTGGGCCCACTGTGGTGCACTGCAGGTATGAGCGCCCTGAGAGGCAGTCGTGGGGCTGGGCCCACTGTGGTGCGCTGCAGTTGAGCGCCCTGAGGGGCAGTCGTGGGGCTGGGCCCACTGTGGTGCGCTGCAGTTGAGCGCCCTGAGGGGCAGTCGTGGGGCTGGGCCCACTGTGGTGCGCTGCAGTTGAGCGCCCTGAGAGACAGTCGTGGTGGAGGCCCTGCCTGTAGGAATCTGAAGCAATGCACAGACTTGTGGCCCTGAAGGTTTCTCCAGCCAGCCAGCTGGCCTCTCTGTCTTTCCCT
This sequence comes from Acomys russatus, assembly GCF_903995435.1. NCBI lineage: Eukaryota > Metazoa > Chordata > Mammalia > Rodentia > Muridae > Acomys > Acomys russatus. Next base: position 36,613,581 of record NC_067167.1, read on the forward strand.
AATCTCATCCTTCCTCACAGCTTCAACTTCTCCACTTCCTTCACCTCCCACTTCATTCTCCCCCTCGCTCTCTTCTTATGTCCTTTCCTACTACATGAAATATAGAATCCTTAAGTGACTCCCGTGCCCTCCATAATGGGCCCATCTTACCGTCAGTTCAGTTTCTCACCTCTTCCTCTCCTATTGTACACAAGAAGTTGACTCTACAAGTTTATTCCTTTGTTTTGCTTGCTTCTAATTTTTTAAATTTTTTTTTTTTTAGATTTTCATACAAGCTAATAAGTTTCCTTGTCACATTTTTATACACAAGCATCCTTATTCTTTATTTTTGTGTGTTTTCCTCCACCACAGACCTCTCCCACATCCTCTGCCTCCTTCTGGTAGGTTCTTTCCTCAACCCCTTCTGCTTTAATACCACATGTACTCGATTATCTTCTTATTTCTTAAGATTTCTGTCTCCCCTCTCTTGGCCCTCTTTCTAGTGTCATTACACACACACACACACACACACACACACACACACGCACGCACGCACGCACAAGCACGTGTGTGCGCACTCATTTGTATAATATATTAGTTGCTTTTCTGTTGCTATGATAAAATACCATGAACAAGGTAACTTACGGGGGAAAAGTGTTTCTTTGAGTTTATGGTTGCGGAGGTTTAGAGTCCACGACGTGAGGAGCAGTGTGACAGCTGGCAGCTGCATGGCAGTTGGAACAGCATGCTGAGAGATTACATGTTAAAACTATAAGCAAGAAGAAGGGTGCACACAGGAAGTGGGGCATGACTATAAATACTCAAAGCCTGCCCACAGTGAAGTACTTCCTCCAGTGAGGCCACATTCTAAACCCACGCAAAGAGCACCACTGACTGGAGATCAAGTGTTCAAACACCTGGAACTGTGGGGCACAGGTCCCGTTCACACCACTTCATGGAGTTTTTCATCCAGGTCCTGCATGTAAGAGAAAACAAGTCATTTTTCTTCTGAGTCTGGTGCACAGACCTATCCCTGCTTCCTTCTATCTTTAACTCCTCAAGATAGCATTCTCTCTCTCTGCCACCTGGATAAATATTATCCATCCTTCAAGCTCCCTGCCCCAGACCTCCCAATAGGTCTGGTAGCGTGTTTGTGTCCACTGGTGATGCTAACACAAACTACTGTAGCCTGGGTAACTTAAAAACAACAGAAATGTATTTTTCACAATTCTGGAAGCTTTAAGATCAAGCCACAGACAGATGGATGTCTAATTCTAACCCTAACACTAACCCTAACCCTCTGAAGCCATGTGTGTTGTCCAGAGGAGAGAAAGGGGTGTCTTCACATGGACGAAGACCGACAAGGGACGAGCAAAAGGACCCAGCTAATTCGCTCCAGCAGTCTATAGCCAATTTTTGCTCTTAAACTTCTTTTTCTCTCTTGACTTTTCTTGGCTTCACTTCATCTGTCCATAATATCAACTTACCACGCTATCCTCCTGTCTCCGGGGAGCCCGGTGATTGGCTAACTAATGTTTGCAGCACACTCTGATAGCCCTCACGGAATGGCACTAGCAAACAAAGAGCAGAGAATTGCCATGGTAAAAGAAACGTCAAGTGCGCTCATCTCTCTGTGGCAGCCCCACTCCCTAAGCAGCCCTGTGTTCCTGTGCCTTTGGACCCCAGCGCTTTAGTGGGGATGGGGAACTCTCCGCGCCCCCTGCTTTCTGAAGAATGGCAGGCGTTTTCTTCCAGGAACACTGGAGGACTGTCTGTGCCCTGTATACGTGTGTTCATTGCCAGCCAGAATAACCAGAAAGAGGGCCTACAGAGAATGATGATAGGGGTGCTGAGGAACAGTAGGGCTCCGCGGTGGGAACGGGTGCCACAGTATGTGATCGGTAGATTCAAAGCTGAGCTCTTCAGACAAACGTGAGGGTGGTTACATTTGCGGCTTTGTCAGAAGTTCTCACTGGTCTTAACCACCTGAGGCAGGAGTTGGTGTTTGCTTCCCAGTGGAGGGAGGTGTCAGCACTGCCTCTGCCTGGCCAAGCATTCTGTGGAAAACAGATTACGTGGACTGCCACAGTGTTAATGCGAAAGATAACTTTAAAACCTATGCACATGTGTGGCACATGAAAAGCATGCCATGAGGGGCTGGAGAGATGGCTCAGAGGTTAAGAGCACTGACTGCTCTTCTAGAGGTCCTGAGTTAAATTCCCAGCAACCACATGGTGGCTCACAACCGTCTGTAATGTGATCTGGCGCCCTCTTCTGGCCTGCAGGTGTATACATAATAAACAAACAAATAGAAAAGCAAGGCATGGGGGGGGGGGGCGGGTGAGAAGGGAGTTCTTCTGGGGCTGTAGAAAGTCTTTATGGGAGTGTTTATCACAAGTGGGCAGACAGGCATGCACTCTGTCTTCTGCATTCCCAGCTCTGATTTTGTCTGGGTCGAACAAGAACAAATTCACCCTGGTATCATCGATGGGTGCAGCATCAAAGAGCCAGCACTAAGGAGAAATTTAGCAATTTTTAGCAAAAGTGTTCATAACCAATAACCAACCCAGCAGTGCCCTTCTAGCTACCAATGGCTCAGAAGTTCCCACACAGGTTCACAAGGACGTTCACTGCTACATGGTTTTAAATAGAAAAACTAAAAATGATCTTATGCTCTGTGGTATAGAATAGTTAAAAGAAGTTGGAGGTATGCCGAGCATAGATGTGTGTGCCCGTGAGCACCACACCAGGGCTGCTAAGGCAGGAAGACCATGAGTATACAGCAAGAACTTCCTCAAAACAGTCTTTAAAAGAACAGGCAATGGGAAAGAAAAATGAAAGAGCAAATGAGGGAGGAGCTTATTTCTGTATCGCAAATGAATACATCTCAAAACAATACTTGAAATATTGAGCAGAGAACGTGGCAAAAGAACATGTAAAGAGTCTTCGCATTTCAGTAAATGTTCAAAATGTATAGTGTGTTCTTTTGGGAATTGCAAGCATGTAGGAAAATTATATAGGCAAGGTCCTGAAATATGCCAAGGTCAGAGTAGGACTTACATCGTTGGGGTGAGGGTTAGGAAAAGGGGGAAGAGGTGGATCACGGGGACTTTATGCTATCTTTCTTTGAGAGAGAGCACGTCTGTGGTGAGAGAGAATCCCTGCATTCTCCCACAAATTGAGAGACAGAAGAAAGATGGCCAGAGTCTCCTCGTGTGGTCTTGAAAGAGCAATCAAGCCAGAGGCCCCCATCTTTCCTTTGCTTCTCTCCAGCGCTGGTGTGGGCAGAACCGGGACCTTTGTTGCCTTGGACCGGATCCTCCAGCAGCTGGACTCCAAGGACTCCGTGGACATTTATGGGGCAGTGCATGACCTAAGACTTCACAGAGTCCACATGGTGCAGACTGAGGTAAGACCTCTGAGCTGGACACCAGTGCCCTTCTGCGCCCCTGACTGTCCAGGACACCTGAGCAAGAGAGAGAAGCAGATATACAGACTGTCTAGGAGTTCACATTTTAAAGCAAATCTCACTGATCTTCAGCATTAGGTACACTGCTTATTGAGTATCTCAGAGAAGAATTGACTTAGGTAGGCAGGAAGAAAGATGGAGTACATTGGAAAAAACATTATACTTGGGGCTCTGGCTAGACCAGCCCACTTAGGAACTCATTTCAAGGCAACTTGGTAGGATAAGCACAGGAACTTCCATAAAGAAGTTGCTAAATCTCTTCTCTCCCCTAGCTCCCACCCCCTCCACCTCTGGATATGTCAAGGGTATAATCAGAAAAGTTATATGCTTCTCTTTGAAAAGAGCTTTGACATTCATAGATTTTATTTTATTTTTTAAGACACTGTCCTGCCATACTTGTTTTTATTTCCAAGAAAGCTAAAGCTCAGAGGCTAAAAAGTTTTGTGCAAAATCCATAGTCATGCTGGGTGGTGGTGGTATACACCCTTAATCCCAGAACTCAGGAAACAGAGGCAGGTAGAGTTCGAGGCCAGCAAGGTCTACACAATGAGTTACAGGCCAGAAAAGGCCACACAGAGAAACTCTGTCTTTAGTAAATGGGCAGCACAAATTGGACTTGGTGGTCTTTTTGTTTGCTTGGCTGGTTGGTGGGTTCGGGGGTGGTGCAAGGGTGTGAGGGTGGACCTACGGGGAATAGGAAGCGAGTGTGATGGGGTGCATTGTATGAAATTCCCAAATAATTAAAAAAAAATTATGTCAGGAAAATAACCCCTGGGCAAGCTTGGACCTTGTTCTGGACAAGCCTAGGCTCTTGAATACCAAGCCACTGCCCCACAGTCAGGTCTGTGCGCAAACCTCATACACCACGCCCATTTCACTCCTGTACCTGAAACTCAGGTTCCTACTCACTGGCTTCCCCAAACCTTCCCTCAAGTAACTCAGAGGGAAAAGACAAAATCTGAAAAGTTTTCCATGCATGAAAAGTTCTGTCCCCATGCTGCCATGCAGGAACTGGTAGCCATGGAGACCACACAAGCAGCATCCCCAGCAAGGTTCCCCTTTGATCTCTGCTGAACCCGCAGTTCTAAAATCACTCTGAGCCCCTAAATTCTTTCTGGTGCAGCATATGTTAACATCCTGTGGAGCTCACCTTCTGTGCCACATTTGGCAAAAGCCTGGTGTCCTTGCCTCTCTTGTAGACAGCACGTACTCACCGGATCTGCTACCATTGTACTCCCCTGAGTGTGTGTGTGTGTATGTGTGTATGTGTGAGTGTGTGTGTATGTATGTATGTGTGTGTACATGTATATATGTGTGTGTATGTGTGTGTGTGTGTGTGTCTGTGTGTCTGTGTGTCTATCACTCGGCTATTGTTTAGATTGTGGTTTTTAAAGATTATTTTACTTTTGTTTATGTGTATCTGTAGGTGTATGTGTGTGTATGTATGTGTGTGTATGTGTGTGTATATGTGTGTGAGTGTGTGTGTGTATCTGTCTCTGTGTCTATCACTCGGTTATTGTTTAGATTGTGGTTTTTAAAGATTATTTTACTTTTATTATATGTGTGTGTGTGTGTGTGTGCGTGTGTGTGTGTGGGGGGGAGGGGATGCAAGTACACGCGGGTGCCTGAAGAGGCTAGGAGGAAGACATTGGGCGCCCAGGCACTGAGGGCTGGTTACCAGTGGTGGTTTATCAGCCACTGTAGGTGCTGGAAACCAAACTTCGACCGCGCATGTTCGTAGCTGCGGAGCCATCTCCCAGTGCCAGTTCTGTGTCGTTGACACAGGACCTCACTGTATAGCCCAGGTTAGCCTTGAGTTTACGATCCTTAATCCCCAGAACGAGAAGGTTGAGCATGCACCAGCATGACCGGCTAGTACTTTCACCATAGCAGTTTATCTCATGCTCTCAGTGTTTCAATACGAAGTTTTTAAGAGCGCACAGACCTGGGCTGTGATGGTTTATTGTAGAATGCTTTCCTAAAAATGCACAGGGCTCTGGGCTTGTTTCCCAGGATTGTGGGCTGGAGGCAGCGGGTGAACTAGGGAGGTCAGATAACACATCTCCACTAATCCAAACCCCAGCTTCTACAAGTAGCAGCATCAAGTCATTGCCTCATCTGAATCTCACGCCAGTCCTCCAACCTTATAGAGCCAGTCCGTATACATGCATGTATATATGTAGGTAGAGAGATGCTCCTCAGCATCGCCACCACCGTGCCATTGATCACACTTAACAATTTTAATTGTAATCCCTAGTCAGTATTTAAATATCTCTACCAATCTTTAATTACTTAATTAATTAATTTTATTATTATTTATTTATTTATTTTTGGTTTTTCAATATACATTTTTCACTATGTGGCCCTGGCTGTCCTGGAACTCTTTAGGTAGACCAGGTTGGCCTTGAACTCAGAGATCTGCCTGACTCTGCCTCCTGAGTGCTGGGACTAAAGGTATGCACCACCATATCTGGCTGTTTTAAAATTACTTTTTGTAAAAATTATCTAACTTTGCTTAAAGCTCCAATCTTTATACCTCTTCTGGCAATAACAACCCTTCTTCCCACTTTTTTCTATGCCATCTACTTATCAGAGAACCCAGCTCATCTGTTCTAGATTTTCACGGTGGTAGATTGTCCTTGTGGTTTTGGTCAGCTGACTTTTACAGCCAGAGGCTTCTTAGCTGGTCCTTCTACAGTTCCAGTGTTCCCAGGCTGTGGTTGTCACAGCAGAGGGCAGGCAGGTCACCACATCCATGCTGCTTGCTTGGTGAGTTCAGACAAAATTAACGGCGACTTCACTGGCAGGACCCCAGCCACTCTTCCTGAGGCTCCCTGGGAGCCATGCTCTTCGCGATGATTGCTGTCTGTCTATCTGTCATCTCACTTAGGGGATGGGATCATATAACCCTCATCTTAACTGTCATCCCTCTTGGTAGTAGGAACTTTGCTGTCTCTGTACCACTTTTTAAAATCTAGTACACACATGAGCGAATATCTTATAATTATGTTGCTAAAACGTCAGTGCCAGTGTTTCATTTCAGTATCAATTCCACAAACTCAGACTATAATTAATTTGTAAGTTGGAGAAGAAATGCCCAACATATTCTAAATACTGTTGAGGTGTGTGTGTGTGTGTGTGTGTGTGTGTGCGTGCGCACGCACAAGCTTATGGAAGCCAGAGGTGAACATTGGGTGTCTTTCTCAGTTTCTATCCACCTCATTTTTTGAGACAAGGTCTCTCACTGAACTTTGACCCTGAATCACTCTCCAATTCAGCTAGATGACTGGTCAGTAAACCCCAGGGGTACAACTGTCTCCACCTCCCCGGCGCTGGGGCTGCAGGCATGACCTCCCCGGCACTGGGGCTGCAGGCATGCACCGCTTCCCACCTCCCCGGCACTGGGGCTGCAGGCATGCACCGCTTCCCACCTCCCCGGTGCTGGGGCTGCAGGCATG